>NC_133769.1:5660610-5776700 GCF_003597395.2 Chelonoidis abingdonii
CACACACCACCACGCCGAGAGATGAAGGCGCCTGCTGCTGCAATGGACCAGGCAAGTACCACGTAAAAGCAGGCGGGCGAACGGCGAGCGGACGCGGGGAGCTCCAACCTGGAAAGCCCACGCTGTCAGCCCTCACCCGCACTCAGGGCTAAGGGGCCTACTGCGTTGCAGGGCGCAACCCCAGCCGCGCGTAGGCCCAAGAGCAGCCAGCGTCAAACCTTTGCCAACTGATCGAGCACAGCTACCCCACCGCAGTCGCCCACGCGCCCCGGGGGTCCAGGCCTCCCACCAGATTGCCCAGCTCCCTGCCAAACCCCGCCCCCACGACACTAACGTAGCGAGATCCCCCCAGAAGTCGGGGGGGTTCCCCATGCAGGCCGCCGAAAACCCCTTAAGAGACAAACGGCGCATCTCGCCCACCCGACCTAGCACCCAATCGAAAAACGGGACCCGGGCTCCCAGCCAGGACACGGGCAGTCAGCCCGGAACCCAGGCATCCGCCTAGACCTCACTCGGCCTCAGCAAGGCGCTCCGAGCTGTATACATGACCTGATTCCTGAATACAACCCATCACAGGCTCACCGCGGGCGTCGAGTTGCTGGTGACAGCGGCCCTTTGCGCAGCATGGCCAATGTTTAAAGAATCCTCCTCAGGAACAGCCCAACAGGCGAACGCAAAATTTCCACCCAACGCTCCCGGCACTTCGGTGGGTTTCTAGTGAGCACAGCTGTACGTCACGGACAGTGTGTGTTATCATGGGTCCTCCCAGGGCTGCTCGCCTCCGAAAGCGCCCGCGAAGTCTTAGCTCGTATTTAGATAATGTGCTGGCTTTTAGTCTTTGGACTCCCCATTCAATGCCGGTTGTGCAGTCTATATAATGATGGGCTGTTATGGCTCTGATGCCAGCCCAGTATTGGCCCCACGAGCTTGTGTAAATACGCTAACAGCCCCCCGAGCAATCCGCCCTGGCAGAGGGACGGGGATGCATGGGTGGGTGAATGGCTAAACAGATTGTCTATGGCAGTCCTCGCCGGTCATAATCGGCCTGCCATTGACTGTCAATGGTGATTTACCCCAGTTCTTAATGTTCTGAGCCAGGAATACTGAGCGGCCAAACATGAAGAAAATCCCAGATCGGTATTATCTAGTATTTCACTGCACTGCTTCCTGTGGGAATTACCAACACATAGCCCCCGGCACGCAACCATTGGGCTCTGCTTCTGGCGCAGACTAGGAGCGGGGAGGAGCCCACGCCCCCCAGTCGAGCGACCCCTGCTGCCCTCAAATTCATCAGGCTGCTGTGTTTGGGTCGTAAGGTGGGGCGGATGCCCACTCCTGGGAGAGTGAGCTAGGGCAGGCTAGGGAGCCGAGCAGCCCAGGAGCCAATTAAAAGAAGACGTATAGGGACCACATCGGGCCCAGGATTGCAGAAACAACCAATTCAGGGCCAGTGCGCAGGGTATAGTAAAAGGCTGCAGAGCAGGAGCAGTCAGCTGTCCCATGCCTTCGAAAGGCGAGAGTCCCGTCTGCGCAGGGGAGACTAGCCCACACGCAGACAGCGCAGTGCTGGGCAGGCTCAAGGAGGCTAGAAGCTCTCCCTTCGAAGGCCTGGGACAGACTGACTGCTCCTGCTCTGGGCAGCCTTTATATACCCCTGAGCCTGGCCCTGATTGGCTGTCTGCAATCTGGGCCCTGATTGGCTCCCTATAAGTCCTCTTTTAATTGGCTCCTGGGCTGCTCAGGCTCCCTAGCCTGCCCTAGCTCACTCTCCCAAGGAGTGGGGCAATCCGCCCCACTACAGACCCAAACACAGCAGCCTGATGAGTGTCCAGCAGGGGGCGCTCGACTGGGGCTGCTCCTCCCCGCTCCCTAGTCTGGCACAGAAGCAGAGGCACAAATGTGCCATGACCGGGGCTCTGTGTGTGGTAATTCCCACAGGAGCAGTGCCAGAGAATACTAGATAATACCGATGCCTTTTCTCATTGCATTTCCAGCTCAGTTTCCTGGGCTCAGAAACATTAAGAACTGGGGTAAATCACCATTGAAGTCAATAGAGCCAGGCCCAATTATACCCGCTGAGGGACTGGCCATAGAAATCTGTTTAGCCCATTCACCCAACCCACTGCCATCCCCTCCCTCTGCCAGGGCAGGATTGCTCCTTACCGTATTTACACAAGCTCTGGGCCCAATACTGGTCTGGCACAACATAACAGCCATCATTTTAGCTGACACCGGCATTGAACTGAGGACGTCCAGAGCTAAAAAGCCAGACTTTCTAACCACGAGCTGTAAGACTCCAGCCTTTATGAGCCAGGCAGCCAGAGGACCATGTAACACACACTGCTCAGTGAACTACAGCTGTGCTCACTAGAAAACCCACCCGAAGTCCGGGGAGCGTTGGGTGGAAATTTTCCTTCCCTGTTCTGATTCCCTGCAGGAGATTCTTAACATGCCCTCTGCAAAAGGGCCTGTAACCAGGCAAACTCACCCCCACGGTGCCTCCTGCTGGTTGCTTCAGGGAATCAGCTCACTTATACAGCTCGGAGCGCCCTCTGCAGGCCAGTGATCTACCTCCTGGGTTCCGCTACTGGCCCCGTGTCCCTCCCTGGACCCCAGTGCCCCTTTTTCATGGGGTGCTGCTCCCCTGGCAGTAACCCTTTGTCTCTTAAGGGTTTCCCCCTCCTGGGAACCCCCCCCCCACTCTATCCGCACCTTGCCTCAGGGTCTTGGCAACTGCCCAGTCATTAGCTAGCCCCCACGCCCTGGGGCAGACTGCAGTGTTAGCCTCTCATCATTGGCAAAGGGGTTTGGACCTGCTGCCTTTGGCCTACCCCTGGGTTGCACCCTGCAACCCCAGTACCCCTTAGCCTACTGCTAGGCTGCAGCCTGGGGCTTTCCAGGTAGGAGCTCCCCAGCTCTGCTGCCTTCCCCAGCCCTGCTTTACCCTGGGTACCTTGCCTGGTCCCTTGCAGCAGCCAGGCCCTTCTCCCTCTGAACACAGAGAGACACTTCGGGGCTCCTGACTTCTCTGCCCTTTTATAAGGGCCTGTGGGTCAGTTTGGGGCGTGGCCCCAGCTGCAGCCACTTCCCCAATCAGCCCAGCCTAAAAGGCTGCTTTCTCCAGCCCCAGCCCCTTCCCTAGGCTGGTTTTAACCCCTTCAGGGCTGGAGCAGGGATCCACCCTGCTACAGGGCCCCAGGAGGGGGATGCAGGGGCAGGGTGTGGGGACATGGCTTTATGCCAGCAGTGACAGGTGCAGCAGCCCTACTGACCCGGGACCCCGTTTGCCCTTGTCTGTGTGTAGCCCCCATTCCTGACAGTCGTTGTCAAGAGTGAGGGATGTTTGTAGCAAAGACAAGGCAAACAGCTGGGTAAGGCCCCTTGCTACGGCCTGTGCAGGACCTCCTTTGTGAACCTGCTCTCCAGAACTGGCAGACAGCTGTCTTCACACAAGCACTATGTGGTGGCTCCAAAGCCCATTGGACTCAGTGTCAGTCTTTACTGATACCAACAGACGTTGGATCAAGCTTTAAATGCGCTAGGCAGCAAAATATCCCTGGGACGGGAATTTCGATTGGATTTCTTTTGTCCTCCAGTTCGGATCTTGCCCTCTCTGTCTTCCACCTCTGAAACGCAGCAGGGCAAAGCCTGTGGATGAATGGCTGCCATGAGCAGCGGCCAGGTGTTTGAATGTGAGCCTCCAAACGCCAGCCTTGTCCTGGACACCCCCAGCAATCACTTTAACTGCATCCATTTGTCTCTGTTCTCTCTCTCTCCAGGTCTCATGCTATCACCAGAATGAGGCACATCTAAATCTGGCGGCCAAACAAATTAAAACTAATGAGGCCATTAGGGTCACATTAACATGCGATCAAAATGATAGCTCCTGAAAACAGCTTACTACCAAGCTGGGCAGGTGTTGTGCTGCATGCTGCTGATAGGGACTGATTTCCAAACAATCTCCAAGAGGAATGAAGCCAATGAACCCTAATGAGATGAGATGGCACCTAATTTATGAAGGGAAAGAACAAGGCTTCCTTCTCCCCAGTTTATTTTTTTCTTAACATCGCTTTCCAATGTATTTAGTACTAGTGAATATGGCTGGATCTACAGCCCCAGAGATGGAATCAGTGTTTTCCCCAGCTTTAGGGGAAATTAGGGGGGTGTTCAAATTTACAGGGAGGGAGGGGAGGTCAAGGCCGATGAAGGGTGAGACCGTATGGGTGAAGGTGGGCTGTATGGCACCATAGTAAAAATTGAAAAATGTTTCATGACCATTTTGTTAGATTTTAAAATCATCACCATGAATTAAAGTTGGCTACTCAAGCCTTCTATGAAATACTACATCTACATCTTTCTTGGTTTCTTGTTATAATTTTGCACAACTCTGTTAATGAACTTTTTGAATGCAATGCATTCATCTTTGGTGGCTTCTCGTGTATCTGGTACTTCCGTTCCTTCAGTTGATATGCTTACATGATCAGGCAGAAGGCGACTTCTTTGAGAACACAAAATTATATTCAATGATGAAAAAGAACGCTCAACTGTAGCTGTTGTGACTGGGAGTAGCAAGAGATAAACTCCTACTTCTTTCAGTTCAGGAAACATAGCATAAAGATCGGGTCAAGCCACTAGTGATGGAAAAAAAGAAGTTGAAGTCAAATCTTCATTCATTTGTCATATGATATTCCACTCTGTGTTCAAATTCTCTATTCTGTCCTGAGCACATGGCACCCCCATTGCTGGTAGTGCCTCACTCCACTCAACAGTCAGTGTTTTAAATACAGGGATCTGTAAAACCTACATAGAGGCTGAATAGAATCCAGAAGTCGCTGTTGTAGATTTTTAAGAATCAAGTCTGTGTACTTTTTCAGTTGTCTTAACAAACACTTCTTGTCCTCTTCACTTAAGGATTCAATATAAATGCCTTCATTAATCAACTTCTGGACTGAAGTCTTTGTTTCTTCCAGTACTTTTTCAATGGATAGCTCTCTGATTGATCCAAATGTAGCTTCTATTGCTGGACAAAGATCTACGACTCTTGTAGCAGATGCCTGGATGGCATTGTTTAATGACCCAAGTGGTTTCAACAGTAGACTTACAAGAGAGATAATGGCAATAGTCTTCTCTGAACGTAGTAGCAAAGGTAATCCACCAGCCTCACTGCTTAGATCCATCCCATCTTGGTAGATACTTTCCAAAGCCGGTAATAACAGCTGGAGTAATTTTAAGACAACAGCAAGGATTGCTCATGAGAAAGCCAACAGGTTTTCCCAGGTTGGACAGTGTATCTTCTATATTTTCCAAGATACTCAGACTTTTTGGACGCTTGCTGAAAAAAAGAATATAATGAAGACATTACATTTACAGCTTTTTTAATGTCTTTTGAAGAGTCTGCAGCTTGCACTAGCGCTAGTTGGAGCAGATGGCCTCTGCAGTGTGTATAGGAGAGACTAAGGTTACATTTTTCTCTGAGCAAAGCTTGTGCTCCACCATGTCTTCCAGAGAAGTTTGCAGCTCCATCAAATGCACAAGCAGCCATCTGTTTGGGGTCCGATTAACAAGCATTTAACTCGTCTAAGATGTGGGTTGTCACAGATACAGCCAATCTATCTTCTATAACTTGAACATATAGAAATGCATCTACTGGCCTACCACTGACATCAAGATAACATACACAATGACTTAATACTTGATGACTGTTTGCATTGGTGCATTCATCAGCCATATATGCAAATTTTTTGAATGTGGTGAGAGAGTTCTTCACTTTTTCAGCTGTTGAGTCTTTCACTGTTGCACCACATGCATCTAGCCAGTCAGTTGAATTTCTTGCAGAAAGTTGGTGAGCATTTGCTGGTCTTGTTCGGAGCCAGTGTTCAACTTCAGGATGAACAAGTGACAATGCACTTAACATTAGCCTCCAGTTTGTAGTGTGTGATATCTCTTGCTTAAATAGAAAGTAAGATGCCATGGCCATGTTTGTTTGCATGAACTGTGTTGTGTCTCCAACATTCTTAACAGCCTCATTAACACTCACCAGTGTTGTCCTTGGTCAGTGGAGACTCAGAGTTCAGAGGTGGTTTCACATGAGTTCATCTCCCAGGTGGGGGGCAAGAAGGCATCTTGCTCGTTCCTCCAGCTTCTCACTATTCACTCAGGCCACTGTTGCTTGTTGTGCCACCATTCACTCCATTGCTCTGTTGCCAATGGCCCTGCGCCATCACCTTCTGCTGCCACCTGCCACTGTTATCTCTACGAGTTGGTCTCTTGAGATTCCACCAGCTCTCAGTGATTTCAGCTGAGCTTTCAGTGGGGGAACCTCTCTGCTAGTGCAGACTGGGCATCTCTTCCACAGAAACACTGCCCCACAGCAGGTCTAAGAACTTAGACCTGATTATCAGTGATTTCAGCTCTAGTGGTCACTTAAGAAAACAAAAGACTATCTATGGAGCCTATTCAGCTCTGTCGTGAAACAGTGGAGAGGGGCAGGTCAAATAGTATTCAAGCAAAACACCTGTCCCCACCTTCTCTCGATGCCCTCAATCAGCACAGGCTAAGTACAGTTCTACTGCCCTTTACTCATACAATAAGTATAACATTACCCACTCTCTTCTCCCTCCCTCTCCCCCCGCATTTAAGTGATTTGTAACCCAACCCCAGCCAAAATCTGTCACTTGGGCAACACAGCTCTGTTTGCTGGGTACCTAGGTAGATTAGGTGTGAATGTAAATACAATCTGCTCCTGAAGCCTTTCCCCCCAACCCCCAGCTCATCACTGGCTGTCAGGGAGAGCTCATTTAGACTTTGCTTACAAATCATAATTAAAATTATTAGGTTGGCCAACATCACTGAAATGAATGCACTGACATTGTCATAAACATCTGTACAAGGAAGCTAGTCTATGTTCATTCTTTTCAAATCTATTATACTTTTTTCAGATACCCATATTTTATCATACACTGTATATGCTTTTAAAGTGTCTATTCATATTTCAATTCCAATTCAAATTTCCAAACAATCACTAAATTGGCAACACTGCATGTAACTAGTTCACAAAACTAGGGGGGGTGGAGGGATTGAGGAAATGCAAGGGGGGTAAACACCCCCATGGGAGGCAAAGCGAAATCCCTGCACAGAATCACATATCCCTCCACACAGTGCCTCACTGTGTTACAAGGGTAGTCTACTGGATAACTCTTGAGACAAGGCCTCAGAAGACTGGAGATCAGTTCCAACCCAGCCATCATCTTCTGTGACTTGTGACCGCTCAACCGTTTGTGTGGGCCTACAAAATGGCAATAGTACTTCCTGACTTCTCCAAGGTATTGTGAGGCTAAAGCAGGGGTCCCCAACACGGCATCTGCCGAAAATCCGCCGAAACTCAGTGGCACTTCAGCGGCGACATCTCTGGATGACGCCGCTTGCCACCGACAAGCAGTGTCATCCAGAGTCGTCACCACCGAAATGCCGCAGAATTTTGGCGGCCACCACAGTCCTTTGCCTGGCGCCCGCCAGACAAAAAAGTTTAGGGACCACTGGGCTAAAGCGATGGTGAAGTGCTAAACTCCTGGGGTAATGAGGCCATTCTCACCATCCCAGCATAGATAAAGAGGCCTAGCTTCTCTCTGCCATTGTGCCTCAGACTGATATCTAGAGACATTTCAATCACCAGATCTGCTCAGAGAGTGGAAGATTCTTGTCCACCCAGGACAAGAAGAATTTGAAGCCAGAGAGGTAGCTGGAGTTCTAGCCAGGGCAAGCCCCCGTGCCCTGACCCCATTCCCCAGCAGGAGCACTGGGCAGGCGGAGCGTGTTGGGGTGCAGGGATGCTCATTTTTCCAGGGGCCCTCTGAAGGCCGGGGCCCCTAGACATGGGCCCCATTGGCCCAGGGGCTAATCCGTCACTGACTCCCTCACTGAAAACACCACAGACATAGGGCCAGATTCTTAGCTAGAGCGATGTCGATTGACACCAGCTGAGGATCTAGCCCATCTAGTAGATGGTAGAGCAGGGTTTTCTCAGCCAACCCTTGCACATAATTAGCAGAGCTGGAGCTGAAACATACCAGACATCTCAGAGAGAAATTCTGCACGCTCTTTCCACAGCAGCATCTTCCCTATGGAATAGGGATACTGAAACATGAAGATACAGTAACACCTCACTTAACGTTGTAGTTATGTTCCTGAAAAATGTGACTTTAAGCGAAATGATGTTAAGTGAATCCAATTTTCCCATAAGAATTAATGTAAATGAGGGAGTTAGGTTCCAGGGAATTTTTTTTCACCAGACAAAAGACTATATTATATATATATATATACACACACACACACACATTATAAGTTTTAAACAAACAATTTAATACTGGTACTCAGTGATGAAGATTGTGAAGCTTGGTTGAAGCGGAGGAGTCAGAGGGTGGGATATTTCCCTGACTGCTAAATGATGAACTAGCAATTGGCTGAGCCCTCAAGGGTTAACTCTCTCACTCTACAAGGCAGCAGGAATAGAGGGAGGGAAGACAGTATCACAGACAGAGACACACACTGTGTGTGTGTGAGAGAGAGATGCACATTTCCACTTTAAGTATGCTGACCCTACTCTTAAGTACACTGCTTTGTTAATTAGATCAGCTTGCTGAGACTGCAGCTGCTGCCAGCGAGCTCCCTCCATCCTGAGCCCTGTCGTGTCCCCCTCGCTCTGTGGAAGATGGGGTAAACAGGGTGCAGGAGCAGGGTGGAGGGAGACACCCTGACATTAGCCCCACTATTTCTCTCCTCCCCCCCGCCCACAGCAAGCAGGAGTCTCGGGGAGCAGCTCCAAGGCAGCACATGGCAGTGGGGGGAGGGACAGCTGAACTATGGGCAATTGATAGCCTGCTGGGCAGTTGCTGCACAGGGAACTTAGGAGAGTGGGGAGCTGATAGAGGGGCTGCCGGTCCACCCTTGTTCCAAGCCCGTACCAGCTAGCTGCAACGGGCTGCTCTTCCTGCAAGCAGTGGACAAAGCAGGCGGCTGCCAAACAACGTCAGAAGGGAGCATTGCACAGCTTTAAACGAGCATGTTCCCTAATTGATCAGCAATGAAACAATGTTAACCAGGATGACTTTAAGTGAGGAGTTACTGTAGTTTGTGACCCTTTCTCCCTGAGCCACTGCAACAGCCTGCTAGTTGCTCCGGGCGAATGGAGTTCTCCTCCAGCTAGGTGAGGAGAGGATTGTGCTTTGGGTGCATGTTGCATCCCCATCCAGGGGTGTCCATGCTGTATGAAAAGCAAATGACATCATAATGCTTTGTTCTTCCATCCATGAATCTCAAAGCACTTGATAGGCTTCATCACCTCCTATGGGGACTGTCATTGTCCCCAGAGGGAACTGAAGTACCGAGGGGTCATCATGTAAGGTCACACAAGAAGGGTGTGGCCAACTCCCCTGACATTCAGTCCTGTGCTTTGGCTTCGAGACCATCCTTTCTTCTCTGTGTGACCTGATCTCAGCATCTAAGCTAGGATTCAGGGGTGCTTGCCTGAGTGGCTGCCATCTCTACCTTGCTGTTGTGGGGCATGGATGCCATGGAGTATGAAAGAGGCCTGGTGTTCCTGGGGAGCAAGACTCAGTCCCACCAAGCAGGCGGAAATGTGAACGGCTCTCTGCCGTGGCCATGAGTGACTCAGGACGCACCCAGCTTGTGATGTCTGATAGGACAGCAAAGCCGAGGCCTGGAGGGGGAATGAGAGACAGGGAGTCGATAAGGGGCAAGTCCTGCCTTTGCCTCCACAGCTGCAGAGAGTTCCCTGACAGCAGAACTGGGCTGGGTCCAGCACACAAGACACGAGGCAGCCGTTGAGAGGGAGGCTGGCCACATGGGAACTGTGCATGCTCTCTGAGCTGTGCAGAGCCCTGCTGCAAGAGTGTTTCCTGCATGGTAGGACAGGGGGAGTGAGGGGTAGATGAGCAACAGCAATGGGGCCAGAGCAGAGGTGGCTAACCCGTGGCTCCGGAGGCACATGTGGCTCTTCAGAAATTAATAAGCAGCTCCTTGTATAGGCACCAACTCCGGGGCTGGAGCTACAGGCGCCAACTTTCCACTGTGCCGGGGAGTGCTCACTGCTCAACCCCTGGCTCTGCCACAGGCCCTGCCCCACTCCCTGAGCCTGAAGTGCCCTCACGTCCTCCCCCTCCCCCCCGCAGCCTCCTGCACCCCATGAAATAGCTGATCGGGAGGTGTTGGTGCTGCCAGTGGGCAGAAGGCACTGGGAGCTTGGGGGCGGAGAGAGGGAGCTGATGTGGGGCTGCTGATGTTTTGCTGTGGCTCTTTGGCAATGTACATTGGTAAATTCTAGCTCCTTCTCAGGCTCAGGTTGGCCACTTTTGGGCCAGAGGATCAGTGCTCCCCTCATGCCCCTCAAACACAGAATGCCATGTAAGGACCAAGAGAGGCTATTCCAGCCACCGGGCTGCAGCAAACTGTGGTGGGAGAATTTCCTCCCATTGGCCCCCCGTCCATGGGCTCAGCATCCTGCTCAGCTACTCCAGCTGGGCCACGGATCCAATGAGCATGGATCAATGGCAAAGAACTACGGCAGAGCCTGCATGTCGCTACGGAGAGCTAACAAGATCTGAGTCTTCTTGCATTTGCTAGCACACGAATGTAACAATGTTAGAGTGCGAGCTGCCCACCCCCTGCACTCAGGCTGTGGCAGGTTTAGCCTCTGGAATCTCAATGCCAGTTTGCACAGGCTGTGTAACACCTGGGCAGGGCTGGTGCCCAGTTTGCCTGGGAGCTCCCCGTGACCCCCTGTCCTCCTCCTCCTCCTCCCCCTCCCATGCAGCTCTCACTGAGCAAGCTTCTGCTGCACCTGTAGCTGCTAATCAGTTTGCAGAGAGCTCGGTAATTGCCCACAAGAAAACACGGGTGCAGATGTGACGGCGCGCAGGGCAAGTGCACTAAATGAGATTCTTGTTTTCCAAACAGAACCCGAGATCTAATTACAGCCTCGCTGAGTGTTTATTAAAATCCGATCTCTCCCATTGTTTCCCAGCCCAGTGCAGATTGAAGCCGCACGTTTTGTTGTCTTGTTTTTTAGTGTTCATAAAAAGAACCAATGTGGAAAATTACAAACACAGATTGTACCCAAACAATAGCTTATCCCCTTTTCTTTTTTTTCTTCCTCCGATGAATGGCAACATCGGCAGTTTATTCCTCAGCTCTTCTCGCCCATTTTGATATGCCTCCAACAGCGAGGGCGGGTCTGGTGAGATCCCTGGTTTCTGCACAGGGCAGTGCAAAAGTGGAGGTGTCTGGTTTGCAGCCATCAAGTGTCCTGGGTAGGTAATGCAACCAATTATACTCTGGGTGACCAGCCTGTCTATACTTCACACCAAGCCTGGGCTCTGATTCAGGTTTGAGCCCAAGCCCCCTTCCACACACACAGAAATCAGTCAGCAAGCCCTCAGGACCCGAGTCCTAGGACCCTGCTCAGGGAGTGAGTCAGAGCCCACGACCTGCTAGGACTTGAGTCCGGGTCCAGGTCCAAGACCAGTCAAGGAGAGGAGAGATAGCTCAGTGGTCTGAGCATTGACTTGCTAAATCCAGGGTTGTGAGTTCAGTCCTTAAGGGGATTGGTCTTGCTTTAAGCAGCAGGTTGGACTAGATGACCTCCTGAGGTCCCTTCCAACCCTGGTATTCTATGACTTTGCAGTGTGGACACAGCTCAAGCCACAGCCCCGAGCCAGAAGCTCTGTGTAGTGCATATGGACATGTTAGCACACCTGTGAGACCCCAGGTCCAGCAATTGTAAGCCCAGGTTTACAATGCAGTGTGGACGTTCAGGCCTGGACTTGGAAACAGCAAGTCCCCACGACCTGGGTTCACAATGCAGTGTAGACATACCCGCAGAACACAGGGGGTCACTGTCATAAGCATAAATCCCAATTCTGAACCTTAGCGTCCAAAATGTGGGTGCCTAGCATAAATCCTCTAAGCTTAATTACCAGCTTAAATCTGATAGTGCTGCCACCAGCCAGATTTCCAGTCTCTGGCACCCTCTGGTCTCTCCAAACCTTCCCTGGGGGACCCCAAGACTCAGATGCCCTGAGTCTCACAACAAAGGGAAATAACCCACTTCCCTTCCCCCTCTTTACCTCCCCCAGATTTTCCCACCCTGGGTATACTAGGAGATTTCCCTGCTTCAATTCCTTGAAACAAAAACCCAGAGAGATTAAGTGTCTCTCCCCCTCACCCAGAGGCTATGCAGATTCAAACCTAGTCAATCTAACACAAAGAGATTTCCCCCTCCCTTCGTTCCTTAGCCTTAACCAGAGAAAAACTCAAACAGGTTTTAAAAAGAAAGCTTTATATAAAAAAAAAAAAAAAAGACATAAAATGTTCTCTGTATCAAGGTTAACAATATACAGGGTCAATTGCTTAAAAGAAAAATGAATAAACAGCCTTATTCAAAAAGATATCCAATTTAAAACATTCCAGCAAACTACACACATGTAAATACAAAAAAAATATAAAAATCTATATTGTCTTATACCTGTACTTACAACTGGGAAACAGAAGATTAGAAAGCCTGGAGATAGAGAGATCACTCTCAGAGCCGAGAGAGCAACAGAGACACAGACAAAGGACACACACCCAAAAATTCCCTCCCTGAGCTTTGAAAAATCCGGTTTCCTGATTGGTCCTCTGGTCAGGTGTTTGGTTCCCTTTGTTAACCCTTTACAGGTAAAAGAAACATTAACCCTTAGCTATCTGTTTATGACAGTCACACACTGGAGAGCTAATGGGGCCTCCCTGTGCATTGCAACCTGAATGGCAATAGCAGCCCTGGGCATCTGTGGAGCACGCAGGAGTGGAACAACGGGGTTCACCTTTGCAGACCTAAATAAATGGTTTCCCGAGGGGATGAAAGTATCTCAAAAGTCCAGGTCTCTGCTGAACTGACCTTGCAATACTTAGTCAGCCCTCGGATCAGCACTACAACTCCACTGAAGTCCATGGTGGTGAGTGGCAGTAACTCCTGCCTGAGCACTTGAGGATTCTTCGCATTCAAAGGCTCAATAGATAGGTTAACACAACATTAAGGCTGTGATTTTATAGCCACAAGACCCAAGGATTTCAGAGTAAAGCTTCCCCTAGTGACCTTAACTCTGCCCTCTCATGTAATCTATCACAGTTGGACAGCCTGAAGTACCACAGGTCCTTCCTTACAAGATCCTATCACCCTGGCCACAGAGACATTCCCTTCGGCAATGAGAAGTAAGCTATACCACATAATGCCTGTAGGAGACACATTGTGGCACTGCATTGAGTTAGCGCCCCCTCTGGTGGGATCCAGTGTTTCTCCCGAGGCACTGGTTGAGCACGGTGGGGCAGAGAGGCAAGGCTGGCGCAGTGCAACACTGCAGGCACCAGTGATTGCAGAGCTGCAAGGAGAGAAGTGAAAGGGTGTTGGAGAAGAGAGGGCTTTCCACCAGCATCCAGCTTTAAAACTGGACAGGCCCCCTCCTGCTGGCTAGAAACAGAAGGGCCACTGAGTGAACTAGCTGTGAGCCCTTGAAACGTCCTGGTTTCCTCTCAGTGACGCTTGAGAGTGAACTACAAAGGGAATATTCTTTACTAATGTGCAGCAAATAGGGGTGCCCCAGTCTGGCTTAAATCAATGTAAGTAGGAGCAACCCTTAGAAGTCTTTTCTTTGAACACTGGTGAATTTAGTTCCGATGGAAGGTGCCGGTCTATTTCACAATAATGCCTCACTTTTAGATAGCACTTTTCACCAGTAGATCTCCACACACCGAACAAAGGAGGTCAGTATCATCATCGTCATTGTACAGATGGGGAAACTGAGGCAGGGAGCACTGAAGTGACTTGCCCAAAGTCAGACAGAAGGCACAAAGCTGGGTATAAAACCCACAACTGCCACGTCCCAGTCTTGTACCCTATCCACTAGGTTGCACTGCCTCTAAAAGCCTTCTCCCTATTGCTAGGACCGGGACAGGGAGCTGACAGCTGAGCCAGCCTCCCACACTGGCCCTTGCAAAGATGACCTCTGAAGGTTAAAACCACTTTTTCTCCATGACCTACTCCACCTCTGTGCTCTCTGCGAAGACTCAGGCCACAGCTGCTGATGAGGGCCGGCTGCACAGCTTGATGCCTGGCGCACTACGAACCGAGCCATCAGCTCCTTTCAGATGGGTCATTGAGCCGATGCCAGCTCCTTACTTCAGCTGTGGCCCACAGGACTGTGTTTCAAACGGGACCGTGGTGTTAAAAGGCTCTGAGGCCCATCACCAAGCCCCTCATCCACCTCCTCAAATTGAAGCTCGGGTTTCGAAAGTGGAACTCCCGAGATTGGAGAAGTTGGGGGATGGGGAGGGTTCAGAGGAAGCTCTGAGAGGAAGGATGGTCCAGGGTTTAGGGCGCTTTCCAGAAGCCCTGGGTTCAATTCTCTGCTGCGCCACCAACTTCTTGGGTGACCTTGGGCCTGTCGCTTAACCTTTCTGTGCCTCAGCTCCCATCTGTAAGTGGGGACAATAGCACTGCCCTAGCCTAGTGCTGTGAGGATAAAGCCATTAAAGATTGTGAGGCACTTGTTACTTCAGTGACAGGGGACATATAAATACCCTAGACAGCTACACTCCCTCTCCTCCTAAGTGGCCTTCAAATGCAAACAGCGAAGGCTCTTGGCTCAGGCAAAGGCAGTCGCAGCTCACCTTGATTTCGACGCACTGGGACTGCAACGAGGGGCAGTGCTCAAAGACTGGGAAGAGGGGTTGAACAACTCTGAGTCTTGCTTACATGCAAACTGTGAAACCACTCACCATCTCTCATGTCAGCGAGGAATTCTGTCAGGAGCCATTTGCAGTGCTGAACCTACAGTCCTATGAACAATGCTACAGGTTCTTATGTACCCATGGAGGGTGCTGTTTATAGCCAATCACTGCCTACACTGAGAGGCAGGTAGAAGTATCTTTTAAACAGGACTCTCTGAACAAATGTCTTCTGAGGAACATTGGGCTGGCTTGTGGTTTCTTCCTCTGATGCGTCGTAAGCGCTTTGGGGCAGGAACCATATTTTTGTTCTATTCTTCTACAGCACTAGCACCATGAGGTCCTGCGCCACCTTCCCAGCATCCTCCCTGGATCTGCCACCAGGTCCTCTCCCTGAGTCCCCTGCTGCGCTGTCTTCCTTCACCCTGGCCATGTTGTCACTCCACACTGCACCACTGCAGTCCAATGGGTCTCTCTTTCCCACCTGAAGCCCGTGTCGCTGCCCTGTTAGGAGGGCGCTGGGCAGAATCCCCATGCTCAGCGAGATTCATTACAGAGCTCTGTTTGCTTTCAGCGTGTTCTTGAGCATTGGCGTGTTAATCAGATGTTTTCCTCCAGTTTAAATCCTGCTATCAGGATCCCCGTAGGTTTCACACGCATGGGGCACACACATATATATTAGTCCTATCTCTGCCTCCATCTCACAGAAGCAGCCGGTTTCTAAGCTCCCCTCCTGTCTGCTGGGTTTTCATTGCCTATTCCATCTACCTCCAGCATAATCCCGGTTTGTAATTACAGCTATCCTGTGCAGGGGGGCTGGGAGGTGAGCGTGAAGCTATCCACGTAGCATGCTGATCCACGATCGCTCCACTGGCTGAACTTTGCTGCCCTTCTGGCCTAGGAATAATGCATTTTGATTCCTCCTTGGCTTCCTCCCCGTGCAGCAGGTTCTCTCCTTCCCTGCAAGATGCCCTGACGTGCTATTTGCACTGGGAACATTGTTGGTGAGCGAGCACAAGAGGAGTGAGTCTTTACAGCATGCACACGATGCTGAGTGACCCCACCGAAAGTGGCGAGGGGGTGGTGGGGAAGGCAGCTATGGCCGAGCCGCCATGTGAAATCACAGTGCCTTGCCCAGGCACCGCTCAGTGCTCTGGAATCAGCAAGTGAGACTGGCCTTATGCTCAGTCTGTCTGGGTGGTGGAGCAGCTTAAGAGGAAAACTGCTGCCTTGACTTTTCATTGCAGGTAGGAGGGGAATCCTGACCAGAGGCAGGGGAACTGAGCTCAGGGAGAACACTGATACAAAGAGCAATCTGCCATACAAAACTATCCCCTCTTCCATTCCCACTGCTCCTCCTCTTTCTCCTTGCACCCACTGTCCCACACTAGAGATGGGACTGGGAGTTGTGTCTGAACCCTGCCTTCCCAGCCGCAACCAATGTCCGAGTTAGCTGCCGAATCTAAAGGGGAGGACAAGAAGTTGAAACCTGATGTGGTGGAGAAGGATGGTCCAGTGACTGGTCCAGTGCCTTACCCTAGGACTTGGAATGCTTGAGTTCAATTATTTACCATGTGACCCAGAGCAAGCCACTTTGGACTTGTCTACATAAAGAGTTAGTGTGTGGCAGGCTGGGATGTAAACCCACCTTGCACTACTGCTGCTGTGCATTAACGTTCCCTACCGTGCTTTGCGCACTACAGACCTTCCACGGACAAGTAGCACATGTCAGGCTAGTGCAAGGTAGATTTACATCTCACTTTGCTGCGGACCATTTGCAGGGGCACCGGGACAGGGGGGAGGGCAAGGGTCCCTGGCCCCATCACTTTTTACCGGCTGTAAGGGCAAGCAATGGGAGGAGGGGGTGGAGAGGAGTGAGTGGGGATGGAGTTTTAGGGGGGAGAGGTGGTGCAGGGGCGGGGCCTAGGAGGAAGGGGTGGTGTGAGGACAAGACCTTATGGGGAAGTGGCGGCACAGGGGCAGGCCCTCAGGGGAAGAAGTGGTGTGGGGACGGGGCCACAGTTCAGGCACTGGTGCCCCCCGCCCCACATTTTTAGGGAGCTTCCATCACTGTTTATATAGATAAGGCTTCTGTCCTCAGCTACTGTCTGTGCCATAGGGATAATGCACTTCCCTATCTCACTGGGGCGTGGTGAGGATAAGGCCCTTAAAACCTGGGGCGCTACTTTGCCAGGGGGGAGGGTATTTAGTACCATGGAGAGACAGAGAAAGTGGAGCAGTGAGAGCTTTCGAGGTGTGGAGGTGACAGGATCCCCCAAGCTGTTTGAGTCACATGGGTGGATGTCTTCTTCGCCTGTGTGACATTATGAGTGTAATTTATAATATCTCATTTAAAGGTGACAGGGCCAGAAAGAGTTAATTAACTCACAGACTGACCTGACCCATGGCCGATCTTTAGAGACTGGTTAGGAAGATACGTAAATGAATAGAGCTTAAAAATGCAAGCCTGTATTGTTAGAGATAGAAGGGTAGATGTTTGTTCAGGTCTTGTGATGTAAGCAAACAAGTCTTGTCTATTGCTATAGCTTTGATTCAAAGATCAAAAAAGTAGTATTAACATTTAGGAAGACACTTGAGCGAAATAGTATTATCTATTTTATATATATATATATATATATATATAGTATAGTATAGTCTATAAGTCTCTTTGAAGATTGTGGTAACCTGTATCTGAACCGTTTAACGGATAAATTATCCTGTGCTAATTGCCATGATGTTTAGGAGAAGGAAAGTTAAGCCTATTGTTTTCTCAGGCCAAAAGGCTGCAGAAAATGACGATCCTTTTTCATCTCACAGCTGCTTTGGGTTTCAAGAGGGGGAAACCTTAAGACATAAGGATTGAGATCCCGAGTCACTGACTGGAATCACCCTGAATATGGACATTGGACTATAACCTATTGACTAATTCCAAAATAACTTTTGGCAACTACAAGCTCATCTCTGCTATATATCTGAACCTCAAGAATTGAACTCAAGTCTGTATGTATATTGATCTTTTAACCAACACTCCCTTTTCTTTTTCAATAAATTTTAGTTTAATTAACAAGGATCGGCTATAAGGGTGTATTGTGGGTAAGATCTAAGTTACCATTGGACCTGGGTCTGGGGCTTGGTCCTTTGGGATCAGGAGAACCCTTTCTTTTATATGATGAGATAAGATTTTCAGAATTTATCATCGTATGTTTAACATGTATGTCTAGATGGAGGCTTGAGGCTGGGCACTTTAAGAGAACTGCATTGTTTGGACTTCTGAGTAACCAGTGAGGTAACACAGAGCCTGTTTTGGGCTGGCTTGGTAAATCTAAGTATTGGAATATCCACTAGCTTTTGGGGTTTGTCTGCCCCATTCTGAGTGACCTCAGCTGGCTCCCATGGGCAGCATTGTCACAGCCTGCCATTGTCAGTCAATTCACAGAGCAAAGTGACGGGTGCGGTGACGCTGGCAGAGCAGGTGCCAGCTCATGCCAACGTCCCCATGTGGGAGCTGAACTCTGACAAATACATAGCTGGAACCTGTCTGGTCTCCTGTGTGTTACTGTTGCTCCCATAGGTATTAAAACTCCAAGAATGTATTGAGTGGTTAGACTTTATTGAACGCTTGTGCGTTGCTGCCTGCATTAATCTCACTAATAACCTCGGTATCCTGTATTGTAAGGTAATATTTCAGCCGGTGTATTGTTAGCCTCTGTAACTGTGTAAATCATCAGACAGGAGGCAGACAGTAAGGCTCTGTCTACACTGGCAATTGAGTAACAAAACTTTTGTCGTTCAGAGGGGCTCACCCCCCACCCCACGACCTCAAAAGACAAAAGTTTTGCCACAGCAAGTGTCCGTGTGAACAGCGCTCTCCTGTCGACAACGCGACCGCTGCTCATTGGAGGTGCCAACAAACAGCAGCTACGCTGCCCAACGTTTAGCGACACGGCTGTGTCAACACGGCCATCTCACTAAAAGCCGTGTAGTGTAGACAAAGCTTTAGAGTGAAATGCTGGTCTCCAGCTGGTGTTATGTCCTGTCCAACAAGGAAGGCCCAAGGGCGCCAGATGAACTAAAGTGTGGAACATTAAAGAGGACAAAAGCCTTTGTTGCTCTGCTGTCCACCGCCCATGAAGATGAGTCATGCAGGTGAATTCCTCCCATCAGGTGAATTTGCAGCTCAGAGCACATAGGGCTGGAGAGGTGAGAGGGAGGGAATAACACCCCCATACAAAATGAACTGTATCTCTGTGCTGCTTGGACTCCAGGGGACAAGATTTCTAGGCAGAAGCAAGGGATCCCCAGCAGCTTAGCCTGGGTTAGCTTTAAAGGACATTTAGAGTTTGCTTATGATAAAAGCTCCTTTGAAACTTAAGAACGTAACTCATGTGTGTATCTATCTTTATCTGGTTTAACCTTGTAAATAACTCTTGTTTCCTTTTCTATTAATAAACCTCTATATAGTTTATTATAGGACTGACTAGGAGCATAGTGTTTGGTGAGAGATCTAAGGTGCAATTGACCAGTCCTTTGGGACTGGGATTAACCTGACTATTGCTGTGATCCTTGGCGTAAGGAAGCATCTATCGCAAAGGCAGACTCACCTGGGTGTATCAGAGAAACCGCGGGTACTGTCTATGACCCCATGTTCAGGCTGTTATAGTGCCTGAGACGTTTACACTTGATAACTGGTTGGTGAAATCTAAGCATAGGACTCTCAGGTAATTTGGGGTTTGTGCCGTGGTCCTTAAGTCTGCCCTCAGGTTACTGCAGAACAGCTTGACAGGTGTTTTCAGAGGAAAGCGCTTTCCCTGGGTGATCAGCACTGACCTGGGCAAACCAGGAAGGGCATTAAAGCCTGTGAAATCAAAGATCAGACAGGACACACACACACTCTAATCCAGACCCTGTTCCCTCTGAATTCCATGGCAAAATTCCCACTGATTTCAGTGGAAGCAGGATCTATCCCTCCCCGAGCAGCAGGGAGACAGCAGCAGCGCTCTGAGCAATCTTTCCTGTGCAGCCAGTATCCCCTTCTTCCTTCCCTGCTCCATGAGTCTCCAACCCCCATTCCTCACGACCCTTCCTTCCTATTCTTTATTACACCAGCACTCAGTAACGTCCCTCCTAGGACCTCTGGCATAAAGATGCGGTGAGAGAACACCTTCGCATGCATGTTAAATGGTAAATGTATATGATGTATAATCCTTCTAATTACATTGAATTTAATCTTGAGGTCTAAATAGAGGGAACTGGTGGAGGGGGATAGAGAAACACCACCTATGCCGGACAGGGCTGGATTAACTCTCCTGTGGGCCTGGGGCTATTAGATTTCGTGAGGCCCCTGTATACAAGTCTTTTTCCTGGGAGGGAGTTTGGTGCAAGAAGGAATTCTGACCTGGGGCAGGGGATTGGGGTGCAGGAGGCGGTGCAGGGTCTGGGAGGGAGTTTGGTACAGGAGGGGGTGCAAGGTGCAGGTTCCAGCTGGGAGGCGCTTACCCATGGGCAGCTCTAGGTTCGCGGCGCGCCTGCAGGAGGTCCACCGAAGCCGCGGGACCAGATGACCCTCCGCAGGCAAACCACCAAAGGCAACCTGCCTGCCACCTTCGCGGTGACTGGCAGAGCGTCCCCCGCAGTTGCCACCCCAGGCACACGCTTGGCGTGCTGGTGCCTGGAGCCGCCCCTGCGCTTACCACAGGCAGCTCCTGGCCGGCAGTGCAGCAGAGCTCCAGCAGGCTGCCTGCCATAGCACCACGCTGCTCCCAGAAGTGGCTGGCTGCTGACACATCTCTGCAGCCCCTGGGAGGAGGGGGCAGCATGTCTCCATGCACTGCCTGCACCCGCAAGCGATGCCCCTGTAGCTCCCATTGGTCGGTTCCCAGCCAATAGGAGCTGCAGGGATGGTGCTGGAGGTGGCTGCAGCGGGCAGAGCCACCCCTCCGCACCCCCCCGCCAGGGCCTGCACAGACGTGCCAGCAGCCAACCGCTTCTGGGAGCAGCATGGGGCCATGACATGCAGGCAGTCTGCCTGAGCACCCCTTTTGGCAGCCCGGAGCTCGCTGCCTGTGATTTATTTTTGCAGGGCCCACCTTGAACTGGGGGCTAGGGCCCTGGGCTGCAACCCCTAAAGCCCTGATGCCATATGGTTTGTAACACCTGTCAATTTCATGGCTTGCTAAGGGCAGACTGACTATAGCAGTCGCTCAGGGGACCAACAATCCTTGGTTTCCTTTGCTGGCTCATTTCACCTCCCTGGTACGATGGTAGCGATAGACAGGCTCCAGAGAGGAGAGGGAGGATGCGCTAACAGTTAGCCTACTTCCCTGCAGAGTTCCTGTGCTCCTAAAAACATCTTGTGTGACCCTGGGCAAGTAGCTTCGTCTGTGTTTCACCTGCCCATTTGCAAGAGGAGATTATGACAATAAAGCGGCCCTCCCTTCCTGGGCGTTGTGAGGTGCCCGGATACTATGGTGATGGATGCCATGTATGAACCTGAGCTATTTGCACACTTACAAAACCAGAACACAGACCTATCTTCAGTGGTGCTGGAACCCTTGGGATAGTGGGGGTGCTGAAAGCCAGCCCCGTTACCCCTGTCTGCATCCCCTCAGCTGGGGCTGGGAGCAGGGCCATGTCTCTGGGAGGGGGGGACCCGGACAGGGGTAAGGGGGCAAAGGCTGGGGGCGGAGATGGGGCCCGCAGCTGGGACCCCACATATGGGGCCAGTAGCAGAGCCCTGGGAGTGGAGGGCAGGGTCAGAGCCCCGAGTACAGGACCAGCAGCCAGAGCAGGGCCTGCAGCCGGCACCCAAGCCCTGTGCTGGGGAGTGAAGGCCTGGGCACGGGGCCAGTGGCCTGCGTAAAACCTGGGGGTGCTGCAGCACCTCCCGCACCCTTAGTTCCTGTGCCTATACCTATCTTCTGTAGTACAAGGGGAGAAGCAGCAATCTCTGCCTTTTGGTTGCCGAACACTTTCTATTCTGAAAACTTCTTACCATTGTTTCTTTGAGGAGCTGTAACACCTCCATTGTTTGCAGCAGGACGTTGCAGCAGGGTGCTCCTGGTGCCTTCTGCTGGCCTCAGAAGAATCCATTCCGGTTTGGCCAAGTTATACCCGGTCAAAAAGCACCATTTCTTGTCTGTGATTTGCAACCCCAGCTTTGTTTGGCAGTAATGCCTGCCAAAGCCGCTCCACCTTCTATGGCCCTGGCCTGCACATGCATCATGCTTTGGTGCCCTGCTTCAGCATGTCCCAAGAAGTTCAAACTCCAGACGGAGCCCAGACAAAATCGCTCCTCCTGGTGCTGTTGCATGCGTGCAAAGAGACACACACCAAAGCAGAGGGCTTGATGCAGAATTCAGCACAATGGGAGCCTGACCCTGATGGGGCCCTCTCAGCACTGCTGTGATACAGACAATGCTAATTCTGATCTCCCATGCACCAGCTTTACCCCACTGTAACCCATTCAGTTGGATCTAGTTACTTCTGATTTACACAGTCATATGCCAGAAGAGGAGCGGGCCTACACCATTATTTCCCCAGAACCAGTTTCCAATGGGACCAGGTTACTGGGGTTTAGGGATTTACAGAGATTTCTGAGGTCTTCAGGGTGCTAGAGAAGCAGCTCACATGCATCAGCGAATCCAGCCTCTGCACACCCTTGTGGATGAGTGAATATTATTAACTCCAGGGGGATAATGAGGGACACACAGATTAAGGACCAGATTCTCAGAGCTGCTGAGCATATGCAGCCGTCAGGGGTATTCAGTTCTTCTGAAAACAAAGCCTTGCATGACCTGTCAGAATCCACAGGGCCCAGCTGGGGCTAGACCCCACATCTCCAGGCGTCACTCCCAAGACAACATGTCCGCCATCAGTCAGGGCAAGGGTAGCTCACACCAGGAGTCTCCCCCAGGGGGGTTAAGTGGTAGGAAATCTGGGGACAGGGACCCAGGGGGGAGAGATCCAGAATGGGCGCAGTGATGAGCAGCCCAGGGCCCAGAGTTACAGCAGGGGTGCTTCGCTGAGCCAGGGAATGCACGCACTGAGACAGGAGAAATGGTCAGGTTGTTACCACAGCTCGGTACGCTGCAGGCCAGGATATAAGATCCTGGCACGTCGCTGACTCAGAGGCTGAGGGTATGAGCCTCTCCCCTCTGGCATGCACATCCAGCCTGAGGTCACAAGCTCAAATACATGCTGTGTCCTCAGCCCAGCACCCATCTGTATGCTACACAGCACACCAGGAGAGCTCCCGAGAGCAGCCAGGCATGTTACACGGCCGGACTAGAGGGGTGGTGGCTTCCGCTCTTGTTTCTGAAAGAGGCCATGTGGTCTGGTGGACAGGGCACACATGTAGGACCTGGGTTCTATTCCTACCTCTGCCGTCGACCTGCCGCATGACCTTGGGCAAATCACTGCCTCTCTCTGTTCCTTGGTTTCTCCTCCCACACTTTGTCTGGATCGTCTGTTTCGACTGGAAGCTCTTCAGAGCAGGGCCTCTCCTCCACTATGTTTCTATGCAGTGCCCAGTGCAGTGGGGTGCTGATCTCAGTGGCGGCCTCTACGTGCTACGATAGTACAAATAATGAATGTGAGTATGTAGGAGTGGGGCATGCTGCAGGTCAGGAGCGCAGTGAGCTGGCAGATCTCTGTTAGGTAGAAAGCTGGAATGGCACAAGGCATTGGATATCAGCTGGTTGAGCTCTCCTGTGGGGGATGAGGGAGAGGCTTGGATCACATATGGTTGCACTATGCCTGGGCCCAGCCAGAGCTGCTAATCCTCCCTGTCCCTAAACTCTGGATTCATTTCCAGTTAACAAACTTGGCTAGATCTGTCCCTCTTCATGCATCTCCCCAGAGAAGGGAATGGTTAGGGCAGTTGCTGAGTCCAAAACTAGACTAAATTAGAGAAACATGTAAGCACCAAACACACTTGATACTCCAAAGACCACCAAAAAGGGCCAGATCCTGCCCTAGGGCTGTTCAAAACCTGGTGGATTTGATCATAGGGGTTGTGCAAATCTTGCAGGGAATTAAATCCAATGCCATTCACAGTCCCTGAATTTCACACCAAGTTTGGGGTTCACACCGGCTGCCAAAATCAAAACAAACCTAATTCAAAATGGACGTGTTTTATTTGTGTAACGACTCATGACTACTTGCATACAGTTGCATATATGCATATATTCTGTCTCATTTATATTGCGGTAGCATCTGGAGGCCCCAGTAAGGATCAGGCCCCCCATTACTCCAGGCACTGAACAAGCAGATAGTAAGTTATGGTCCCTGCCACAAAGAGCTCACATCCTGGGATTGAACTCAGCATCTTCAGCATTGAAAACGCTAGTGCGACCCCTGATCCACTGCAAAACTCCTATGTCCGGGCAAAAATAGCAAGTTGTTATAGTCTTTGGGGGCAGCCACTAGAGGGAGACATTGTCACCTGTAAAAGCCAGTGTCCTAGATCTGGTTTCCGGTCAAGACCATGTTATTAAGAAGCTGGGTTTCACTATTTCCACCCTGTGAAGGGGGTTCCACTCACCCCAGGTGTGCCTTCTAGTGACTGGGTCCGGGAATTAGCTCCTGCCTGTGTGGCATCCCCTTTCACTGGTTGTTCATGCTGTGGCCCCACTCTCTCTCCATGACTCGGCATGCTCCTTCTTCATGACGTGGCTCTCTGGCCAGGTTGCTATACAATCCCCCGCCCCTTCCAGACAAGCTGTCCAGGCGGTCTTCTGTTCCAGGTGACCAGGTCCTGTACTACTTTCCCAGTGGCTACTGGGAAATCTGAGTTCCTGCCCAGAGATCCCATGACTAGCAACCTAGGTGTGCTCAGTCTCAGACCCTGTTGCGGTTTCCCTGGGCACCTCCCTACCCTACCTCTCCTTGCCTATGTTCTCTGCTCCCTGTGGCTTCTTTGCCTTTCTTGGCCTCTTGCTGGACTCCCTCATCCAGGGCAGGACCCCGGGGCTTACTCTCCCCATGGATCTCCTCCTTGTCCCTGGCCAACTCCCTTTCCCTCTAGGGCCTGACTGCAGACCTCCTCCCTGCAGCCCCCTTCCTATTCTAACTTCCTGGCTTTATAATCCTACCCCAGCCCCTCCCCCAGCTGGGCTTCATCTGCCATTAGGCCCTGTCAATCCCTGGTTCCCCTCCAGGGGAGGCACCTAAGGTTAATTGGCCCCTCCTGGCCCATAGTAACCAGCTAAGGGCTTATGTGGGTTGGACACCCCATCACCCTCCCTCAAACTATGTACCCACCTAGGCGCACTCTCAGAACCTTTTCCTCAGGCTTTCTGGTTTTGTGCTGCTCATAAACCACCAGACATGGCTGTGTGGTGCCAAGAGTTTGCAGTGCACTTGGAAAAGCAAGGGAGCCCTAATTTCTGGCTTGGTCTAAGACATAGAACTCCTGTCCTCTCTCTCCTGTTCACTGCTCGTTCATCCCATTGGCATCGATGGACTACGTAGCTGGGATGAGTGGGGAGTATTTTGTGCTGAGTCACTAATTCCATGACTGCCTTGCCCTGTAGCACTGGGTTATAAAAATGCCAAAGCTCCAGCAGACATTCCAGCTTTATGAAGGTGGCGTTGTCATTCAAAATTATTTTCTGTTCATCATCATTCTTTATGACACCTGATGCAGGTTTCAAGTCATCTAGCCCTGGTAATGCAAGAGCCATGGAGTTAGCAGCATATTGATCTTCCCTGGGAATCATTTTGTGTCACTCAGAGAAAATAATTCAAGGTTTTAGGGGGAAAAGAGGGGGGTTGATCAGAATATCTAGCTGCACTGGGGGCACTCTGCCAGGACTCGTGAGCAACAAGGAAGAGACACTCTTCCAGAAAACACTGGGCACATCTGGCAGCACGTGAGGGATATTCCACTAGGACTTACCAACACCTCTGGAGAGGTGTACTAGTAGGGTGCATCTGGCACAAGGGAGGGACATCCTTCCAGGATGCAATGAGTACATCTGCTGGCATTTAAGGAATATCCCACCAGGATATCACTGGCACATCTGGAGGAGCATTCCAGCAGGATGCACCTGGCACATCTCATAGACTCATAGACTCATAGGTCAGAAGGGACCAATATGATCATCTAGTCTGACCTCCTGCACAAGGCAGGCCACAAAACCCTACCCATACACATTTATAACAACCCCGAACCCATGACTGAGTTATTGAAATCCTCAAAATTGAGATTTGAAGACCTCAAGCTGCAGGGAATCCACCAGCAAGCGACCCATGCCCCACGCTGCAGAGGAAGGCGAAAAACCTCCAGGGCCTCTGCCAATCCGCCCTGGAGGAAAATTCCTTCCCGACCCCAAATATGGCGATCAGCTAAACCCTGAGCATGTGGGCAAGACTCACCAGCCAGCACCCAAGAAAGAATTCTCTGCAGTAACCCAGTTCCCATCCCATCCAACATCCCCTCACAGACCATTGAGCAGACTTATCTGCCGATAATCCAAGATCAATTGCCCAAATTAAACTATCCCATCATAACATCCCCTCCATATACTTATCAAGCTTAATCTTAAAGCCCGATAAGTCTTTTGCCCCCACTACTTCCCTCGGAAGGCTGTTCCAGAACTTCACTCCCCTAATGGTTAGAAACCTTCGTCTAATTTCAAGTCTAAACTTCCTAATATCCAGTTTGTACCCATTCGTCCTCGTGCCTACATTAGTACTAAACTTAAATAATTCCTCTCCCTCCCTAACGTTAATCCCCCTGATATATTTATATAGAGCAAGCATATCCCCCCGGAGCCTTCTTTTGGCCAGGCTAAACAAGCCAAGCTCTTTGAGTCTCCTTTCATAAGGCAGATTTTCCATTCCTCGGATCATCCTAGTAGCCCGTCTCTGAACCTGTTCCAGTTTGAATTCATCCTTCTTAAACATGGGACACCAGAACTGCACACAATATTCCAGGTGGGGTCTCACCAGCGCCGTATATAACGGCACTAACACCTCCTTCTCCTTGCTGGAAATACCTCGCCTGATGCATCCTATCACCGCATTTGCTTTTTTAACAGCCATATCACATTGGCGGCTCATAGTCATCCTGCTATCAACCAATACCCCAAGGTCCTTCTCCTCCTCCGTCGCTTCCAACTGATGCGTCCCCAACGTATATCTAAAATTCTTATTATTAATCCCTAAGTGCATGACCTTGCACTTTTCACTATTATATTTCATCCTATTACTATTACTCCAGTTTACAAGGTGGTCCAGATCTTCCTGAATAGTATCCCGGTCCTTCTCCGTGTTAGCAATACCCCCCAGCTTCGTGTCATCCGCAAACTTTATTAGCACATTCCCGCTCTTTGTGCCAAGGTCAGTAACAAAAAGGTTAAATAAGATCGGTCCCAAAACCGATCCTTGAGGGACTCCACTAGTAACCTCCTTCCAGCCTGACAGTTCACCCTTCAGTACGACCCGCTGGAGTCTCCCCTTTAACCAGTTCCTTATCCACCTTACAACTTTCATATTCATCCCCATCTTTTCCAATTTAACTAACAGTTCCCCATGCGGAACCGTGTCAAACGCCTTACTGAAATCGAGGTAAATTAGATCTACCGCATTTCCTTTGTCTAAGTAATCCGTCACCTTCTCAAAGAAGGAGATCAGGTTGGTTTGGCACGATCTACCTTTAGTAAATCCATGTTGCAGCACTGGAAAGGTTACTGTGTACTGTAACCAAAATGCAAAGAAAGGAGGAACTGAAACTCTAAGCTCTTCCTATGGTTCAAAGGTCCCTCCCTTCACAATGGGTGTACAATAAAATTCCCCATGGAATCATAAAATTGTAGGACTGGAAGAAACCTCAAGAAGTCATCTAATCCAGTACCCTGCACTCATGGCAAGACTAAATATTATTTAGACCATCCCTAACAGGTGTTTGTCTAACCTGCTCTTCAAAATCTCCGATAACAGAGTTTCCAAAACCTCCATCTTGAAAGGAGGCGGAGACAGTTTTATTCCACCCAAGTTATGCTGAAGACTCATTTCTACTTGTTGTAGCCTCTTGCAGGATCTGCAAAGAAAATAACACACACATTGGCATTTTCTTCAAAGTCTAGGATGTATTCATTGCTTTTCTCAGGGGGATTGGATTTTCAACTTCACAGGCTCGAAGGGTCAAGGATAACAGGCTAACAGCATTTAATATGCATTCCAGGGGGAACAAAAACCTATCAAATTGGAAATGCATTTTCATGCCGCCTTTATTGCCAAAACTCAGATCAAAACATCTCTCTCCACTAGCGATGAATTGGCATCTATTCTTTATTGTCATATCTGAAAGGTATTAAAGGCTCCTGCTAGCATCGGGGCTAAGTCAACATCTGCAGCATTGACTGGTGACACACAGTACTGAAGGTAAGACAAAGGGAGCGTCGAGTGTTTGGTTTGGCATCTAAATAACGATGGCAACAACAACAGAGATCATTGTTCTAACATGCTGCCTTTTTTGCATGACCACTGGTGTTGCTAGTTAGGGGGCTGTGAGTGAAGAAAACACGAGGTAATTCCCGGCACAGCTACCAAACAACCCTGTGTAGCAAAAGGGATTACTCAATAGCACAGCAGAACCAGAATAAAAAGCCCTCAAGACCATTCTCAATGATGGCTATCAGCTAGTTTGCAGCTTGCTGTGGTTATGTGCAGGGGTCAGACTGGCAAGGAAGGAGAGGTGGCCCTGCCCATAAACCCACGCACCACCCACAGGCCCAGAGTTGATGGATGCTTTCCGCTAACCTGACCATGAGAGAAGAGTTTTTAACAGTTGGCGGGTACGTTCCGAGCCAACACCCCATCGGTTACCCAGGTGTAACTCTCCTCCCGGCTGGATTAAAGTGGAGGTATCATAGGCCTGTGTGTAGGGCCTGACATTCTGGAGTCTCTGGATCACATCAGAGTCTCAGCTTGTAACCACGTGCCCAGAAATTCAGCAATAGAAATTGCAACATGGTGACCCGGAAGGCAAAACCCACCCAAGACACAAATCCGTCCCAGAAAACAGCCTCACCCATATGTAACCCATACTCCAGTTCCCGAGCTTTCTCCTTTTAAATAAATAAAATGAACTAAAAGGCCCACTGTGAGATTAGCAGAGTTTAAGCGATCGGCCAAGATAGAGCTAATTTGCTCATTATTATTTATGTTACAGTAGCACCAAGAGACCCCACTAACTACGTTAGGATTTTCATGTCCACCCCTCCTTTGTAAATTTCCTCTCACTGATGGAGTCGTTATTAATTATTTGTATTTCAGTTGCATGCAGAGGTGCCACAGGAGATCACTGTCTCCAGCACTGTGCATACACATAGTAAGAATAGGGTTGCCACCTCTGAGGTACAAAAAACCAGGCTAACCTGGACGATCCCGAGCCCATAAAAGTGGTCAGCTGGCAGTGTGTGTGGAGCACCCTAGCAGATTTCCCAGGGCAGCTAACTCAAGAAAGGAATAAACCTGGGAAAACCTGGGAAGGTGGTACCGTTAAGTGATACTGTCCCCTACCCCAAAGGGAGGGAGAAGAGACACAAATGGAGTGACTAGCCCAAGTTCATGGAGTGACAGAGCCACAGTAGATCCCCGGTGGCCCAGCTCCCCACCCAATGCCCCGTCCCTCAACCACACTACCGGGCCTCCCCAGCATAGGAGCCGACGCCATGGGTGCTTCGAGGCTGGAGCACCCGCGGAAAAAAAATAGTGGGTGCTCAACACCCACTGGCAGTCCCCCCGATCATCTCCTCCCCCTCACCCCCAGCACCTCCTGCCTGCCACTAATCAGCTGTTTGGTGGTGGGCAGGAGGCACTGGGGGAGAGGGGGAGGAGTAGGGATGGTGTGTGCCTGGGGGAGAGGAGGAGCAGGGGTGGGAAGAGGTGGAGCCTTTGGGCAAGGGGCCTCGGGGCACAGCACCCAGGGAAAGCTGAAACCTGTGCTCCCCGTCAGGTAGTCATTGCGCCCACCAGAGTCTCGAGGGAACTGAAAACGCGGCTGAGCCTCACGCACTGGTTGACAAACTGGGGCTGGCTGTATTATCTTTTACGACCATAGCGCATGCCTCTGGGGTGGGTTTTTCTTATGGGTCACTTGCTGTGGAGTTAGATCTAAAAGGGGCTGCTAAGGGAATGGAACAGGAAAGGCGGAACACTGGCCTACAGGAGACGTACCCCAGTAAACACACTAGCCAGGTTCAGAGCTGTGAAAAGGGGACTCCATGGCCCCAGCCCTGGGGACAGAAGTGCTTTGCTAAGGCTGAGAAGAGCGAGAGCCAACGCTGAGCCCTCACAGAACCCCGGGCCTAGGAAAGGATGGAGTTGACAGGCTAGTAAGGAGACAAGAAAACAGAAAGAGCATGCTGCAGGCAGGATGGTTTGTTTTCTCCCAGCCAGAGACGGGAGTTAGCTGGGCTGAGGGGAACTAACCAATGCCGGCAAGAAAAGGTTAAGGTGTAAGTGTGACCCAGGCACACAGGCCTTTGCTTGGTTTTCTCGGCGTGCTTTCTTCCTTGGGGGAAGGAATAAATAAGACTTTGTTTGGAAGATGCTGTTTGTACTCAGCTCACTGGTCACCGGCCCTTGGAACGAACGGGCTGACAGGTGCCCTGTGCAGCTGGACCTGTCCTGTGAACGCTGTAGGGGCCAGGAGAGCTGCAGGCCAGAGCCCCGGTCTGAGAGAGGTCGGACTGCGGGTTCCACCCGGGTGAGGGGCAGAGGAGCGCTTGAGAGGGACTAGAAGGGGCCGAAAGCTCAGTTCACCCTGTAACCATGCCATCCTGTTAGTGATACCGTGATGCTGGCAGACCAGGTGCCAGCTCACGCCAAGGCCCCTAGGCCTCAATGAACACTGACAAATGCAGAGCTGGGAACCAGTCTGGCTCCCCTGCGTGTTAGTGGGGTTAAAATGGGTATTACGTTTATAAAATATGTTTAGTGGTTAGATTTTTATGAAATGCTTGTAGGATGCTACATGTGTTAATCTAGTTAACAACTGTCCCCCGCCCCCGTGTTATAAGATTTTAGTAAGTGTTTGCATTGTAAACCTCTGTAACTGTGTTGCTCAGCAAACAGGAAAGAAGCATTAATTAATGTAAAAGTCGGCTTCCTACATGGGGCCCTGCACAGCAGAGGGCCCAATGAAACCAAATGAGCCATTGGGAAACATCAAAGCACAAAGACATCGTGGATTGCTCCCCCCACATCCATGAAGAGGAGACCTGCATATGGACTTGTCAAGGAGAAACTGTATCTCTATGTTGCTTGGATTTTGGGAGGGTAAAACTTCTAAGCATAAGCAAGGGATCCCCAGGTGCTTAGCCTGCGTTAGCCCTAAAGGACATATTGCACTTGCGTATTACAGCAGCCTCTATTACCTTTTGGAACCTGACTTAACTTATTTGTGTGCATATGTTTACCCACTTTAACCTTGCAAATAATTCTTATTTCCTTTTCTTAGTTTATAAATCTTTCATTAATTTATTATAGGATTGGCCACAAGCATTGTCTTTGGTGTAGGACGGTGGTTTTCAACCTGTGGTCCAGGGGTGTTGGTACACTATATCTAAGATGTCCAAAGGATTCTGCACCTTCATTTGAAATTTTTTAGGGGTCCACAAATGAAAAAAGCTTGAAAACTACGGGTATAGGATCTACATTGCAACTGACCTGCGGTAAGTGACTGGTCCTTTCAGACTGGGAATAGTCTGAATATTGTTATGATTTTTGGTTTAAGGGACCATCTATGACAGGCAAGCTAGCCTGGGTGGCAAGATAGCCTGGAGCGCCCGAGGGGAATCGCTGTGACTCCAGGATAAGTCTGTTACAGTGCTTGAGGAGTTCACACTGGATACTTGGGTGGTGAAATCAAAGCATAGAACTCACAACCAGTTTGGGGTTTGTGTCTGCTTCTTAACAGCCTGCCCAGTCATTCTCCGAAGCCACTGCAGACCCCTTGACAGATACCAGTAATAACTGTCATCTCTTCGCCTGTAGATCTCACAGCACTTTACAAAGAATGGTGAGTATTGTTACCTCCATTGCACAGAGGGGAAACTGAAGCAGAGAAAGGAGATGTAACTTGCTGGGAACCCAGGTATCTTGAATCCCAATCCAGTGCCCTATCCACATGCCTACTTCCCATGATGCAATTGGCTCTCCAGGCCAGAAGAGCCCTTATTAAGCTTGTTAATGGGCAACCTAAGCATCTTAAATATCACCCCATCACTGCTTACCCACCAAGATCACAACTCCTGTTCCAAGCCAGCATAAACAGACACACTAAATCATAGACAAGTTACCACGACCCATTAATATTTAAAGAGATCATGGGAAAAAAATTGCTTTCAACGACTTTGCAGCCATCCATCGTAACCAGTCAGATGGCTGGGATCATCCTGCCAGCGCTGCTTTCATCAGAGCAAAAAAATTAAGAGGTGAGAACAGCTTTTCTTGTGCTCTGATGGCTGTGTGGCAGATAGCCCTCGTCAATGGGAAGTGACTGGCAATGTAGAGTCGGGTCCTCACAAAGGTAATAAAGCAAGATATTTTCTCAAGGCTCCACAAGGTCTCATGGAAGTTTTAATTCTCTTTTGAAATGTTACCCCTGCGCGTAGGACCTTCCTCCCAAAGCAGGGATCTGAAGATGCCAGGCTGCAGTGGATAGGAACTGGGGAGTGTAGGCCATCAGTCTTGGAATGTCTAGTGAATTCACAAGACCTAATCCAAGTGGATGCCTTGCAGATTTTCTCTGAAGAAGCTCCACTCCACTGAGCCCATAGAGTAAGCTGCCAGCTTAGTGAGTACAATTATTTTGTGCCTCAGTTTCTCCATCTGTAATGTGCATAATCCTGACCTTCCTTAAACTGGTCTGAGCCCCAATGCAGGAGACAGATCCCCCACCTCCCACCCCGCCAAAAAGGGTCAGGGCCTCTCTTGCTGTAGTGAAAATCCCACAGGCTAAATAAAATTTCATGTCTAAAAAGGCTCCACTACTTTTACCCACCTCAAAGGTTGGGAATTAGCCTCTCTAATGTGCTTTAAGATCCTTGTAAAGAGAGCAAAGTATTGATTGTGATGACAGTGATCTCCATCTCTGCTCCTGTGCTGAGCCACCTCTTTGCAGCTCCTTGATTAACGGAGTGGCTGCCTGTTAAAGACAGGCCTTTTCTTTAACAATAACAATGCCACAGGGTGGCTGTGCCGTCACCGAGGATTGGCAAGGAAAGGGTTATCTCTCTCTGATAGCAGGACAACCACAGCTGCAGGCTCTAAATCCAGGGAGCTGCAGCTGACCTGAATTAAGTTTCCTCAGCAAAGTATAAGAGAAGCTTGTGGCAGGGTGCTTGGCTGGTTGATGCTAGAGGTGGTTGGGGGAAGGTAGCTGATATTAGCTGGAAATGCCTCTGTTTCACCCAACTCAAATGTTAGCTGCACAGAGCTGCTGTACCAAGAGTGGGCTCTGTTTGTTTAGAGTGGGATGCTGAGCCCAGCCTGCAGGAAGCAGGTTAGAGTGGTGCTTTAAACTCTATGCGGTGGGTGGGGGGTGAATTTGGCTAGGCTATGACTAGTGAATGGGTCAGACCTTGAGGCTCAGGGGTATTGGTCCTGAACCTGACATGTGGAGGGAAGGGATAGCTCAGTGGTTAGAGCATTGGCCTGCTACACCCAGGGTTGTGAGCTTAATTCTTAAGGGGGCCATTTAGAGATCTGGGGCAAAATCAGTACTTGGTCCTGCTAGTGAAGGCAGGGGGCTAGACTCAATGACCTTTCAGGGTCCCCTCCAGCTCTATGAGATAGGTATATTTCCATATATTTTGGGGGGGGGGCAGTAGCTCAGTAGTTTGAGCATTGGCCTGCTAAACCCAGCGTTGCAAGTTCAATCCTTGAGGGAGCCACTTAGGGATCTGGGGCAAAAATCTGTCTGGGGATTGGCCCTGCTTTGAGCAGGGGGTTGGACTAGAGGACCTCCTGAGGTCCCTTCCAATCCTGATGGTCTATGATTCTAACCACTGCCTGGATGTGGCTCAAATAGCAGCTGTCTTATGCTCATGTGGTGTCTGCCATGTCAAAGGCTCCTCTGTGCCACCACTGAAGTGCAGCCAGTTGTGGGGTAGACTGGGCTAGCCAGGCAGTCCACGCAATGCTAGAAACAGCATGGGGAAGGGAGCAGATCTAGCCAAGGACACAGGACAAAGCCCAGTTCTTCCAGCAAGTGTAGAGAAATCCTTAATGCCCCCACAGTACCTTAGGTCTGGGAGTAAATGGCATGGAACTCAGTGTGCACCTAAGAAGGACAAAGCGGTGAATTGACATTGCTGGGACCCAAGACTTGGGATTCTAGGGAGATCAAATGTTCCAGCGCACTAAACCCTCCACAGCACAGCAGCTCTATCATAGCCAGGCTCAGCCTGGGGGTTTGCAGGGGGTCAGGTGCTTGCTTCTCAACAGCATTTTTGTCTTCAGTGGGGTGTTCACTTCAAGGGATCGGAGAGTCCCAGACATAGGGCTGGAAGCGACCTTGATGGTCACCTGTCCACCCCCACAGAGGCCCGATACCTAGATCTGCATGTATCAGGGTGCATGACTGGCTGGATTCAGAGCTGACATTCCCTGAAGTCCAGGGATGTTTGGTTCAGATTTTTCCCCCGTGGCTGCAGGTACAAGGGCCAGATGCCTAATAGGTGGGGTTTCTTAGCAGCAATGGGATCTGCTCAAGTCTTAGCGAAACAGCGGCAATCAATAATGCAAAGTTGAGAGAGCTCCGCTGGGCTGTCCTAGCGCCCCTCCCTGCTCTGAAATTGCAGGGCAGAATGGGACTCCAGTGTATTGACCTGGCTGCGTCTGCGGAGTCAGCCGGGATGAAACGTGGCCCTTTAGCAGTGACTCCTCCTACTTGACCTATAGGAGAACACCGGAGCTGGCGGGACCAGCCCCTAGACTAGGGAAACAGTCACATCTCCCTAACCTCGTGTGGTACAGGAGCTATCTCCATGAAAGTTTTAGCAGCGTCAGGTAGTTAGAGGTACAGCGCTCTCCTAACCTAGACAATTGCCCCCAGTACAAGTGGGATAGTGTATTGAACAGTTGCTCTGCAATAGTGACTTATTTCTGTACATCTCAGCCAGGTTCACACCCGTCACCAAGGCATTAGAGAAAGGGAGAGTCTCCTTGCAGTGTTAGGTTACCCAGACCAGCCCACTCAGCATCTACCGGGTGTTCCCTCCAGTATGCGCCCAGTGCTCTGCCCGGCCCGTGTTTGAATGGCTCCCTCCAGCAATGGGTGTTGTACAAGCTAGTCACCGTCAGCATCTAGAAACTTTTCTTGGGCTCTGGCCTCAACTTCGCTTTGCTCAGTGTCACATCCCTGCTTCAGGCCATTCCTCGCCGGACTATTGCTCTTCCCCCACCAAAGGCTTGTCAGTGGCTGGGCTCACGCAGCCCCCTCACAGGAGAGACGGGCGGAGCTCAGTCCTAGTGACTGTATAGGGAATTCTTTATTGAGGCTGCTGGAGACAAAACTGGCCTTGCCCACAGCGGCCCCTGGCTCCCAGCCCCGCCTGCGGCCCTCAGCTCCCAGCCCTGAGCCAGCTCCTTACCGTGGCTCCCAGGGAGGCACAGACCAGGTAAAGGGGGACACGACTGAAAAAGTTTGGGGACCACTGCCCTACATGGTGGGCTGGCATAGAGCAGACAGGATCAGCATTGATCCGCTCTGATGTGTCACTGCAGGCTTGCTGAGGAATGATGCCAAGAATAGCTGTTACCTGGCCAAACCCACACCATCCAGTCACACACACCCTGGAGGCCCTGTACTGTGGGATCCTCCCTCCACTTGTAACTGGTTCCGCTCCTCTCTTAGCAGCAGAGGGCATGACAGGGTCTTTCAAATACCCCCCCACCCCATGTGGTGCTGAGCGAAGCACTCAAACTCCTGTATCACACTCAGGGAGCTCTGAATCTCAGGCTCTCTCAGTTCCCTGCTTGGCCCCTCTACTGCTCTTCCCTTTGGGGGGCATGAGTGTCTGCCCTTTCCCCCTGCCCTGGTTCCGCAGCCTCCGGCAGAGCCCTTCTCGCTGCTGCTTCGGGGACTGGCACAGCCACAGGGAGAGGGGACGACACTGTAACACAAGCCGGGAGCAAAGTCTCTGCTCACTTCATTGACAGTGTGCTGGGTCACAACAAGGGCTCTGCAATCGTTTTGTGGCCCTCTCTGGGAGCTTTACTGTGACTATGTTAATGCCCGGTGTGGGATGGTCATAGCAAAATCGCCCCTTGGACTTCACACTCTCCAGGGCACAGGGAATGCAGGGGTCGGAGTCTGTGAGAGGTGTATGGAGCGATACTTGACGGAGACTCTGATCCGGAATTGACAGGCTGCACTCTGGTATGCACAAGCCTACAGACGGAAGTGGTTTCTGTTCCCTCTCGTCTATTACCAGCAAAGGCCAAATGTGACTTTGCACCATTTTGTTTTTCATTCAACCCAATCTCCCCTGGTTTCTAGCAACCTCAGTTTGCTTAATTTAAGATCCTGGGGGATCTTAGACTTCTTAGCAAATGTTCATGCAGAGCCCCTAGGAGAAAGGTGCAACCAACTTTCAGCCTCTGACAAAACATAACATGGGAGTTGGAGATGCCAGAGCATAGGCCCATTCGGGCTCTCAGTCAAAGGCCTGGACCTAGACAGGTGGATGGGGCTGTGGCCGGATTAACAGCCTTCAGTGAGACAGGACCAGTCACAGCTAAGCCAGGAGGGCTAAGGGATCATTCCAGGTCTGTGTTTGATGGAGCTCCTTGAAACCAACCACTATCGCTGACCTGAGTTTGACTTCATAGGCAGTCTCAGCAGAGAGAGGCCAAGCCTGGAGCAAAATTCAGAAGGGACCTCTCTGATCACCTAGTCTGAGCTCCTGCATAATCCAGGCCAGAGGATCTGGATTATGCTCCTGCATAATCCAGGCCAGAGGATCTCACCCCGCATTTCCTGCATCGAGCCCATCACTTCTGATTGAGCTCCAGCACCTTCTGTGGAAAGATGCCCAGAGTTGGTTTAAAGAGAATCCACCAGCCTCTTGGTTAGGTTGGGCCAGTGGTTCTTTAACCTCTCTCTCAACAATGCGGACCTTATTTCTAGTCTGAATTTATGTAACTCCAGTTTTCAGCCATTGGCTCTCGTCATGCCTTTGCCTGTTAGATTCAAGGACCCTCCCCTCTCAGAAACCTTCTCCCCACACAGGTACGTGCAGACTATGATCTAGTCACCTTCTCTTGGGTAAGGGACACAGACTGAGCTCCCCAAACCCAGTGAGAGCCAACTCCCCTCTGGGCCCTAGCTGTGATCCCTCCCTAGCAGGGTGAGGGCACACTGGTGAGGGTAGGGTGTGGAGGAAGCTTGCCCTGATGCCGCCTGGCTGGCGAGAGGGTTTCACTCTGCAGGGCTGGTCAGTCACCAGCACTAAACACGTATCAGTGACGAGAGAGAGTGTGAGATGAACCTTGCCCTTGGCCTTGTCTGCAGTCTGTCCTTTCAAACTAATTCTGGGGGGTGGAGGGGTCTCCCCCAGCCCATCAGGTGAGACTGTTATTTTCCCCAGACATCAGAGCAGAGTGAAGATCTCTAAGCTCACAGTACCAGCAACCCAAGCCTGTCTAGTCAGACCCTGCCTGCGCAGAGGCACTGCATGTAACTAAGCCATCCAAAATGCCTTTGACCCCCTGGGCCCGCAGGGAGGGGGTCTCTGTTCTCCCATTCAGCCTTGCATAATGTGCCCGAGCTGCTGTCTGCTACTCTGGCAATCCGTGGTACATTTCAGCCAAACCAAATGCCATACAGATCTCCTAGGCTATATTTCATCATAAAAGCAATAAACCCTGCAGCATCCAGCCAGTCAAGCCAAGCCCTCGTCGCTTTTCGCCTTCAGGACCAACACCAAACTCTTATCTTCGTATTTAGCAGGCAGATTTTTCTCCAAATGCTCCATTTCCATTTCCAATATCTATCTATAGATAGATAAATAGATAATATTGGGCAATGGTTTCTTCCCCCTGGGGATCAAATGATCTGTTATGATTTGATTGGATTATATCCCTCCTTTCAAGAATTATGGGCATCCCCAGTAGGGAGAGTGCTGGCATCTGTTCTGAAATAGCTCTTTCCTCTAGCAGTCTTCAGAATCCTTGTCCAGCTTCATTAGCCTCACATCCAGGCATTTGTTTCCTTTTCCAGCGAAGCCAGCGGTTAATATTCCACCCCAGCGACCCAATCCCATTCTCAGACACCGGCCTGCTTGAGGAGGAACTGGAGCCGGCAACTAGCAAGCTGCTGCTCCGTCATCATGCTGAGGACATTGTTCTGCATTCACAACGTGGTGAATTGGAAAGTAATGGGGAAAGAAAAGGCACCGCAGATCCGGGCCCTAGCTATAAACACAAATGATTGGAGCAGCTTCATTTTCATGCAGCAGAGGGCACTGGTGCACTCATATTACCACATCCCCCTCTGGCATTGGGGAGAACGTCCTTTCTGGAGACCGGATGGTGCTCTCAGCCCCTTCTAGAAACAAGGCTGTCGACCATTGCGGAGAGCTCCTCGAAGACACAGCACCTGCCCTGCCCGCCCTCCACTCCATCCGAGTCCTCGTTGCTCCCTGGATGGGAGCTCAAGGGCTTCCATGGTCAGTAGCATAACTCACTGAGTCTGCCACGGTGTTCCTTCCGCCTTCCTCCGCCGAGCCGCAGCCCCACGGCATGGGACCAAACCTGCTCTCTGGGTGGCCTTGAAGATCCATAACAGACTGAATTCAGGACAGTCTCTTGCACTGTAGCAAAAATGTACCACAGCTGACGGAAGTCCCAAAACACATGCTCCAAGCAGCCAAGTGTAATGGCCCTTGGACTGTAAAACATAGAGGCAGAAAAGCTCTGATTGGTCTGGGCCGTCTCTCCCACCGTGCTATGTAAATAACTAATGGCACAAACTCTTTGCCAAAGTGCCTCTCCAGATCTAACCCAGTGGAAACTTCTCAGGCCTGATGCCTGCTCCCTTTGCCAGCCCTCCCCTCCTTTTGTGTCAAGACCTGAGTGCTTCACATCACAAGTGACATATGTCTTGTTGATTCTTATGTGTCCTTTTTGTGCCCCGGCCAGGTGCCCGGTCAACAGGCCCAGTGACCTATGTCACTGTCCAGGCTCTTCCTGTTCTGGGGATAGGAACTGTCTCTCCTTGCCCTGCGCTGGTGCAACCCCCTCTCAGGAAGTTCAGTCCCCATGCACCCTCCTAACGTTGACCTCTGCACATACTGACAACAAGGGTGATATTCATGATACGGTCACCCATCCCCGAGGAGCCACCAGCAATGAACAGCCGACACATGGTAATGCTGTCAGCTACCAGTGTGGGCTGGAGACAGGCCACCTACCGAGGGTCACATGCAGGAGTGGAGGAAGCTTCATAAAAGTGGGAGGATCACCAGTGCCCGAACTGTGGTCCCTTGCCCCACCCTTTCTCCCCGAGCCACCTCCCTCGTGCCACTGCCCGTTCCCCCAAGGCCCTGTATTTGGGCCGCCCGTTCTCCTCAAGCCCCCACCTCTTCCCTTGAGGTTGTGCCCCCATACTACCTCTTCCCTCCACCCTGTTCTGGTGCCTGTGGTCACATGCCCATCCCAACAGTATCCGAACACCTTCCAAAACCATGAAGGGTGCTCAGAAAGATCTCTTGGGCGTGCTTGATTGCTTTTTGCTCCTGTCAGTAGAGGCTAAACTATTTGTTCCCTGTCCGTGTAATATCTAATTTTCAACCCTTTTCACCATTCAGCCCCCATCTCAAGTGGGGCTTTGGCAGCACACCTCAGTTTGAAAGTGCTTGGGGGGTCCATGAATGGAAAGCATTACGTATCGGCGTCATTGGCTGTGTTCACAAGCAGTGAGAAATCAGTGACCTGGGGTTAATTACCTGGGGTTAATTACACTGGTGCAAATTAGTAGTGAGAGAGGACTTAGCAAGGTGCATCACGGACGATCCTGTGGTGCAGTGGATGAGGGGCTGACTTTTCATCTCTGTGGAGGTGCATGCTGAACTAGCCATGTGTACCTGTGAAATGAGTTTAGTGGAGTCATCCTTGCCCCAGTGTGTCTACATCTGAAGAAAATCGGCACGGCTCAATTCAGTATAACCCGCTGCCTCTTTGCTGGATTAGCAAAGGGTGTCAAGTCAGGCCTCTGCTGTATTAGAAGAGCCTGCACAGAAGCCAATAATGGACTAGAAAGGAGGGTTGCAGGTCAGGATTGAGATCCACTGGGACAGCTGGGTGAGCAGTGGAGGACTGGACTACCAGCTGGTGCAGCAGGTTAGGACTGAGATACATTAGCAGAGCTATATTTACCCTGTGCCAGGGTCCATCCAGTTCTATTAGTCCCCAAACTCACTCAGATTTGATACTATCGAGTAACTCCAAAAAAGGCACGTTTGACAGTTATGATCGGGTGGCCTGATCCAGCAGGTCTTTCTGCATTCTTGCACTTGTTGCAAAGCTCTGTCTCCCACCGCTGTAGACCCACTGGCAATAGTTAAATCGATTCAAAAACATGGGTCCCCATGGCTTGTGCCCACCTTGCAGGCTAAAAAGGCACCTTATTGGGACGTGGCCATGGGGAATCAGATCAATCAGATTATTATATTTTTTTAATTATTGTATTACAGCGGCACCGAGCAGCCCCAGCCAAAATTAGGGCCCCATTGTGCAAGGTGCTGTACAAATACATACAGTGAGAAGCAGTCCCTGCCCCAAGGAGTGTACAGTCCACACAGACAAACAATGGGAGGGAAGCAGACAAAGTGACTTGCTCAAGGCCATGCAACAAATTAGTGGCAGAGCTGGCAATGGAAACCCGTCGTGAGTCCCAGCTAGTGCCCTGTCTGCCAGAGTCTAGGGGCTGGACCACACTGCCACCCCTGCATAGGCTGCAGATGTACACTCATCAACTCTACCCTGCAGTCATGGCCTCATGGACGACTAGGCCCTCAAAGAGGACAGCAGGCAGGACTTTCTGCTCCCAAAATAGAAGCCCCTTATCCATTGAGCTAAAGGAAAATGTCGGTCCAGTAGAGGGCAAGCGTAGTGCAGATCAATGCATTAGCACAGCTCCCTACCACGGCCTGGTGCCCCTTGTTCACTGCGTGAAGCAGATCCATTGCTTGGAATGGGTTACTGCTGCCTCCTACTGACTAAAATAATCATCACCCAATATTAATATCATAAAGGACAAGCTGAAGACCCAGCTTCCTCCTCTCTAACATCCCAACTGTGGCAGGGAGACCGAGATAGGGTGACCAGATGTCCTGATATTATAGATACAGTCCCAATTTGGGGATCATTTTCTTATAGGTTCCTATTATCCCCCACCCCCTGTCCCGATTTTTCACCCTTGCTGTCTGGTCATCCTAGACCGAGAGGCCAGGTTGGCAGGCCCTCGGCCAGGGGAGGGTGAGCGAGTGGCCAGCAAGAGTAGAATCTCTTAGGGAAGGGCTGGGCCCTTAGGGAGAAAACTGTGTTTCTTGGCTAGTCACCCCCATTGAGCTGAGGTGGGTTTGTGTTTCAGCACGTTGCTGCCATCTTGAGTTCAGTGGCAGCAACTGGAGCCGAACAAGAAAAACCCCAGACTGGATTCTCTTTGGAAATAAGCTACTTGGAGCAGCACCTTTGGCAATCCCAGCCCCAGGATCTATCTCGCTCAGGGGACCTTCCCTTTCAAGTAGTGACAAGAATGCGGACGGGGAGGGGAATAAAATAAGAACTGGCTTCTTTTAGCGCCAAAGGAGTGGGGCGAGATGGGGATGTCCTGTTAGTCTGCCAGGCCCATCGCTCTGCTAGTGCAAGATTAGTCCCTATTGTGCATTTCACACCCTGCCCTCATGACTAGCTTTAAATGGCGCAAACAGCCAGGCTTCACTTACCTCTCTTGGGAGACTATTCCACGTCCTACTAGATCCTGGGGGTGCTGGAACAATGTGTATAGTGTGGGTGCTGAGAGGCACTGAACCAAACTGTAAACCCTGTATATGATGGACACCACTTCAAGCCATGGGATGCGGCAGCACCCCAGTTCCAGCACCTGTGGCCAGATCTCCCTGTCATGCCTGCTGTTCAGACCCATGCTGAACAATCACACTCCATCTCAGGGCTCAAGCCCTGGCAGAGCGTTCTCACATTCCCACCCCATAGTCACCGCTCTCCTATGCTTCTCTCTTTTAACCTTCCCTCGCGTGTCCCTCCCTCCAGCCCATTCATTATCTTAGCTTCGCTTCTCCAGACTCACCTCCGGTTTGTCAATATCTCACTTGGAAGGACATGCTCTGTTCCAGGTGCAGGGACAGAAATGGCCTGACTCACTAGCTAGATCAATGGGGAAATGTCCCTGATTTCAATGAGCTTTGGATCAGACTCACAGAGAAGGAATATTATGTCCCTAATGATGACCTGATGATGGAATGGGAAAATAAAAATGAATTGGTGTCCTCTTGTTGCTTCTTTAAAATATAAAGGGCTGACATGGGGGGTTGGTTTTCAGATACAAGGAGTTTTTTTCCTCACTTTTTTAATTTTATCCTAGAAACATCAGGATTTTCCAGACTGTTTTTTCAAGGATTTGGAAAGATTCCCTTGGAAAGCCCATGGCTATGGACTTTGAACTTCACATATCTCTTAATTGAAGGGGCCAGGGTGTTGAATTTTAAACAAAGGTGCTTTCCCTCCCAATGGTTTGTCAGGCCCTTTGAGTTAAACAGGTGTTAAACAAAAACAACAACTGAATTTCACTAAACATCCCTTCCTGTCCTTCACAATTAGTCACATTTCACTTCCTCAGTGTTTCATGTCTTAGCCCTGTTGGTTCTCTTGTCCCCTTCAGCCTTCTAGAAAAAAAACAGGATGAGCCTAAATGCCTTCTAATGTAAAATTGAAACAGGATTTTTTTCTCTAAACTTTTCAAGTCTGCTGCCTGTATTATAAGAAAACAGTCAAAGGGCACAACCACAGTTTTGTCTTTTTCCTAGGAAGCTCACTTTTAAATCAACCAAGTAGCTCAGTGGTTTGTGTATTGACTTGCTAAACTCAGGGTTGTGAGTGCAATTCCCCTTGATGGGGCTGCTTAGGGAATTGGGATAAAAATCTGTCTGGGGATTGGACCTTCTTTGAGCAGCAGATTGGACTAGATGACCTTCTGAGGTCCCTTCCAACCCTGATATTCTATGATCCAAAAATATGGCTTGCTGCTTTGCTATTTACCTGTTAACTAAATAAACAAACAGGCTGAATTGCTGTTTAACTATTAATCTAATTACTTTATTAGACTAAGGTCTTGTGGTGGGGAAACCTTGAAAGCTTCAATGTGGATAAACAGGGAAAAGATCAAATATAATTATCCAAAAATGTGTGTGTGACATTCAGGAGAAAACAAGTATTAACCATAAATAGCCTCTTGGTTCCAGGGGAGGCAGATTGGAGTTTGGACTCCAGCACATATGTATGCTCTGGCACCATCTAGTGACCCGCACAAGGTAGCATATGCCCACAGCAGAGCTGAGTCTGATAGTCACATGAATTTCTGTGTTTTCAAGCCTGAAATCTCCAAATACACCCTCGTTCGGGAAACAGGAATTCATCATTTGAAGGGAAGGTATAAACCAGGCCTAATTTTCTTGGAAGCCGGGCCCAGATTAGTGCAAACCCAGGGCTGCCGCCTCTTGTGACTGTCACAAGTCTTGTGACGACCAGAAGTTGACTTAAAGCCCTAGCGCTGGCATTCTTATGATTACCAGAGAATATCTGCTTCCATTCCAAGACAAATGTCATGTACGTTTCTAGCCCTGATGCTTGTGGAGAAAAGCTTGAAAATGGACCCCCTAAAGGCTCCAAGACCAGAAGGAAACAATCCACTACCTCTGCCCACATTTGTTCTTTTGTAACATCTTATGATTTTAAGGGGATGCTCGTTCAGCCCTTCCTGTCCTTTGGCCATAAAGAAAGATGGATATAAACTGAGAGTGTGGGGAGGAGCAGCTGGATTCTCTTTTTATGGTGTGTAGTTCGGGGAGCGGGGGAGATTGTATTAGGCTAGAGCAAAGCAAGAGAGACCAAAACACTATATGAAAGCAACTATCAGATAAACCTGAACCGAACCTGAGCAAATATTGTTTTCCTCAGACAGCCAATTTTCACCCTCGCCCGCTCTTTAATAGAAAGTGTTCCATCTGTGTCTAGGAGGAGAGGTTTTATTGCAAAGATGATTATTTCTGTATTGTCTGTGTTCTCTCCCATCCAGCAAGAAACCTGTCAGCAAATTAAAGGGGCGAAGAAAAAGCTCCGGGCCCCTAGAGGCGGTGGGAAGAAGGCACTGAAAAGTTTGTCAGCTTGAAGTCCACATCACCCAAAATCAATGGCTAATTAGGACTCCGGTTGGAGCTACACTATGTGCTGTGCTTTGTGTAGCAAAAGGATGGCCTTGTGATTAAGGCACTTAGCAGGATCTGTGGGTTCAATCCTTACCTCTGCTGCAAACTCCCTATGTTGTGACCTTGAGCAAGTCACTTAGCAGCTTCTGTTCCCTGTCTGTAAATTGGGGAGACTAGTTCTCCTCCCACACTCTGTCTTCCTCTTCTATTTAAAGCATAAACTCTTGGAGGCAGAGACTGTCACTTACGACATGTCTGTACAGCACCTATTCCCATGGGGCCCTGATCTTCGCTGTGGCCTTTAAGGGATACTGAAGTATAAATAATAAAAACTCTGAATGGTGGAGATGATGTTCATGATAGGATTCACATCATCCTGCTCCAGAAGCACTGTCCCTTGATCCTTGCCACTTAAAGGAGAATCTCTTTTAGGTGTTAGCGCAGTGTAGTTCTGATTCAATCCAGCAGATGGCAGTGATGCACACGTCTTCCTACTGCTGCTGCCTGCTAGTAAAGTCATTAATTTAACTAAAGCACTACAGCTTATGCCATTAGTCTCGGGTTCAATCCCAAGCAGGGGGTTGTTTTACACACACACCCACGACACCCAGTCCATTCCACATTGTACTCGCTTTTGTACCGCTTTAGGTCTCTACAAAACTGAGGACAGATTTAAAAAGCTAAATATACACACACTTTGGCTCCGGGGGGGGTGGCCATTTATAAGAATGGGGTAAATTTCTAGGAGGAACTGATAATATTTTGCATGGTGCAACAGGATTTAACAAGGGTTGATAGGGAATTGAAACTTTAGGCTGACTATAACGGGAAAACGTCCCAGAGCTGAGATCACTTGGACTGTGCAATTGTTTAAGGAAAGTTGTGGAAACCTTTGTCACTTGGGATATTGAAAACAGGACTGGCACAAGCTCTAAAAAGCTCATCAGAGGGAACATTCATGCATTAGCAGGAAAAGGACAAGTCATCTATTAGGTCTTTTCCGTGTCTCATTTCTATGATTTACTTCTCTTTCCATTCACATTCTCCCCTTTCTCTCCCTGTAGGGAGTAGCCAAACTGCTCCAAGGTCCAAACACAGAAAATACCTCACCCTGAAAAGAATGGTTTGCAAAGCAGTGTGTTAGTCAAAGTTATACAGCATCCTTAGTGGCCGTGTTTCCAGTTGTTAGAGCAGGGGCTAATAATAGGGTGTACAAGTGGTTGAAAGACTGTACTTAAAGAGTAGTTACCAGTAGCTCGCTGTCAAACTGGGAGGGCATATCCAATGGGATCCTGCAGGGGTCAGCCCTGGGTCCGGTACTAGTCAATATTTTCATTAATGACTTGCCAAATGGAGTGGAGCATAAGCTTCAGGGCCGCCGGGGGGGGGAGGGGGCAAGTGGGGCAATTTGCCCCAGGCCCTGGGCCCTGCAGGGGCCCCCAGGAGATCTTTTCGGGGGCCCTGAAGTGGGGTCCTTCACTCACACTGGAGGTCCCGGAAAACTCTCACAGGGCCTGGGTCCCCAGAGCTTCTTCCGCTCCGGGTCTTCAGTGGCAGGGGATCCTTCCGCTCCGGGATGGAAGGACCCCCTGCCTCCAAATTACTGCCGAAGTGGGACCCACTGCTGAAGTGCAGCCCGGTCTTCAGTGGTAATCCGGCTGCACTTTGGCTACGGGTCCCGCTTCAGCAGTAATATGGCTGCGGGGGGCCTCCGCCGTGGGTCTTCGGAGCCCTTTGGCGGTGAGTCCCGGAGCAGAAGGACCCCCCGCTGTCGAATTACCACTGAAGTGGGGGGCCCCCACCGCCAAAGACCCCAGACCCCCAGAATCCTCTGGGCGGCCCTGGTAAGCTTGTTAAATTTGAAGATGACACCCAGCTGGGAGGCGTTGCAGGCACTTTGGAGAGTAGGGTTAGAATTCAAAAGGACCTTGACAGCTTGGAGAAATGGTCTGAAATCAACAAGATAAAATTCAGCCCCAGGAGTTACAGCTTGTAACTTACACAGCTCCCAGGGCAGTCAAAACTACACCAGGAGCTTCTCCAGTCCAGGAGCAGGCCAAGATCAGGAGGGCACAAAGATGCCCACAGAGGGGCAGCACTGAACCCTCACCCGTTGTCTAGTATCTTGATATTATCCCCATTTTGCAGATGGGGAAACTGAGACACAGGCAGGCCACATCTCACATTGCATTGGTGACAGCATTGGGAATAAGACCCAGGAATCCCAACAACTACCTCCCTTCTAGGCAGTGCTGCTCCTCCTTCTGTGCACCTGACTCCCATCATGCTGCTCCTCTTGTCCTAGCTAAATGAGTCTAATTAAGTTAGGAGAGCAGTTGATACATTTCTCTCATCATTGGCTTTCTCCATTCTGCTTGAGGTCTGAAAAGGCAAGAAAGATGCAGGGCTTTTTAACTGCACAGGGATGCTACCGACAAATTGGCAAGTTGTTACTCGCTGCTATTCTCTTTGCTCTAGCAGAAAAGGCAGTGCTGGAAGAATACTTGTGAGCTGCTTGGGGAAATGGCTTGTGAAAGCATCCACAGCCAGCGTGCCAGAAACCTTTCTATTCGCTGAGAAGGACAAAGTTAAGAATCTGGAGAGCCGGCGATGTGTGCAGCAGTAGCGTCAAATCAAGCTACAGAATAAAATGTGCAGGCAGGTAGAGGCTCAAATGAAATGTCATTGTGGGATACAAATGAAAAAATATCAAAGGATAAAATGAAACCCATCAAACTCAAATGTCCTTTGGTTTGTTGTTTTTATTCTAATTCTGAGCCACTTAGGTTTCATCTCCAGCTCTGTGCCAGTGATACAGACATCTCTGACGCACTGCAGGCTTCCTCACTCTGGATTTTCCGCTTCTTTGTTATTCTTTAATTTGACTTTTCAAAAAGTAAATTTCCTGCTGGTTAAAAGGGACAGGCTTGACAAAGTGAAACCCTCTCATTGCTAATGACAGCACATGGCCCTTCTATGGTAGCCTCTGTCCAAGCCCCTCAGAGCCACTCGTGCATTGTTACACTCCCTTCTGGCCTCATAATCACCTCGTCTCACCGCCTGTATGTCACAGGCTGCCAAATCTGAACAAGCAAGTCCTGCATGTGGCCCAGCGACATGCTGGAACCAGAGCACATCTCTCTGAAAGACATCCAGTCTCGAGGTACAGCCCTCAAGTGATAGAGAGTGTCCCTTGGTAAGTTGTACCAATGGCTAATCACCCGCACTGTTAACGAGTGACACCTTATTTCTAGGCTGGATTTGTCTTGCTTCAGATTCTAGCCACTGGATCTTGTCGTACCTTTGTCTGCTAGATTACAGAGCAGTCTCCTATCAGAAATCTCCTCCCCACGTAGGTACTTGTAGACAATGATCAACGTGCCTCTGAAACGTTTCTAAAAGCTAAACCCATTGAGCTGGTTGGATTTCTGACTGTGTCTCGAGGCTCGGCTCATTCTTGTATCACTTACAAATATTACTAATGATGTTTCCACCAGCCCTGTGATGGGGGAGAAGGAAGTGTGAGCCAGAGTGGCATGCCCAAGGCCCCTGGATAGGTCAGTGGCAACGAACCCAGTTCTCCAAGCTTCTGCCTCTGCACTTTGCTTGCAACCAGAGCTAGGTTTTGCACTGCAGAGATGCTAGTCCTGGCGCACTGCATACTCCCCCTGCTCCTCTGTTGGGCTGTCAGCAAGGACAGAGGAAAGAGCAGATCAGGGCCCCTTGTTCATCTCTGCCTCTCCCCTCCAAGGAGCAGAGAGGCCACTGAGAAGGAGCCCTGGTTGGTTTTTGGAAGGGAAGGAGTCAAGCCAGCACATTGCTTGCAGGGATGCAGGAATAGAAAGGAGTGGAGCTGCTGTATTCTCCCTCCTCCATCACCCCAGAATAGCTCGTCTCCTTCGCTGTGCTGCTTGGAGCGAAGGGAAAGAGCGGGATGGGGCCCAAAGGGCAGCCAGGGGCTTTCTGGACCCAGCTAGGTAGTGGGGACAGCACTGGAGCCTTGCTTGGGTGACCAGAGAGCAAGTGTCAAAAATCGGGATGGGGGTGGGGGGTAATAGATGCCTATATAAGAAAAAGCCCCCAAAAATGGGAATGTCCCTATAAAATCAGGACATCTGGTCGCCCTCAGCCTTGTGGATTGGGCCAGCAGCAGTAACTGTTAGGGTGTGGCAGAGGACAGCACCAACAGCAGCTCTATACTCCCCCAGCAGCCTGCGGAAGGGCCCCCTCCCCTCTAAGAACTGGTGGATTTGATTCACAACAAGAAACTTTTTGTGCTACTGTGACGTTAATGATATAAACTGGGACCATATAGAACATGGGTTGCAACCAAGGTTCTGTAGTGGCACCAAATCCTATGAAAAGGGGGTCATATAAGGTGTCTAAGACCAAGTTACGGGTTACTGGTTATGATTATGCTGTCTGTATGTCTGTATCATTTTTGTAGCTGAAGTTATGAATATTGGACTGTATACTGTCTGTATTTCAAACTTGTGTTGTGTTACTGGAAAGAATCCTCAAGACAGTTGTGTCAGCTCAGCGTAGCTGCTTGAATGGCCCATTTAAGGACCATTAGTACTACACAATTGACGCCATGAGAGGAGGCAGATACGCGCTTTGACTCAGCAGGGTGTGGTAGAAACTGGCCCATGTGACTGCAAACATCATTTTGCGTGTAACTTTCCACAGTAAGAACAAAGAATTCTTACAAACCTGGAAATTAGTCATATAAGGCGGAGGCCATCAATTCTCCAATCTGTCTTCAGTCCTGCTCTTACCTCTGGAGGGACTTGGCTACAGAACTGAAGCTCTGCACAAAGGACTGAATGACCTCATCCCAGCCGGGGATGTATTCCAGGACTGTGAATTTAAACCTGCAGTTTAGTCCATCATGCTACAGAGCACTGAACTAAGAACTTTGCCATTATACTGTATGTAATTGAATTCCATTTAACCAATTGAGCTCTCATCTCTGTCTTTATCCTTTATGAATTAAACCTTTAGATTTTAGATTCTAGAAGGATTGGCACACCAGCGTGATTTATGGGTAAGATCTGATGTGTATAATTGACCTGGGATCATGGGGCTTGGTCCTTTTTGGAAATCGAGAGAACCTTTTTTTTTACTGGGAGTGTTGGTTTTTATAACCATTTCATCGCAGGACGGGTGGCATTGGTGGTGATTACTGGGAGACTGGAGTGTCTAAGGAAATTGCTTGTGTGACTTGCGGTTAGCCAGTGGGGTGAAACCGAGGTCCTTTTTGTCTGGCTGGTTTGGTTTGCCTTAGAGGTGGAAAAACCCCAGCCTTGGGCTGTGACTGCCCTGTTTGAGCAATTGGTCCTGAATTGGCACTCTCAGTTGGGTCCTGCCAGAACCGCATCGTCACAGCTACCGCTAAAATCCACCGTGTTTGGTCAGTTACGCCTCGACATGCAACAAAACCCAGGTGTCCCATGTTGTGGCCACTCACCACAGGTTTGGATGGCTAGTGGCATACATGGGGGAAGGTTTGAAGGCTGAGAAATGCCAGGATCTAGATAATAGAGGCCTGATTCTCAGAAGTTCTGGGCTAATTCATCTCCCGTTATCTTTCCTCCTCTTTACACAATTCTAACCTGCAGCCCTGGCTGATCTGCTGAGTAAGCAATCAGGAAAGCAGCTTTCCCTTGTGGGGATGAGTAATAAAGTCAGACTTGCAGTGGCTCCAGTCCAACACAGCAGGAATAGGAGGAAACAGAGGCCATACTAGGCACAGATGAATTTTCAGTGACTAACCCAGAAGGAAGGGATACCGTGCAGAACCGATGGCAGAAGCCATCTGTCCCGAAGATTTGTCCACCTGGCATTACTGACAGCCTTCTAGTCTTTGGAGTACAATTCTAGGCACCTGAGTACCAAGTGTTGACAAGTGAGAAGGAATTTAAAGAGCAATGAAAAATGATGAGGGGGTTCAAGACACTAAGTTAGAATGAAGGATTAAAAAGACCTCCATATTATACATCTGACTTGGCTATAGGATGGATAAAATGGGCACTGTCGTATCAGACGCTAATTGAACAGAGTAAATGCACTACATGCTTGAGAACACTAGGGGGCGGCGTGCAGAAAAGTTAAAGGTCAGCTGCAAAGGAAAACGAAGGTTAAGCGCATGCTCTCCTCCCCCCAACTTGTTAATAATGGATAAAGAAGACCTCAAAGATTTGTCAAAAGATGGAGGAGGAGCTTGGGCTTCTTGTTTTTGTACCTTAAAAATTCAAGTCTGGTTTACCCTGGAAAACTGTGTGGTGACTGGGGAACCATTGGCATTATGACATTGCAAATGTCACGTACAAAGAATCACAGTCCTTTTCTGATAGGTGATTCAGAGAGGAAATTGGACAGACAAGTAGGCTTCCACACAACTGTAGTTCCACCTTTGTGACTCTTGTTTACCATGGGTCACACCCTGCCTAGAACTCTGCTCACCACACAGAGACAGCTAAATAGTGACTGTCAGTGAACAGATGATTTCAATCGGAGTCCACACCATGACAGCTGAAGAACTGAGAAGGGATTTTTATTCAGACTGTTTAAAACACTTTTGTGTTTGTTGTTGTAGCTCTGTTGGTCCCTATATATTATTGGACCAACTTCTATTGGCAGGTGAGACAAGCTTTCCAGTCGCATAAAGCTCTTCAGGTCTGGGAAAGGTCCTTAAAGTGTCATAGCTAAATACAAGATTGAACAGATAGTTTAGCATAAGTAGTAGCATATGTGCAGTTCTGATCACCCCATCTCAAAAAAGATATATTAGAATCGGAAAAAGTACAGGGAAGGGCCACAAAAATAATTAGGGGTATGGAACAGCTTCCATCTGAGGCTAGAGTGAAAAGACAGGGACGATGTGGAGGGATAGCGCAGGGTTGTGAGTTCAATCCTTGAGGGGGCCATTTAGGGAACTGGGGTAAAATTCTGTCTGGGGATTGGTCCTGCTTTGAGCAGGGGGTTGGACTAGATGACCTTCTGAGGTCCCTTCCAACCCTAATCTTCTATGATTCTATGATAGAAAAGAGACAACTAAGGGGGACAGAGGTCTATAAAACCATGACTGGTGTGGAGAAGGAAAATAGGGCTGTGCTATTTACCCTACCACAAGAACCAGGGGTCAGCCAATGAAAGCAAGACGCAGCAGGTTTAAAACAAACAGAAGGAAGTATCTCACACAACGCACAGTCAACCTGTGGAATTTATTGGCAGGGAGTGTTGTGAAGGCCAAATGTATAACTGGGTTCAAGAAGAATTAGATAAGTTCATGGAGGTTCATCAATGGCTATTAGACAAGATGGTCAAGGATGGAACCCCGTGCGCTGGGTGTCCCTAAACCTCTGACTGCCAGAAGCTGGGAGCGGATGACAGAGGATGGATCACTCCATAATTGCGCTATTCTGTTCGTTCGCTCTGAAGCATCTTATACTGGTCACTGTCGGAAGACAGGATACTGGGCTAGATGGACCACTGGTCAGACTGGTATGGCCATTCTTATGTTCTTCTTAACTAAAACCCATATTGTTCCCTCATAAAGACACCAGAAAAGACTCAGACCCTGTTATGAAATAAAGGCCTTACAGACTACATTTAGGGTGGCATCATGCTAACCGATACCTGTTGCTGGGCCCACAAACAGACGCACGGGGCAGTCTGGTTCTGTTGGGCTTTGCAAGGGGTCTCCTCAGTGCGAAGTGAAGAGCAGACACCCAGCCTCCCCTGAAGCATTCTGTTCCCAACAGCACCCGCTAGCCAATTGCCTGGGATCCAGGGTCAAAGCTCCCCCAACCGCAGCAGTCCCACCAAGGACCCTGCTTAGGGCCCATTCTCTCCTGCAACGCTGTCCTCCAGGATGCTTTGCTGCAGGCAGTGAGTTTCATCAGCACGGCACAGGCTCTCTCTGTCTCCTTTATGCACCTGGTTACACTATATGTGGCTTTCTACTTCCCTCTGCTGGTTAAACTGCAGCAATATAGGATGTATCACTTTTCAAACTCCCTGATCCTGGGCTTTTTCCACTTGGGCCTAGGGTGACCAGATAGCAAGTGTGAAAAATCGTGAATTGGGAGGGGAGGGGGTCTATCAGGGCCGGTGCCAGGAAGTTTGTGCCTAGCGTGGAACTTCTACCTTGCGCCCCCCCCACAGCCCTGATACGCTCCCCGCCCCCCCGCCCTGAGGCACCCCCGCAGCAGCTTCCCCCCACCCCGGAGCCGTGTAGCACCTCCCCACCCCACTCTGCTCTGCAATCCTTTCTGAGCATGCCACCGCCCACCTAATTCTCCTCCCAGGCTTGCAGCACCAAAACAGCTGATTGGAGCTGCAGCCTGGGAGGCAGGAGAGTGGAGCAAAACTGCGCACTCGGGGAACCACTCCTAAAAAAAAAAATTGGGGGCATCGCTTTTTTGGCGCCACAAATCTTGGCACCCTAAGCAAAGCCTAGTTTGCCTTAATGTAGCACCAGCCCTGGTCTATGTAGAAAAGCCCCAACAGCAGGAACTGTCTCTATAAACATCGTGACATCTGGTCACCCTATTGGGCCTGATCCTGTGAGTCCCTCCTGGAAGGTGCTGAGAACTAGGTCTCAGCCTGGACCTGCAGCACCACATCTGCTCCAGTCCTGGCCTCTCGCACAGCTCCACCTGTGGTTCTGTTCAAGCACTGATCCCTCATGGGGACCCTCCCTGTGTGTCTGCGACTGTCAAAACCTGCCACTGAGCAGGGCTTGCGAAAACAGATACAGACGGTGATTATTAGGGTTACAGGGGGAATGTGACCTCAGAGGGCCAGCGCAGGGCTGCTGGCCAGGGAAGGCCAGCGGCCCTGGTCGCCATGGTTTCTTTCCCAGTTCTGTCACTCACTCAATGGTGACCTTGAGCAACTTTACAACCTTTCCCTGTGCCTGAGTTCCCCGTGTGCACAAGAGCCCATGCAGTAGTCACTGAATTGGGATCAGAGTCTCCTTTTGCTCAGCACTGTGCGTGTAAACTCCAAGGAAGACTCAGACCCTGCACTGAGGAGCCTACAATCTCTGGAAAGTGCTTTGAGACGCTGAGATGAAAGTGCAAAGAGCCATTATTTAAGGTTGACTGAGGCTGGCGGTCTCCTGCTGCTGTTCTCCAGCCTCTGCTCCATGGCTACTTCACACAAGACCCTCGAGTATTTATTAATACATATCCCTTAGCTGCCTCTGTCTAACGCTAGAGGAAAAAATGGCCTCACTCTTCAAACTGCCTATAGCCAAATTACTCCTTGATCTTAATGTCCCTGACACTGGCCTCCGATTGGCGTCCTGCAGACTGTGCCATGTTTTCACTGGCTAAGCGTTGAAACACTAATTTTTGTTTCCCCAGCTGCCTTTGCATTGCAAGGAGGAAGCAGCAGGGGATGGGGAGGAAATCGGATGAGAGATTGCAAAGGGGCTTTTGGGTTGCAATGGTCCAACTGAAGAGTTGAAAGGTGGAGATGGAAGGAAAAGGGGGGGTTGTCTCCCCTCTCTCTTGTGGGTAAATTAGTGTATGTGTTATTCCACATGGTTCCCCACACCCCTGCCAATGGTCTCCAGTCCTGACCTGCAGCACCCCGGTCTGCTCCAGTCCTGGCCCCTCACACAGCTCCATGTGGTTCAGTTCAGTGACTGGTCCTGGTTGATTGCCGTCTGCTTGTGAGCAGCTTGAGTCAAGGCTTGTGCGTGGCACTTTCCCAAACACGGTACATGTTTTAATTCAGATTTAATAGAGCAATTATTGAAAGAGAGTAAAACAGTGATTAGAAATGACTGAGACTCACAACTGCGTGCCAGCCGCTGCAGATGAAATCGGTACTGACTGTGGTTCTTGGCTCAGTGCCCTCAGCTCAGCTATGCACCAAAAGCAGAAGAAGCCCTCATCCCTGCCCCAAGGAGCTTACAGTCTGAACTGGATGGCTAACACTGTTCAGACCCGCAATGCACCTGGTCACCAGGGATTGGAAGATCCATTCTGAAAGCAGAGCAGACACCTTTCTTCATGGTGGATGATCTTGGAGTGGCTTCATGGAAGGCACAGTTTGGGCATCTGGCACATGATGGGCGCTGGGGTGGTGAGGAGGCTTCACGCATAAAAGGCAGCCTGGGAAGAGGAAGTACAAGTTCAGCAGAGGTATGGACAGGTGTGGACTTGTCCACAGCCCTGAAGGTGAGAACCAGGAAGGTTGACTTGGGGCAGAAAGCAAGAGAGGGTGTAAGAGAAGGTTTTGTCCATAGGGGTGGAGAGGGAAGGCTGGGCTGTCTGTAGGCAGGGCCAGCCCTAGATTAAATGGCACCCCAGGAAAGGAACATCTTTGGTACCCCCTCTTCCATTTGTTAAACTTTTGAATACCTTATTTTTTATTGCATTTGTAGCCCATTTCATGACTTTGATGCATGATTTGCACGCGTGATTTATCCCTGTCATATAAGAAAATAAATTGGCACGCTAGGCTCTGTAAATCTGTATTTATTCATGCCATATATAAATAAATAAAAACCCTTCATTTCCTCTAAGCTTATAGAAGCTTTTTAATTTTAAGAATAACTGAAATGTAGTAACATCAAGAAATGTCACTGTGCACCGACCTTGGGTGGAGCAGTATGAAATAGTGTTGCAGCAGGTGACAGCCTCAGAATGTTAACCCTAGTCCTTTAGTTCAACAGGTCGCTTTTCTCACCTTTGCCCACGCGAACAGAAGCACAGTGTCAGAGACATCCAGAGACTGGCCAATGGCATTTTCAAATGATAAAATAGCCAGTGATGTCAGTCTCTTGTCCATCATCATCAAAGATATGTGTTAATGAGCCTGAATTTCAAAAAGCTGTGCTCACCAGTCATGACTGTTTCTGGCAGCATGAGCAGAATCCTCAGAGCTATTCCCACATTAGGAAAAGTGTCCTTCAGCTCTGCATCATGAATGGCAGCCACAAGGCATGAAAAAAGCTCTTGGATTCAGTGCAAGGATCCGTGCCTGGACACCACTGTTCCTTCCCTTCATGTTCTTTGTCGTAGCTTTGGCCATAGCAGTTCTGAAGCTTGGACAACTTGAAGTGGAGAATGCTTCCCATGTAGCAAAATGTGACAGATGTTGTCCAATTCAACATAGCAGTCTTTATCATTGACGTCCAAATATTCTCCAGGTGTCAGCATCCAATGAAGGTCCGCACAATTGTTCAAGAGTGTTTTCTTGTCTGCTGGCAGCTTACTAAGGTCATACAAAAATCCCTAGATCTTTTCATGGTGCTCCAAACCTTTGTTCAATGGACACTCGAGAAGTATCAATGCATGAGCAACTCCCTCTTGAATTTTTCTTCTGAGCTTCCCATCACCACATCTCTGCCCTCGTAACTAAACTGTCTCTTCTTCTGGAGAATATGAGTTTCCTTGAAAACAGGCTCAACTCCTAACTTTTCTGCCATTTCTTTGGCAGCAGTTATGGCATCTTTCAATCCGTTGTCTCTGTAGGCCACGAGGAAATCAAGGCAGCTTCTCATCAAAGTAGAAGTGGTCGCGATGCTCATCGACTGAGTTTGTAATGCCTTGCTTACAACATTTACTTGGAACAGGACATGGTGCCAAACCACAGTCTGAGACCAGAAATTTGCAGTCAGTGATCTGGTTTGCCAGGCTTTGCACCTCACGTCCAATTCTGGCCTCGGCTTTACTCAACTGTACCAGTTCCATCAGAGCATCATAAACCTCAGTCACTTGGTACCTCACTGGCCTTACGCTGTGAATGCAGCTTTCCCAGCAAGTGTCACATTGCGGCTTCACAGTCAGATTTGTAACATTGTCTGTAAGGATCTTCCCCTGGATAGCTGATGCTGAGAACAGGATGTGCATCCTTTGCAGTACTGCGAAGAGAGACGCTGAATCTATAGAAGATGATGCGGCATCTGACACAGCCAGGTTGAGGGAATGGCAGCCAGAAGGCATGAAGAAAGTTCTTGGATTCAGTGCAAGGATCCGTGCCTGGATGCCACTGTTCCTTCCCTTCATGTTCTTTGTTGTAGCCTTGGCTGTGGCAGTCCTGAAACTGTATTTTGTTCTCATTCAAAAACAGTCTGTTAGGCCTTTCCCAGTAGAGTTGTCCACAGACCTGAAACAGATAAGTGTTCCTTTACTTGGATATAACTATCCTCGTCGTCAACAAATCTTACAGCAAGCATCTTTTCACCGTGACAAATGTTGGGGAGTGCAGTCCATTCTTATGGTATAGTCCTTGGCTTTGCTGACCTGCATCAAAACAGCACCCAAAGCCTAGCGCCCCCCAAGCCCAACACCCCAGGTGGTTGCCTGCCCCTAAATCCGGCCCTGACTGTAGGGATATTATAAATGAACCTCTGGTTCTTGAACAAGCTCACCAAGGGTTGTCTCCAGCGACACTCCTTAGACACTGCCAATGTCCCTGCCAGGCTTCAGAACATGGAACAGAGACTGTGCTGGTGGCACTGAAGGTTGGCCTTCTCCTGGATAAAGGCAAGGACCCCTAGACCCACCTTGCCAGACCTCTCCACATGATTCTATATGGAGCCTGGCTGTCCCACCCCAGAGACATGCTGGAGTTAGTGGGACCTCACTGCAATGGTTTTCACTGCCCCTCTCCGGCACACTCCAAGAATCATATGGGCACCTACTTCTCTGCCTCCTGGGTTCCTGCCTCTCCCCATCCTGTCAGATATCTCTAAAAAGCCCCTGGGAATGATTGGGAATCAGCCAGGGCCCAACTGCCAGCGAGGCCCACATGGCACCCAGAGCTACATCCCTTCCTGTCAGATGAACAGCATCATCTCCAAGCTCCCCACAGGCTGGTGGACATCAGCACCTGCTTGAAGAACGGTCAGTAGAAGTAGAGACTCAGAAGGACTGAGGAATACTGGTGAGTTAAGAGGAACACTCGGGAGAGCTCACCACCTCCAGGGCATTACTCTGCAGGGACACCGCCTGCACTCAGATCTCTAAGGCAGACAGTCACCACAACAACTTAGTGACCTCCAGTCCTGATTACTGTAATTATTTGTACCTAGGCCTGACACCTCGCCCTGCCGCTGCCAGTGTGATTTCTGTTCTGTGGCTACAGCACTTCAGTCCACACCTCATTTTGGCCCTCTTCCCTGCACCCCCTCTCTCTTTGTTCTCGGTATTGGGTTGATGACTAGGCTCTGTGGCCCCTCTCTCACTAGGAGGCAGGGCTTTCATGGCTTTGGACAGGTGGAGAGCAGCACAGAACCCACAACATTGAAACAAGCGCAAACCAACCGCCATTATCACCCTTGTTAAAGACAACTGCTTATGGATCACCTGCCGCTGGGGTTTTAAAGCAGGCTCGATGCTTTGTGGGGTTCCTTCCACTATTACTGAATCTAAATATTAGACTGGAAATATTGATTCCTTAGCTGGAGGCTCCAGGCGAGCTTGGAAGCACAACAAAAAGCTTGAAAGGTTTGCTGGCTGCTTGAAGCACCCTACAAGTAATATATAGCAGAGAGATCTGCCCTTCTGTAAAGGGAAATGAGTTTTCCGCAGGGCACCTGCTGAACAATATCCTTATTCACGTGGATCCTCTCTGAGAATCAGGAGCTCCAAGACTTCACCTACCATATGTGTGGGGGAAGAGGAGGCAGCTAAAAAGCTGGTCCGTCTGGCTTCCCGGGGATGCTGCTTTGCCAGCCAACAAATTCCGCCACCGCAATTTCTACTCTATTTCCACCCAGCAGCTAGCAAGTGCCAACAACTAATGGGAGCTCTAAGGCCTGGTCTACACTACGCATTTAAATCTATTTAAAGAGCGCGTTAAATCGATTTAACGCTGTACCGTCCACACTACAACGCCCTTTATATCGATATAAAGGGCTCTTTAAATCGATTTCTGTACTCCACCTCGACGAGAGGAGTAGCGCTAAATTCGATATTAACAATTCAGAGTACGTTAGTGTGGACGGAAATCGACGTTATTGGCCTCCGGGCGGTATCCCACAGTGCACCACTGACCGCTCTGGTCAGCAATCTAAACTCGGATGCAGCGGGCAGGTAAACAGAAAAGCCCTGTGAACTTCTGAATTACATTTCCTGCTTGCCCAGCGTGGAGCTCTGATCAGCACGGGGTGGCGATGCAGTCTCAAATCCAAAAAGAGCTCCAGCATGCATGGACCGTTACGGGAGATACTAGACCTGATCGCTGTATGGGGAGACAAATCTGTTGTATCAGAGCTCCGTTACAGAACACGAAATGCCAAAGCATTTGGAAAAAAAACTCCAGATACACAGCGCTGCGTGACAAGCGTAACGGGAAGCCAGAGACTCAAATGGACGCTCATGGGAGGGAGGGAGGGGGTACTGAGGACTCCAGCTATCCCACAGTCCCCGCAGTCTCTGAAAAGTATTTGCATTCTTGGCTGACCTCCCAATGTCTGTAGGTTCAAACACAGTGTCTGGCGTGGTTCAGGGAACAGCTTCTCAGTTTCTTTCCCCCCACCACCCACATGAAAGAAAAGGGAAAGAAATCATTCCTTGACTTCTTTCAATGTCACCTATGTGTACTGAATGCTGCTGGTAACGCAATGCTACAGGCAGTGAAGAGCAGTATCCGCTCCTCTCCCTCTCCCCCTCCCCAGGTGGTAGACGGTGCTATAGGACTGCCCACCATCTCGAGAACCCATGCCTGATAATGCTCAATATCATGAGGGAATGATTCCTGGTTACTTGCAGTAGATAGGACAGAACGCTAATAAGCATCTTCATCATAGCAAGTGGGGGCTTCAGCCCCCGCCCCCCCTTTCCAGTGTAAAGAAAGAATTCCGTACTGCCTGGACTGTCATAGCCCCGGAGGCTGCCTACAAGTCTGTTTCTTTTTTCCTGTATTCTTTATAACGTCAATGACAAAATGTGGGGGACATGCACGGTAGCCCAGGAAGGTTGGGGGAGGAGGAAGCAATGGGTGCGGTTGTTGCAGGGGCACCCCTGTGAAATACTGACACGGAGCAGCTGTGCTCTCTGATACACTGGTTCTCTAATACACTTGCCTCTTATTCTAGGCAGGACAGACTCTATCTTAGAAACCATAAGGGAGGGATTGACTCAGTCCCAAGTGAGTCAATCCCAATTTGCTTTTGCGTTGCGCCCGCCGGCCGATTTCAGCCAGGGGCACTCGTGATAGCAGCGGACGTACAGAGGGGAGAGATAACCGTCATCTCATTGCCAGTTTTCTCCAGCAGTAGACGGTACAACGACGGTGACCATCTCTGCTATCATTGCAAAAGCAAGTGAATGCTGCTGTGTAGCGCTGAGTATCACCTCTCTGTCGCGCATCCAGTACACATACGTGCCGGAAAAAAAAACGCTGAACGGGCTCCATGGTTGCCGTGCTATGGCGTCTGCCACGGCAATCCAGGGAAAAATGGCGCGAAAGGATTGTCAGCTGATGTTTTCCTGAGGAAGGAATGACTGACGACATTTACCCAGAACCCCCGAGACAATTAAGATTCAACCCTGAATTCCAAGGGCGGGGAGACTGCAGGAACTATGGGATAGCTACGGAAGTGCTACCCACAATGCAACGCTTCAGAAATCGACTTAGCCTCGGACCATGGACGCGCAATGCCGAATTCCTTGCCTAGTGTGGCCGCATGAAATCGAAATTATAATATCAGTTTTATAAAACCGATTTTAGCAAATTCGATTTTATCCCGTAGTGTAGACGTGGCCTAAGAGGATACTACCAACCCCACCTAGTTACTAGCTAGTGAATGGGGGAGGGTAAAAGAACCTAGGAATGGCCACGCTGGATCAGACCCATGGTCCATCTAAGCCAGGACCAGCACCAGCTGCTTCAGGGGAAGGCTAAAAGCTAGTAATTCACTATGGATCTGTGGGGATTTGGGAGCCGGGGGTGTGAATGCTAGGAGAGATTGTGGGGGGACACTGTGGCATAGCACCATCTGGTGGCTGTCTAACAGGCATTAGGTAAGAGGGGGAAATGCAGGTCTTTAGCAGGTCTACAATCCAAGTGAGACTCTAAATCAGGGTTCCCCCATAATATTGTTGGTGTAATAGTTACAGAAAATCCTTTCACTGAAACAACCCCACCATGATCCCTCCTCAGTAGTGTTCAAAGTCCTGCCCTGTTAGGCCTACAGAGCCTTTCAGAATAAGGCCCCTGGCCTTGAGACTTGGGGCCTAAAAGCTGCAGCAATGAGTGCCCTATAAATATCCCGGCTGGGTCACCTAGATACACAAGATGGCTGGATGGTGAGTTTTTTGGGCAGCTACACTACGTTTCAGTTGCTGGTTCTCGTGCATTCGCCTGGTGATGCTGTGCCTGGATTTGCAATGCACCATGGAATGGCAAAATCCAGAGAGAGCTATTTTCCCTGGTTTGATTGGTTCATTAATAAGAATAATTTCTATTCCTGTTCCACCTCAAAAAACCTTCTAACCCTCACTGTCGGCCCAGTTCAGGACTTGCTGCAACCTTTGACCCTGCCTAGTTTCTCAGAGTGCACCCTGCAGGTGACAGGCCCTGCGCCCCCACCTATCTGAGGGTGGAATCCTGTGATTCTCCCCCTCTCAGACCAGGCCCAGGTTAGGGGCCCTGACTAACCACTGTGATTACCCAGCAGGCCCCACTCTGTTTTCCTCCCTGCAGGTCTTCTCTGCAGGAGCTGTGGCTAGTAGTGAACACCGAGATCCGAACCACCTTTCCTAAATCCAAGTATCGTTTAATCCTAACAGTAGGAACAAAGCAGTGCAAGAGAAGGAGATTTCCAACACCACCGTCTATACATGTAACCATCTTATTTATAGGCTATGGTAAGCCTCACTATTCCAGATACCCCCATCTCTGGGAACTGAGGTTTGGACGAGTGTTATTGCTATTTATTATTTGTCTTGCAGTAGCATCAGGAACCCCAATCACTCACCAAGTCCCCTTTATGCTAGGCTCAGTACAAACACAGAACACCTGTTTTCAAGAGACGTGATGCATAGAGATTAACTCTATCCCTTGAAAATGCTACAGCCAACACTGGTTAAACCTGGATGTCATGCTAACCCCTAGCTTCAAAAGCCGGTTCACCAAGCAACCACCCTCTCTCCATTCAGCTCACTCCTTAAGATGCCCTTCTTCTGTTATCATTCTTAATATCGTAGTGATGCCCAGAAGGCCCATTTGGAGCCCATGCCCCATTGTGCTGGGAGCTGTATAAACACACAGGGAGGCCCAGTTCCTGAGGAAACAGGAGCAAGGCAAGGGGAAGAGGAAGATGAACGGATGCAAAGAGAGGGCCACTTGGGCTGTAGAGGAATGAGAGAGGACAAGGGTCTTGGCTGGGCCTTTCCTTGCCCTGCTGTTGTCCAGTTGTTACTGAGGAAGTTCCGGCTGCTCCAGGGGTCTGGCTGCATCTTGGGAGGTCTTAATACCCGGAAGAGGTGAAGAATATGCTAGAACCTGCTGTCCCGGGGGGAAGGGAAAAGGGTGTTTACACAGAGATTCCCCCCACTAGAACCTGGGCCTGGGAGATAGGGTGGCGTGGCTGGGCCTCTCCAAGCCCTGCTGCTGTGATCTCCCCTGGTTTCTATACCGTGCCCCTCACCACAGTATCTGAGCATCTGCGATGCCCACAAGCTGTGAGTCAGTTATGATGATTAGTAGACGCTGTTAACTGAGTCATCTAGCTGTGAACATGGCCAGCTTGATCTTATTGCCATTGTCCTTGTCCTCCCTTCCCCACTCCACTGTCTGTCAGCCTCACCACCCCTATCAAGACTGGAAGCTCTTTGGGGCTGGGACTAGGGCTTGCTATTTGTTCTGCCAAGTGTCTAGCCCACCGTCAGTGTCCTGGGAAAACAATGAAGAAGAGCATCACGTTTATGTCCGAAACCCTGGTGCAAAACATCATTTGTGAAGCTTCATCCCAGTGCTGGGCAGCCATTCACTTGAATGGCCTTTGTATTCACAGTTCACACAAAGGTGCATGGAATGATTGTTTGCAATGAACCCTGGGTAGCAGACATCCAGCCAGCATGGTGGTTACCCAGGATGCAGCACCACAAGCACAGGCCTCTATCACTTGAGGTCCGTGAGAGAGCTGTCAACTAGAAGATTAATACCAAGCTGTATAGTCATTGGCTCAGACACTAATGTGACATCATGGAGGACAGGCCCATCAATGGCTATTAGCCAAGATGGTCAGGGACGCAAGCCCATGCTCTGGGTGTCCCTAAACCTCTGACTGATAAAAGCTGAGACTGGATATCTGGGAATGGATCACTCAATAATTGCTCTGTTCTGCTCATTCCCTCTGAATCGTCTGGCACCGGCTGCTGTCGGAAGACAGGATACTGGACTAGATGGACCTTTGGTCTGACCCAGTGTCGCCGTTCTTATGTTCCCAGTCAAATCCTCTAGCTGGTGCATTAATCCAGCAAAAGAAAGAGTGTTCAGGATTCATTCCCCTGTACAAATCAGCAGCGATCACCACCCAGGGCTGGGTATGCAGTTTGTCCCAGCAGAAGCAGTTCCAATGGGGAAGGGGATATAACTGTATCAAGGGGGAAAAGGCTCAAAAGTGGGAATGACTGGTTTGCCTACAACAATTCCTGTCATCTTGACAACACCATCCATGGTAATCAGCTGCACTTTTACTGGATCTCAAGGCAGGAAATAAAGGAGGCGAATTTAGAGCAGATCCCCACGAGGAAAGGGGAACCCCAGGGAAGGGAATTAGAGCCACTCTGCATTGCTAAGTGTGCTATTTAATCATCACTTGGGTGCAAGAATGTCTGAGAGTCAACTTCAAAACCAGGCAAGCTATAAGGAAAGCAGCTCCTTTGCGTTCGGTGGCACAGATGTGCCGCAACGGCATGGTTAAAACAAGAGTCCAACCCTGGGGGAAACATCTATGCCTATAACTGTACTGAAGGTTCTTCATAGTCTATTTCATACTCCAGCACCCCAAAGTGCTGCAGACTAGACCCACAGAATGCAGCCACTTCTGGGGTAGAACGCAGCAGCACAATAACATACACACAACACTTTAGAACAGGAAGTGAAGAAGAATACTAGTTCCAACTGGAGATGGAGTTAATTCAGCTGGATGGAATATCACAGACCATGTTGGAATTTGACCAGGACACCTGGGCTAACCTCTCCTTTTTTTAAAAGGATCATGTAGCTCTTTGGATCACAGCTGGTCAGAATGTTAGTTTAATGCCCCATTCAAGACAGCACCCCCTGGCCAGGTACTGGTTCAATGGGAAGGCAAAGGGCTTTATTAATTAGTTAATTAATCCTCCCTGAACAAAGGGCTGTGAAGATAACAACCTGCTACTTCCTCACAGCTGAAGACATTCTGTTTTAGCTCAAGTGATGCAGGTTTATGCAGTTGCATTGCTAGGCCTGGGTTTAAGCTCTGCTGGGGCCTGCATGAAGGCTGCTGGCTTGTTGCAGTGAGCAGGTTTTGTCTGCAGTCACATTAACACACAAACCATGCAGGGATGGAAATGAGGGTATTTGGGCAAAGATGGGTGATCCGCATTGGGATACATCAGGATCCCCACTTCTCTGCTACCTAGATCTAACTGAAGGTGCTTCTACGGTGCCCATCACCACAGTAACTGGCCACCCTACATAATATCACCAAGAGTGAAACAGAAGAACTCTCTCTCCTTCTGTTAATGAAGCGGTGGCCTGCTGCGTAGTCAGGGGGACCCAGGATTGATTGGAAAACATTCGTGTTAGTAAATGACTGCACTGTAAACGGGTAAGATTCAGCCCCAACCTGAACCCGCTGCGAGGGTGTCTCACAGCCATGTGCCCTCCACAAAGCTCCCCCCCTCAACCCTGACGTTAATCAGTTTAAAAATTGGGCTCCAGAAATGGGAGGAGACAGGAGAACTCTGAGAGCCCTCAGGTTCTGCTCTCAGTGACCCAGTGTAAACTCACAATCACGCCATTGTCTTCAGTGAAGTCACTGCAGATCTATACCAGGATCTAGACACGAGCCATCCAAGATGAGGGCCAGGACCTAGAATTGGACCCAGAACTGAAGTGGCAGCCACAGTGAGATGTTGGCATCGGTCTGCTCTGCTTAGTAGTTGCAGTGGTGAGCACTACATCAGAGGCAGTTTCCTGGTAGCCTTCAGACCCATCCTCAGTTCCAGCCTGTTGCAATAGCTAAGCCTGGAGGAGGCAACTGCACAGATCATTGTGGTTGGGTTTGTGCCTGAAAGAACAGGGCACAGCCCCCTGGCAAGCTAATGGTTAAAGACGACCCATCTAGCCATCAATGCTATATAGCCCACCAGAAACACAGCAATTCTTGTCCCAAACATAACATCTCTCAAAGGCACGGCAAACATGCTATGAAGAAGGCTGTTCTGGGTGGGAATTTGTGGCCACAGGGGAGGTCAGAAGTAAAAGAAGCCTTGGATGAAATTCTGTTCCCGTAAAATACTATGGTGCTGAGCCTGGTGGAAGTACATGGATAAAGGGATAGATTCAATGAGACGGGAAAGTATGGGGGTGGGGAGAATGCAAGGAACCAAACACCCTGAGCAAAAATCCAGCTGGGTCACTGAGAGGGACACTTTCAGCGCTGTCTTACCAAAGCTGCTGCTCCCAGGTTGTGATACACACCCCAGATCACTTTCTTTCCAGCCCAGTTCGGCCACAGCGCCCGATGGGCACATCTTTTGAGGCTTTTCTTGTCTCTGCTGTCAAGCTCCCTTCCTCCTCCAATCCAACAGGGACTGAGGCAACAGCCTGTGTTTTAATCAGTGAGACTCAAAGGGCACTAACAGACTCCAGCAGCAGCTCGAGGTGACTGATGGGCACTAGACAAATTATGTGTTGGAGGACAAGATGCAGGGGGAGGATGAAGAGCAGCTCCCAGTGTTAAATGAGTGGGAGTGGAGGTGGATTCCTTGCCATGACCCTCCCTCGTGCTACCCCTGTTGCCTGATTTCTGCCATATTAATGGGTCCAATTATGGGTCTGCTGCGTCGTTCTTAAAGTTGCTAAACGGTGGCGTTAATTGTGCCAGAGAGAATATAAGGAGAGTGTACTGTCAGGCTGGGGGTACTGCCACTAATTCCTATAACATCCTGCTGAAAAACCTCAGCCAGACCACTGGGTTCCTGCTATGTGGGGACAGGGTTAAACTAGAAACTAGCAAGATGGGAGAAGATAGGGGTGATCTCTAGCCGGACACAAGGGGAATGACAGCTGGGGAGCGCTAAGCCTCATGAAGGGGCTCCTGATCCAAACATGATGGGATCCCACTACAAGTGCTGAGTCCAGGTCGAGTCAGGTGGGAAAACAACCCGATCCCATTAAGTTCAGATTGGTTCTCCTCTTGCCTGGCAGCATGGGCATGCCTCTCTCCTGCTGGTCACTACCACGTCACTGTGCCATGAGTGTGCTGAGGAGTCCCAGTGCAGCGGAGGGGTGGTGGCCCGCAGGCACAGGGCACACGGCCATCAGGGCATGAAGCCACCACCATGCCTGTAATCAATGGCAAACTGTCCTATACTGTTCAACCACGAGGTGGCACTGTGTGTCAAAGGCCTTATTTTGGCTACCCTTAGCTATAGTGGGAAGAACATTAAAGGAATTTATGATGAATATATCTGGTGTGTATAGGCAAGCTCTGTAGCCAGGCCATATCGGGTAAGAAGTACAGACCCCATGGGCAGGAGGTCAGATTCAGGGGGAAGGGATGGGAAAAGACCCAACTGTCCCAGGCTTGGGTTTGGGTCTGGATCTGGTTCAAGTTGGGCTTAAAAATTAGTCAGGCACAGCAATCTGCTCAGGAGATTTGGGTTCTAATCCAGGCTCTACCAGCCCTCCTATGGGATCCAGAGATGTCACCTAACTGTCCTGTGCCTTGGGAAATTTTCCATAATATTTCTGTCAAAGTAGCTTTTGAAATCATCCTAGAACTGCTCCAATTTACCAAATTCAGTTGAGGCCCGAAAATTGTGGCAAATTTGGAAAACTAAAATCCTTCATTGAAGTCTGAAACAAAATTATTTGAATTATGATGGAGGCAAATCCTGATGGAGTCACCACCAATTTACCAGTCCTCATAATTTGCTTCCATAATTTACCAGGCTGGAAATTCAAAAAGTCCATGAAAAGTGATTGGGGGCAGCGAAAGGAGTTGTTTCATGTAATGACCCCTAGAGGGAGGACTCCCCCGTTTATCTGCATTGAAGTCCTCCCCCAGACATACTAATCCAGGATAGGTCTCTTCTTGCCCTATTTAATAGACCCTTATCCATGTGTTAGCAGTGAGGTTGTTCTCACAGGTTTTCTGACAGGGAATATTGGACATTAACGATACACACTTGTGGTAAGCGTCTGTCCCAGATCTGGACCTGTGCGTACAAAATCTAGGTGCTTACTGTGAACCTCCCCCAAGCTTATACCCAGCTTGGATCCTGATATCGCTGCCACCATACCAGGATTTTTTAGGGTCCTGGTCACACCCGAGTCACCCCAACCTTCCCTGGGGACCCCCCCAAGACTCAGAGTGAGTCTACCGGCAAAGGAATGATGTCTCCCCTCCCTCCTCCCTCTTCTCCGTTGTTCCGCTCTGAGGGGATTGAATGCCAATCTCTTTACATGGACAATACAAAACTGGTCTCCGTCTCTCCAAAGAGACAAGTCTTAAGCAACAGGGAACAGAGCTAATTCTTCTCTCTCTCTTTCCCCATAACTTTTTCCCGCCCTCCCCTAGCCTGTTACAGATGTAAAGGACTCCGGGCACAGAATTCCTCTCCCGTTGCCTCACTAGGAAAAGAACTTCCACAAGTTTTAAAAAGAAAACTTTTATAAAAAAAGAAAATACCAAACAATAATCTGCATCAAGAGATCAATACAGGCTCTTGCTTATAAGAAATATGAATAAACAGTCTGATTTTAAAAGATAGCCCATTAAACCAGTCCAGCAAATCAAACACTCATGTAAATACCAATCCAAAGCACATCACAGCCGATTCTTTGGTTCCTTTGTACTCACACTTTATAGTAAATTTGAAAGAAGATGGAGTTAGAAGAAAAGCTTTGTATCACAGCCGAGGAAACAAAAAGACCCCGAGTTTCCAGTTCCCTCCCAGACTTTAAAAAAAATCCAGGTCTCTGATTGGTCCTCTGGTCAGGTGTTTGGTTCCCCCTTTGTTCACCCTTTGCAGGTAAAAGAAAATTAACCCTTACCTATCTACTTATGACAACACTGGACAATTCCCTCTAGTTCAGAAGGCCCCAAGCTGTGGGGAGGAGGGGAGGGCACAGCAGAACCTGGGCCAGTCCCCACAGGGGGTCACGGAGGGAGTCCCAGCTCCTCTCTAGCCCCGCTCCGAGACCGAGCCCCCAGCCACGGCAATGGCCACAGCCACAGCCCCACTCTCAGATACAGCTTGGCCCCAGCTCCCATCCTGCAGGGGGTGGGGGTGGGCACAGACATGTTCCATGACTGGCAAGGGGGGCTGCTGGGGGAAAGGTTTGGGCCTCACTGCTCTAGTTTCCCTGAAACTGTAAGGCTTGGTGTACTATTAAGAGTAAGTAAAATGCTACTGCAGTCACCATGTCTCTCAGAATAAAAGGAATATTTTTAAAATTCCAGCACACCAGTTACTTAAAGTACCTCCCATTGTAGATACTGAAAGACCTTCTAAATGGACATTCACGTTGCCCCAGCGTTACAAGTCCCAGTCGGGTGTGTGTATAACACTGATTCCCCTGGGTGAGTTGTCAGCTGCGGGATCAGACCTGAGACATTTGGATCTTAAGGCATGAGCCTCCTCTACCTGAGTGAAAAGAGCCGTGTCTGTTAGCCAAGGCTGGAGCACTTTCAGCAGCCTCTAGATAGAACCAGCCACCATCAGAGGGGAACAACCAGGGCTGGATTTAGGGGGAGGCGGCCCAGGAAACCACCTGGGAAGCTGGGTTTAGGGAGCTCCTGGCTCGGAATCCTGTGCATCAATAAATACAGATTTACAGATCCCAGCGTGCACATTTATTGTCTTATATGAAGGGGAAAATCATGAGTACAAATTGCGCATCAGAGTAAGGAAATGGGCTACAACTGCAATAAAAAATAAGGTATTCAAGAGTTTAACAACTGGGGTGGGGGGCGCCAAAGATGCTCCTTTCTCCTTGGGATGCCATTTGGTCTATGGCCAGCCATGGGAACAACATAGGGTGACAAGGTATCCAGTTTTTGACTGGAACACCTGGTCGAAAAGGAAACCTGGCGACTCCAGTCAGCACCACCGACTGGACCAGTTGGACCGGTCAGCGGTGCTGCGGCACTAAGGCAGGCTAGTCCCTACCTGTTCTGGGGCACCTAGCTGCGCCCCGGAAACAGCCAGCAGGTCCAGCTCCTAGGCAGGGAGGGGGTGGTGAGGAAGTCAGTCAGGACCAGATTTTCAGAAAAGCACTGCTTCTATTTAGAATGATGCTTAAGCACCAGATCTTTCAAACGGCTCAGCACCCAACCTACCACCTCTGGAAAATGTGCCCATTTAGGTTGATGCCTTCATGTGAGCTGAGCTTGTACGAAAATCTGGCCTCAACGTGCAGAGCTGAGCATGTCTGAAAATTCTGTCCCACGGACTTGATTCTCCAGTGCCTTGTGTTTGGTGTCAGCATTGACACCCCTGGTATCATTTTATACACACTCGATGCAAAGTGCAGGCAGGGGAAAATCAGGCTCCAGCTTTAATGTGCCAAGCAAAATAAAAACTGAAAAAATATTTTTTTAATTAGTAACCTGTAGATCAGAATGTGGGATGTCTTCTGTATCGGGGAGGAGGCGACCCCCTGGACAGGTGTCAGTTACATTGGGGGGTTCAGTACCTGCAAACCCACTATGTCAATTATAATTGCTCTGTGGATTGTTAAGGTACATACCCGCCCAAATAGGAAAGGAATGCATCTCAGAACTACTGTAGGTGGCTAATGAGGCAAAAGAAAAAACTACTGTTCATTTTTTTACAGGAATGTGTCATCTTCACCTGGCATATGACATAGAAAATTATGCATGTGGTAAAAGCAAATGAGCATCATCCTTGAGGTTCAGGGCGAGAGTTAGCTCTGGGAATGTCCCATCAAGATTAAAATATTCCTATAAAACAATCTCTGTTATCTGGTATCTTTATTGGTCTGTCAAATTGAAATAGGAGATGGTAATAAGGAAGGACCTGCTGGCTGGAGCGGAAGACGCTGGGCTGGAATCCTAGGTCTGACTCCTGCTTCTTACTTTGAGTCACTGTGACCTTGAGTAAGATACATGACCTCTTGGAGCCTCAGTTTAACCATCTACTGTGGGTAAAATAAGCAGACTCTGACTTCAAGATTGATTGTTGCTAGAGGCTTTTGTTCAGAGCTATGAGAGTAAATGATGCTTCTCAGAGCAGGGATCATTGCTTAGAGTCATAGACTCCCAAGGTTAGAAGGGACCACAAGAGTCATTGAGTCCACCATTTCTCAAGCCGGCCACGGTGGCTGCATGTGGTTACCAGGGGGTTTCCCTGCGGCCACAGCAGTTTCCTGGGCTGGGGGGAGCGGGAAGCATCAGCAGGGGCAGGGAAGTGAGGAGGCGAGCGGTCGGGGGGGGGGGATAAGAGGAGGCAAGCAGTGGGTGGGGGACTGAGAAGGGACGTAGGAGGCGAGCAGCAGGCACATGGGCAGCGGGTGGAGCCCCCCTTTGGGGAGGCTAGCCCCGGACTCCACCCCTTCTGCCCACTCCAACCCCCCAGCAGCCGGAGCCCTGAGACCCTTCTGACCCCCTTCATCTGGAGCCACAAGCCCTCTGCCCAGAGAAGCCTTGAGCGCCCCCCCTTAGCTGGAGGAGCCCCAGCTAGCCGAAGCCCCTAGTGTCCCAGAAGAGCCCCAAGCCACTCCTGTCTTCTCTCCTCTGCAGATCCAGGCCTCCCAGATACTCCCCTCCTCCTCACAAACCTGCCCAGAGACCCATTGTCCCGCACCCTGCCCCTCTCCGGCACTCACCAGCCTCCTGCTGGCAGGAACACTCCAGCAGGCTGCCAGATGCTGTGTCCCCCTCAGCCAGCCCAGCCCCTTTCAGCTCAGAGCAGCAAATTTTGAATATTTTTAGCACACAGCTGGGCCACAGCTTCATGCTAAATGGGCCGCATGCGGCTGAGGGCTGAGAGCATTTAGCTATTTTTAAAGTTTTTGAAGAAATGGGCTTAAGTTGCAGCAAGGGCAGTTTAGGCTGGATGTTAGGAAATACTTCCCAAGGCTGCTTTAACTTTAACCTGCAACTGGGAAGACCCCGGACTGTGGAGAGCACAAAGCTAGCTTAAATTAGATCTAACGGTGCTGACGAGCTCATGCAAGTCCCAGGCAGATGCCAGAGTGATGGTTGCAGTGGGGAGCATTGGTGAGAGGAGAGGAGAGGTTAAAGCAGTGAAATATCACATATATCATGCTGGAGAAGAGTCACTGGAGCTCAGCTGGACAGCTGTCACCTATGTAGAAAGCTGACTCCAAGACCTCCATGGCACCCTTGAAGAAGAAGTGGCAGGAACTCCTAAAAGTTGGGGGGTCACCAGCACCCAAACCACAGCCCTGGCCCTGGACCCATCCCCTTGAGGCAGGGCTGCTCAGAGGATTCAGGGGGCCTGGGGCAAAGCAATTTCAGAGGCCCCTTCCATAAAAAAAAGTTACAATACCATGGAATACTATATTCTCAGGGCAGCCCCTGCAGGGCCTGAGGCAAATTGCCCCACTTGCTCCCCCCCATGGGCCGCCTGGGAAAAATAAACATTTAGAAACCTTCGGCATCTCGGCACAAACTCAGTTTTGAGAACACTTCTTTTGAAGTCATCTTTACGAGGTATCACTGGTTTTCAGCATCAGCTAGTGCTAAAAGGCACTAAAGCTCGCTAAAAGGATTGGACAAATATTTTCCATCAAAACTTTTTTTGGATCGAAAACTAGGGGTTTTTAAAAAGCAGAAAAAATCATGGACAATGTCTGCTTTCCTTCAAAATTTGTTGTGTTTTTTATAATTGAAAAGCTGAAATTAGTCTGCGAAAACCTGAACATGGTTTGGGGTTTCAGAAGTGTGTGGCCAAATATTTGCTGCTAGCTGTGTTTGATTGTTTAAAGAAACAATAAAAAAACTGCTTAAAAAAAATCCAAAACTTTTGAACCACCTCAGCTTGTGACCAAATGGCTGAGCCCATCCAGTCAGAGATTTTTCCAGGTTTCTGATACTCTGCTGGCTTTCTTGACTCATATCTGTCTCTATAACCTTGGGGTCATTTAGGTTAGAACATGAGAACATAAGAACGGCCACACTGGGTCAGACCAAAGGTCCATCCAGCCCAGTATCCTGTCTATGGTCAGTGGCCAATGCCAGGTGCCCCAGAGGGAGTGAACCTAACAGGTAATAATCAAGTGATCTCTCTCCTGCCACCCATCTCCACTCTCTGACAAACAGATGCTAGGGACACCATTCCTTACCTATCCTGTCTAATAGCCGTTAATGGACTTAACCTCCATGCATTTATCTGTTTCCTAGAGACTGGCTCCATGGGGTCCCTCACAAACTGGAGACAGTTACTGTGGGTTTGTCTTTACTATAGCTTATGTCCATACTCCATGAACTGAGCATTTGAGCTTGTTCTAGAATCTGGGATGAGCCTATGTTGTGAAAACTGAAATGGTCAAAATAGCACATGCATATGAAAGGACACAGGGTGCTAAAATTAAATTAACCCAAGGGGTCTCAAACTGGGGGCTGGGACCCCTCAGGGGGTCACGAGGTTATTACTGGGGGTCGCGAGCTGTCAGCCTCCACCTCAAACACTGCTTTGCCTCCAGCATTTATAATAGTGTTAAATATATTTAAAAAGTGTTTTTAATTTATAAGGGGAGGTCGTACTCAGAGGTTTGCTATATGAAAGGGGTCACCAGTACAAAACTTTGAGAACCACTGAATTAACCCCTCTGGAGCCTCGGGGAATGCAGGGGAGCCCTGCCCCATGGCTGTCTTGGCTCTATCGGTGTTTCTAAAGTGGCTAATTTTAAATGAAGCTACCCTCCCCTGACATGAATCTCCCTGTGGCACTGAAATTAAATATAGACTATAATTTGGCATTTGAGAAGTGAAAGGGATAGCAGCCCTAAGGGAAAAGATAACAGCTTGGCTCTTTGTGTTAAATAACTGTTTGCAAGCCTCAAACTGCTGAATGAGCTTTAGGGTAGGGAAGGCTGTGCCTCCCCAAACAGCCTGACCCTGCCCTCTATTCCACCCCCACCCACTTACTGCCCCCAATTCCCCCCTCAGAATCCCCAACCCATCCTGCTCCTTGTCTCCTGACACCCCCGAGACCCCACCAACCACCCCCCAGGGGTCCACCCCCGTATGAACCCCCACTGGTCCCTATCCACACCCGCCCCACCAACTTCTGACAGACCCCTGGAATGCCCATGATCCAACCCCCATTACCTGTCCCCTTACCCCCCACCTCCCCAGAACCTCTGCCCCCTCCCTGTGCCCTGACTGTCCCCGGGACTCCCTGCCCCTTATCCAACCCCCCCGGCCCCTGCCCCCTTACCATGCTGCTTACCCCCACGTCCCCCCTCTCCCAGAGCCTCAGCATGCCGCCTCCAGCAGCAGCTCGGCCACAGCTTGCAGCCTCACCCGCCTACCACGTGGCTGTGAGCGGGAGGAGCTCAGCCCCGCTGGAGCCACGCCACTTTAGCTCTGTCCAGGGCCGGTCCTCAACGCGGCGCGCTGAGGCACCAGGGGATGGGGGAAGGCAGAGGCGGGAGGGAGCCTCCGACATTCTCATGGGGGCCCCTGCAGGGTCCGGGGCCTGGGGCAAATTGCCCCACTTCCCCAACCCCTCTGAGCGGCCCTGCTCTGAGGCCCCACACCCATGCCAGCCCTTCCCCCCAGCCTCCATCTTCATGTCGCCCACTCCCCCTGAGGACCCACCCCCACGGTGCCTCTTCCTCTGAGGCCCAACTCCTGTACTTCCTTTTAACCCTCCCACTTGTAAAAGTGATGGGGCCACAGCCCCCTGGGCCCCACTGTTCTGGCCACCCCTGCCTGGAAATGAGAAGCCAGCAAGTTTTCCAGAATCTTTGAGAGGCTGTGGTCAGCACTTTATTATTAAGGCAAGAGGTACCTTTTCTACATTCATTGCTGATGCAGCAAGCCCAGAGGTGCCGGGGCTATGAAATGCCAAGCCTAAAGGTGCCGAGGCTCTCCCCTGGCAAGCCCTGGCACAAATGAAGCACTGGCTGTGGTCCTGCTGGGGGTTCAAGACCCACAACTGCTGTGCTCCAGAGTTATCGGCTAAACCCATGTTGGTTCTGGAGAGGAAAACCCATTCTACCCCCAAACACGTCACACAGGGCTTCTTTCATGCCCACGGTCCTGGAGATGGTTGCCTTTATGTGTCCATCCTCTCTGCTCTTGCAGTTATCAACCTCTAAAGAGTTACCTGCCTCTTGAGGCCTGCTCCCAAAATGCTCCAGGAGCTGGCGCTTTATACCTGTTACTCCGGGCATATTTAGGGAGCTTCTGGGTGGATTGAGGCTTCTACGAATGTGCCTATATAAAAGGAGTTTTGCTGGGCCTACCTACAATTCCCAGCATGCCTCACATCTGACACAGGCCTAAACACTTCTTGGCCCTGTTGGAGCAATAGGAGCCTTCCTTTATCTGAGGCATGAGGCAGTGTTGCCAACTCTCATGATATTTGGTGTTATACTTTGCATCCCAGCCTCTAGAGTCATGGGAACATTGAAGACTCTGAGCTTTCATTTAAAAAAGAAAAGTAGAATTCTAGCCCTTATGGTTGCTGAAGAAATGCTTTGTGTGTGGCCCAGGGGCACCCCAGGGTCTCAGAAACCAAATAATAGATTTGGGGTTCTTTTTATTTAAAAAAAAATATATTATTCATCCCTGCATCCCCCAAAACTCCTGCCTCAAGCTTTGAAGCTGAACAGTGCTGCTTATGGTAAGTCAACGGAGACTCTCCTAGATTTTCTTTTGTGAGAACAGCTCGACCTCAGCTGTTCCCTGAACCAATTCTGGGAGATCTGACTTGATGTTATCCATCTCCTTGAAGCAAGGCCATTCTGCCATGAATTAAATCAGATCTTTATGATGTTTGGCCACTGATACACAACTGGGTAAGAATTCACTGTCCCATGTGTCTGTTCCCTGCTGCTTCTATTGCTTCCTTCATGAATCAGTTACTGCTCCAGTAAGCAATGGGCAGAGAACATGTCTATTGAAACTACAGCACTGAAACTGTAATGGGGCATAAACATGAGCAATGAACTGGCTGCCAGAGCATCCTCCTCTAATTTATTCTGGTGGCACTCTGACCCCGGAGCTGCAGGTCGTAGGAGAGGCTTCATCCTTCACGTTTTCAATCACCACACTGATATGGTTTGAAAATTCCCTACAGTACTGTAGGGGTTAATGTCCTCTGGGATGGTAGGGGGCGGGGAAGGTTTCCTCTGCTACCCTTTGGGCTCCAGGTTATTTAAGGGTTAATGTTCTTGCTGGAGGGGTATGAAAGGTGTTAAATGTCTTTTGAAACATGAGGTGAATTGGCCATCCTACTTTTTTTTAACACGATGACAGTAGATTCAAACAAACCACAACATGAAATATAGGGGGAAAGAATGTTTCGCTTGACTCATTAGTCAAAGATCTGAACTGCTTCTGCCTCTCTAGTGATTTCATTCTGGAGATTGTGCTAATAAGGTGTATAGCCAAGGGGGTGGAGCTAACAAGGTGTATAATCAAATGGGAAGAGCTAAGAAGGTGCATCACCAAGGGGGTGGAGCTATTAAGCAGTACAATAAGTTTTTTGCTCCACCCACTCAGCTACATGCCAATTTAATTAAAGCTGTGCACTATGGATGGCAGCAGGGTATGTTGAATTGGAGTGGGACCCCAGAATCTAAGCTCTGCTACTCTGTGAACTTGGGCAAGTCACTTCACCTCCTCCACCCCTTTTTCCTGTCTTGCCTACTTAACTGTGAGCTCTCTGGGGAAGAGACTGTCTCCTGTTCTGTGAATGTCAAGCACTAAGCACAGTGAGGCCACCCTCTTGATAAGGCCTTGTAGGTGCTACTATAGTACAAATAAATAACAGCTGTAAGATGGATTCTGACATGGGGGAGGAAAGATGACTGTGGCCGTACATTGTTAAAGAGGCTGCCATCCTCCACCCCAGAGGTGGCGGCATTACAGTGGCAGAGAAAGTGAGTCCTGTTCGTTGAGCGGGTGTGTCACTGCATTCGAGGGAACGAGACTCTACCTTTGCACTTTGCCACTGGCTCCAACCAGCCATGTTTTCCCCTCACGCCATCATTCATTGTGAAATAATCATCTGGGTCAAGTGCGGCTGCTCTGGAACTGAAGAGGAATTACAAACAGACACACACACAAATGCTGCTGCAAAACAAGCAGTTTTAAGTGTCCCTTAAATAAATGAGAGGGATTCCCAGCTCAAAGCTCGAGTGAGACAGGGCGGGCGCCGGGAAGCTGCAACATTTAAGCCCTCAACTCAAGCCTTTGTGACATCTGTTAGTGGGGAACTTCTGTCCCTGCCCAAGCATTGCAAAGAGAGCTGCTTTGATCAGGGGATTTCTTTAAACAGTCCAAGAGATTTCATTGACAAGCCTCGCATCAAACGGATTTCACAGGGCGAAGCCAAAGGCATGTTCTGGGGGTGGCAGGGAGACAGGCATCACCAAGGAGTGGTTGGGGGGTAAATGACAACCGGCACAGTGTTGTCCCCTTTTGTGCATGGTGAGCTTCTGTCGGGGCCGGATTAGTCTTGAGACTCAACAGGCCTTGGGGATCATGCAATGGGAACCCACAAGGAGCCATGGGAGGCGATCGGATCCAAGAGGCTGCTGGAGATGGGCAGCAGGCCTCCCTTCCCCATAGCAGATCCACCACCACCTCACCCAGCTAGGAGCCAGTTCCTGGGGGAGGCTGCTGCTGGCCTTTGCGGGACATGCTGAGGAAGGAAGGGGCCCTGGGCCATCTCTCTGGGGGGCTGGAATTCCCTGCCTGCCCTGCCCACTCCTCTCTGGGGAGACCCATCAGGACGTGGGCAGTGGCCCAACCCCTAAAGCACCCACTGTTCTTTGAGCAAGCCAGGGACCACCCTCTTCCCTGGCCTGGCCGGGCACTAGCACAAGCCAAGGAGGGAAGAGAGCTCCCTGACCTGCTGCTGCAGCCAGCTATTCTCTCTCTCTCTGGCCTGCAGCTCCAGGCTGTGGGTGGGGTTGGAAGAGACAACCACTCCCCAACCTTCTTGAGCAGAGGGCTCTGTGGGTGTTGGTGGGGGGGTCTGTTTTCCACCCAGCCAGCAGAGGGCTCTGTGTAAGGAGGTGGGGGGGACAAAGGGGTGTCTTTTGGGGGGAGGGGTCACTGCCACTGTTCTCATTGGGGTGACAGTGCCCCCCCCAATAGCCCTCTGCTCAGATGTCAAGGGAAGACGCTTCCCTTTCTCTAGACTAGACCCCAGCCCGCTGAAAGGCCAGCAGAGCCCCCTAGCCACCCCCCAGCTGAGGGCTGTGGGTGGGCAGGCCCTGCTACCATCACCCCAAGCAGCTCCTGAGACCACCGCAGGGCCTCATGTGGGGATCCGTCCAGGGTCCTGGGTGGCTTCAGTCCAGCCCTGGCATCAGTCATAGGCTGGTCAGTGGAGCTTCTCATTATGACACTAATTGGCTGAGACGCTGGGGGAGCTGGTTTGCCCGTTATTACAGCAACGAATGAACGCTGGCAATTCAGAGAAAGAGGCAAAAATTAGGCTGCTTCCTGGGGCGCCAAAACAGGGCTGGACATTAGGGGAGGGAGGATGGTTGTAGGCTTTGAGGGAGGGATAGCTCAGTGGTTTGAGCATTAGCCTGCTTAAACCCAGGGTTGTGAGTTCAATCCTTGAGGGGGCCACTTAGGGATCTGGGGCAAAAATCTGCCTGGAGATTAGCCCTGCTTTAAGCAGGGAGTTGGACTAGATGACCTGAGGTCCCCTCCAACCTTAATATTCTATGATTAAGGCACAGGACTGGGAATAAGGAGACTCCTTGGTAGCAACTGGCTGTCTTGGTTGGTTCATGCCCACAAGACCTCTCTGCTTGCCTAGTGCAGCTGGGTGTTTCCCAACACAACTGTTCTGGCTAGAAGATCCCATTGTTTGTGGATCTTCTGGAGCAGGCGGTACTGCCCCTCTGCATTCCCAGCACCCATGAGTCCCGCCCCACTTTCTTGCTTCATTCCTGAATGTATGAGTGCAATGTAAATACACTCCCTTTCCCTCTCTATTTATGGAGACACTTTTACGAATCTAACGCTTCCGGAAACACACACACACACTGCGCCTACAGGGAAGGCTTGCAGAAAAGTCTTGGGGCCTGGGAAATCATAAGGTAACCCCAATGTAGATGACTGTGCAGCTACTTGGCTCCCTGCTCCCACATTCTCGCCTGAGGACTGCGTACGTCGCTTCCTGAAGCATCATAATTCCAGGTGAATACAGTGGGGAAAGGTGCCCAATTGACAGCTCAGTGGTATCTGAGCACTTCACCACCTTCAATGGATTTATCTTCGCGGCACCTCTCTGTGCTAGGGCAGTGCCCTTATCCCCGGTGCAGATGGGGAACCGAGGCACAGTGAAGCTAAGTGACTTGTCCAGGGTCACACAGGAAGCCTGTGGCAAAGCAGGGAATTTAACCCACGTTTCTCAAAGTCCTAGTGCCCCAATTATAAGGCCAAGCAGAGCTGCTCCGAGACACTCTTGTTTCCACAGAAAGTTTTCTCACGTTTGACATCTGAATGGGAAAAACAAAAACAGAGAAGCAGCGACTCTGTGAACTCATTAATCACTGAAAGGTACTAAAAAATCCCACCATGGCTTTCTTGGTTTACAGATAAGCACAAAGTTTGGCAGGAAAGAGATTAGGTTTTTCCAGTCCACCTCCCTGTCGATAATCCCCACAGCAACAGGGCTCTTGGTTACAAACAGCAGCACCGTGTTCCCACTTGCAGCAAAAGGGAAAACCAAACGAGAGAGGGTTTTTGTAATTCTGTTTTCTCACTGACAACTGAAAACTGTTAACCCAAAAAAAACACACAAAACCCCAACCCTGTTATGGAAAGAATCACAGATGGTACAGCTGGAAAAGCTCTGGTATATCACTAAGCCCATCTCTCTTCTGGACTAGATTGTTCCCAGATGCACATTTTCTAGTGCTTTGGCCAGTGCAAAGCAGTTGGGATACCTGTGCTACCCCCAGAGGAAAGAAGCACACATGTCATCAGATCTTGCCGTTCTGATCAAAAATCAAGTATCAAGAATATCCAGAGTTACCTTTAATGACATCAAAAATGTTAGCAGGGATATTGAGCTTCCTGCTTCAGGGCTTAGCCAATCTCTAAGTATCAGAGATCAGAACAAGATCCACATGGGGGAGGGGGAGCAGATTATCTCACATCTGCCTGTTGTGGGGTCGTGGCACCTTCCTCTGAAGCAGCTGGCACTGATAGATGGACCTTGAGTCTGATCCAGTCAGGCAGTTCCTATGAGCCTTCCCATCCCTCACAGCAGAACAAGGGCAAAGCAACCCAGGTCAGACAAAATGAGAAACTCTGTTCACCCCCACACAGCCTCAAAACACAAACAGAATCTCTGCAAAAATACTTTTTACCTGTCCGGTCTCCACCCTGACAAGGGGTGTGGACGAACCCTCCAATGCCACCACCTGATTCCATAGCCATCCCCAATCACCTTTCTCAAATACTCTGGCCAAACTTCATTACTGAGGGCAGGTCTGCACCTGAAATGTTACAGTGGCATAGTGCTTCCGAATAGGCACGACCTGTGCCATTGGGAGGGTTCTCCCATCAGTGTAGGGCAGGGGTCGGCAACCTTTCAGACTTGCTCTGCCGAGTCTTCATTTATTCACTCTAATTTAAGGTTTCACATACCAGTAATATATGTTAAAGTTTTTAGAAGGTCTCTTTCTATAAGTCTATAATATATAATTAAACTATTGTTGTATGTAAAGTAAATAAGGTTTTTTAAATGTTTGAGAAACTTCATTTAAAATTAAACTAAAATGCAGAGCCCTCTGGACTGGTGGCCAGGACCCGGGCAGTGTGAGTGCCACTGAAAATCGGCTTGTGTGCTGCCTTTGGCACGCGTGCCATAGGTTGCTTACTCCTGGTGTAGGAAATCCACTTCCCTGAGAGAAGAATTCTTCATCAACCTTGTGCTGCCCACACCAGGGGTTAGGTCAGCTTAACTGCGTCGCTCAGAGGGGTGGATTTTTCACACTCCAACTGACACAGCTGGGTTGACCTAGCTTTTTAGGGTAGAGCAGGCCTGAGCCAGCTTGTCAGGAGAAGCCCCACAGCCAATACGTTCTTGAAGGGGCAAGAGGGAGAGAGGGAAATTCCTTCCCCTCCCTGGTGCTGGGGATGTTAGTTTGGTTATCTGAGGCTGATGAGATTTAGAGCCTTGTTCCCTTTGAAGGGCTCTTTGAGACAATATAGGCAGGAGGCTGAGTGTGCAGGGCATGATACCTGACAGCAGTAAATTGTAAGGGTCCCGGCTGTGGGGTTGCAGCACCACACGCAGCTCATCAGACTCAGCTGAGGGATCCCCCGAGCCCTGCAGCGAACAGATGGCTAGTTTAATCTGTCCTGATCCGGTGCTGTCATCTCACATCCATTTTAATCACAAAGAGGAAGCCTGAGTTGTTTCCTCATCTCTCACCCTGAATTCCTTTCTAGGGAGGAGGCTGTCTACAGCCTGGATTCAGCCCTCTGCTCTCCCCTTCGGCAAGGCCCGCATCTTAATCGTAACTCTGCCCCCTTCTGAGGGCCACTCCTAGCTCCACCAAAAGGGGGCGCTCTGGCTCAGTGCCTAGAGTCATTGGATGCAACAGAAGAGGAAGCACTGGTTCCATAAACTTGGGGAGGGCATTGTCGAATAGCAGGCGAGCATATTCCTAAAGAGGTGCACTAGTCACCCTTCCCTGCATATTCAGGAATCACACCACATGAATTTTTCAAGATCTTTTCGGCATTTATTTTTTAGCCTACAGGAACATTTCAGAGAGGAAGGATGGTCTAGCCTTGGATTCAATTCCTTTGTCTGCCACAGACCCCCGGGTGCAAATTCATAGGCTCCAACTTACTCAGATCCCAGAGGGGTGCTCAATCCCCTCTCCGCCCCAGTCCCCATCCCCACCCCACCCCTTTCTCCAAGCCCTCACCCCTCCCCTGCCTCTTCCTGCTCCTGCCATGACCCAGGCCCCAACTGAACCCCGCTCTCCTGCCAGATGCCCCAGGCCCCATACTGAACCCACCACCCCACCCCTTCCTCCATCCCTTCCCTGCCTCCCACCTCCTTCCCACCCCCATCCTCCGTCCCAACCACTCTTTCTTCCCTGACGCGCCTGCTATTCTTCTTGCCCACCCCATCCCTCCTCATCTCTTCCCACCCCCACCCCGTCCCACCTCTTTCTTCCCCTCCCCTGCTTCTTCCTGCCCATGCTTCTCTCCCCTCCCCTCCCCAGAACCTCCTGCACGCCATGGAACAGCTGATCACAGTGGCTGGGAAGCACTGGGAGGGAGGGGAAGGAGCCGATCAGTGGGACCACTGGCGAGCAGGAGACGTTGAATGGGAGGGGGAGGCGCTGACCCGCACGGCTGCTGGTGGGTGCTGAGCACCCACTATTTTTTTCCAGGGGTTTTCCAGCCCCGGAGCGCCACAGAGTTGGCGCCTATGTGCAAATTCCCTTATTATTGTCTTGCAATTATACTGGATCTTCTAGTTTTCTGGGGTTAATGTGCTCATTTCTGCCAGTCGATCTCTCACCTGCAGTAGATAACTAGCCCCTCCCTCTACTGGTTTGACCTTACCCGCCCAGCTTTCCCTCAGGAGATCTAGCAGGCCTCACACTTGCTGACCATAGAGAAATTCAAACAGCAAAAAGTCTATTGAGGCTTGACGCACCTCCCTGTAGGCAAAGAACAAAAATGGCAGCTGCTTGTCCCAGTCTGATCCTCTGAATTTTGTTACCATACATCCAATATCCAGTGACATTTTTACATGGGATGATCAACATCAGATGGTCAGCAGTTGTTTCTATACCCAACTCCCAGTATCACAGTTTCACGACTCTTGACATAACTCTTGTACCCTGATCAGTTATTAGCTCATCTCCACCTCTAACCTAAGCAAGTAGCCAGACTAAAGCAGTAACTACCTGGTGGCTTTTTATGCCTTGCAAGGGGAAAGCTTCTGGTAGCACGTAGCAAATTACCAAGGTCTAGTGGTATCCTGAGCATCTTTACTCCATGGAGGTGATAGGTCCATGTTTGTTCGAGAGCATGGCCTATTAGTTACCAGTAATGAAATAAGGGATGCCCAATCTTTTTCTTCCCAGGGCAACTTTCTAACACTCCTGGCAGGCTCCAATGTATTCATACACTTGCTAATCTATGCCAGGCCAGTAAAATCTTCTGGCGATTCTAACATGTTTTCAGCTGCCCTAAGTGGCCAGTCCAAGGAACGTAAGTCCTGCTTTGAGGATCATTTCCCTGAAAACTGTTGGAATCAGTAACTGTTTGCCTTGTGACCCCTTCCTCCCACACACACACATTACACACACACACCACAACATAAATCCTTTGCTAACACATACAAGATGGGACAAAACAAAAGTGATATTCACCCCCTTTACTGGTGCTCTATAAGGGTTGAAGGGAAGGAACTTTCAGAGACTGAAACTGTCCCAGATTCAGCAATGTATTCTGTAATTCACACTGGCATCTTCCTTGGACAGCTATTCCCAAGTTACCCAAAAAGATCAGTGGCAGGCTTTGTGCCCTATCTAGGGTGACCAGATGCCTGATTTTATAGGAACAGTCCCGATATTTGGGGCTTTTTCTTACATAGACCCCTATTACCCGCCACCCCCGTCCCGATTTTTCACACTTGCTGTCTGGTCACCCTAGACCTATTTGAACAACAAATGGCACCTTCTCCTTCTCTGACTTTGGCTAGGAGCTTTTTGCATTGAGACTGTAATCTCCCTTGGTGGCCTGGGTTCAAATCCCACCTCTAACACCAAAATGTCACCAGTGCTTGCTGGTGGGCCAGGATCACTTGCCCAGTCACAGAAACCGTGGAGAAAAGGAAGAACCAGGTGGATCAGTTCCCAAGCACATAGGTATTTATTCCACCATCAAACTCACCCAGCTGTATTCGGTCCCATTTCCCCACAAGTTTTGGTGCTCCGTATGCCCAAAGTCCTGTCTTTCTGAGGAGTCCGTAGTCTCTAAGTAGGAAAGCCTTGGCCTGTGTATTCCCGAAGGATGCCTTCCAGCCCACCTTTCCCTCTGGCTGCCTTTACCACACGCTTCTCTGCACTGCTTCCCCCCAGCCCTGCTTCCAGAGCACCTTTCCCCTTCTCTCCTGGATTGGCCACTTTCCATTTGCTTTTCAATGTATCAACCTATAACATCATGGGCCAGCCCTACATGCCCCCTTGTGGCCAGGTGTGGCACGGCAGGGTGAGCTTCACCTCCACGCACAGATCGGAACAGTGAGAAGCCAAAACAAAGTAGTTCAAATACGTGGGACTCTTTTATTAAAGCCTCATAGAAGGAGCACTTGGCATAACCGTTCAAAGGCCCTGATCTCATGACTCTGGCTTACAGCAACCAAACAAGTCTAAAAACAAAGGATCTGCACCTGGTCAGGCTAATCTAGAGCAGGACAGAGGGATCACCAGCCCTTGCAACCTGGATGGCTTCTAGTCCCCTGTATCCTGGTCAGCTTCCTGTTTCTGTTTAAGTAGGTCAGTCCTCCGGCAGAGCAAGGCGTCTCCTTCATTGTACCCAGACTGTTTAGAATGTGAGTTCCTGGCCATCTCTTCAAAGAGTAGTACATTCCTTCACACACACCCTTTTCCTTTGGGCTATCTCCTGTCTGCCGCCATAATTCCCTTAGTGCCCCACAAAGTCATAAGAGGAACCTGAATAGTCTGTGGTGGTGGTGGTGATCGGTGGATATTCAGATAAGTCTGTGCCAACATTGCCAGACATGGGCTGGTCTGTGGTGCTATTCTGAGACCAGCTACTGACTCCCTTCCCCAGAATGGTCATGAACTATTCCTGGACCAATTTATCAAGCCTCTTCTTCTTGGTCTTATGGTCTGGCTGCAAGCGATGCTTTTTCCAACTGGTCAGACACGCTTGTGTCTCAGTGGGAATTTAGCCTGCTAGTAGCTCAGCTGGCCAAAACTACTGCTAAGTTGCCTCACTAATTCAATATTTCCACAGGCCCAGCCTTCTCAATTCTGCATAGTCATTCCAGCCCATCCTCACTCATGACGTAACGTGTCTCCGAAGCTTTCCCCACCAACAAGGGAACCAAGTAAATGGCCCATTCTCCCTGTGGCCTGCCTGGCACCTGTTCTTGCCATTCATTCAAACTGCCTGTCTCTCCCCTGCCACACAAGAGACTGGAGTAGCTTGTCAGTGCACCTACTCCCAAGAGGTTCCCTCAGTGTATCAAACTGACAGTGTCCCATTTGGGTGTTGGTGTAGAGGCTGATGTTTCTTTCTCGCTAGGCAGAGTATTCAGCCCAGTCCTTTTCCTTCAGTCGCTAGACAGTCTCCCTGAACCAGGAAACCAATTCAGTTCTACAAACTGGGATGGTAGTTCCCCACATCTGACCTCCATTTTATCCCCTTTTTTTGGTGCTGACTCAGGCATTACTGAAGGACGGTACTCAGGTCAAAAGCAGACTCCTTTTCTCTTAAGAAACGTGTTTCCTTAAGAAAGACAATCCCAGACCCAGGAGCAGTCAGTCTTCTCCATTTCTTCTCCTGAGCCACCTTCTTTAATTGTCCTTTTTACTTCCTCCTCGTTCACCTGGAATGGAAGGGGTTCTCTTAGACTGAAATCCTACATCCTGCCCGTCTCCTCTGTCCACAGTCTTCTCTGGCATTTTTGGCTTCAGCTTTTGGCTCATTCCTCTTCCCTGAGGGACAATCCCACTCCTGCCATCAAAATGTCACGAGGTACTCTCTGGTGGGCCAGGAAGGAGTGGGAAAAGGAAGACACAGATGGAGCAGTAGGTGTTTATTACACCACCAAACTCTCCCAGATGCTTTCAGTTCTATTTCCCCACAAATTCTGGTGCTCAGCATTTCCCAAGTCTTTTGTCCTTCTAAGGAATCCATAGTGTCTTGAACCCGGCAAGCCCAGACCATGTGTCCAAGTTCCCCAGTTCAGTACCTTCTTTCTCTTGCGCTGTCTCTCCCAGTAGTCCTAGGGCACACGTCCTCTGGCATGGCTACCCCATTCACACAAACTGAGTGAGAGGACCTTGTCTTTTATAGGGCCCCAGAATCCTCCCACTTCCAGCTTGCTTTGCTAAAAGGATGCTAAGAACCAGGATTTCCCTCCAATGCTTTCAGTGAGAGAGAATTTGCCAGGTGAGGGCGAGGCTGTGCAGAGACAGGCAGATTTTCTAAAGGCCGCTTCCTGGTAAGTCCCACTTCTCAAAGGGGGTTTCCTTCCTTCCCCTCTCCCCATCCCGTGACAGTCCACTCTATCCCACCACAGCCCACATTTCCAACAAGCAGTGAGGCACCTTAAAACTTTGTTCAGTTGGACGGAATTGATGTGTCATAACGTTACCAGGTCAGGGAGATGTCTGAGCCTTGCATCCGCCTGTCCAAGGATAAGTATAGTAGCGGATCTGTGATCTCCCTGCGCCGAGTGCTGCTTTGTGAGTATAGGAGCAGGGGGCAAGGCAGAGGAAAAGTCCCCACTCACGGAACCTGCAGCAGGGGTTGAACTGCTGTGACTGGCTCTTCTCACACACATTTCTCCAGGGCATTTCCATGCTAGCCAGGGCTGTTGTGGCAAACAAGGAGGCATAAGGTGATGCAGGAAGCGGCGTTGGGTCGTCAGTGGATGGCCTTTCCCGTCTGCATCACCAGGGGTGCCGTGCTGCTGGAGACCCATTGATTAACACCAGCGTCCTGCCCACAATAACATCCGGAGTCATTCTATTCAGCCTCCCTCTGTTTCCCTCTGTGGGTTCAGTTGGAGCTGGTATTGTTCCCTCACTCTCCTGAACTGGGGCATGGTGGGACTGTGGGCCGTTAAGCAGCTGCTCTGCTCGATCCCAGTGGTGGCTGGAGGGCAGCATTGGTAGGTGAGGTGATTGCTGGCTTTGGGATCATTGGGGCCATCGAGAGACCAGGCAGGGCTGGCCTTACCATGAGGCAAACTGAGGCAGCCGCCTCAGGTGCCAGACTGGGGGGCAGGCAGCACCACTAGGACCCAGAGTGTAGAAAATTGTGTCTGCTGCTCGTGCATATGTCTTCTCTCTGCTCTAGATGCACAGAGATGGTGGAGTGCTGTGCTGGAGGAAGGAAGGCACAAGAGACATAATAGGCAGGCAGGAGAAAAGGTGAGAGGGAATAACAGAAAGCAGCAGCAGCTGCAGAGAGAGAAAGGAGGAGGACCCTCTTATGTACCTCTCTAGCACCCCCAGGAGCTGGGACTGATTAACACCATCTTCTCAGGGAGCTTCCTGTTTCCTGCTGCTTCCCTGAACCCACTTGAGGAGAACAGGCAGTCAACTGAAGTAGCAGGAGCCAGTTAGGCCCTTAAGACGCTGATATCATCCCTCACTCAGGCCCTTCTACCAGCCTGCTTATTTGTCCCCTTCAGTTGAGTGTTGAGAGCCACTCTAGCTGGCACAGAACAGCAGTCATGAGTGAAAGAAGAAAACGCCCCTCTGGGGCAGCATTCAGAAGAAGAAAGAAAGCAAAGGAAGCTTTTCAATCTAAGCAGGAAGGAGCGCTCCTGAGATACATTGACACAAATGTTCACAGTGAGCCTCCCAGCCTCAGTGAGGATGTGAGTGGTGAGGTGATGTCTGATCTTCCAGTTAGTCAGAGTGCAGGTGACCTGGCAGCTACTGCGGCATCCATATCTCCGTCTCAAATGGATGTAACCATGCACATTCCTGAAGGAAAGTGTAGATCAGAGAAGAGTGTGGTGGAGGCATAAGGAACAGCTGCTGCTGAGTTTAGTTCCTTAAGTCTAGATGATCCAGGACTGTGGATCCACTTGAGCAGTAGCCTAAGGGATTTCCTTGTATTGCATGGGCCACATCAAGTGAAAAACTTCATGTTCCCCAAAGACAATGAAAAAAGAAGCTTCCATCCAACACATTACTGGTGTGAAATCCCGAATGGTGATAAAGTGGAGAGGTCATGGCTTATGTACTCAAAAACCCAGAATGCTGCATACTGTTTTTGTTGCAAACGTTTCCAGTCTAATGTGCCAAACACATTGGGTTCTACGGGAACAAAGGACTGGAAAAATCTAGCTAGAAATCTGGCATGCCATGAGAAGGCAGCAAGTCACTAGATAGTATTCCATAGGTGGAAAGAGCTTGAAATGAGACTCAGGTGAAAGACCATCATAGATATTCAGCATCAAGAGAAGATTGCATAAGAGTCTTTTTACTGGCAAAATGTTCTAAAAAGGCTGGTTGCAATTGTGAGAATGCTTACTACCCAAAACCTACCACTGCGTGGCACTTCAGATCAGCTGTATGTGCCAAACAACAGAAACTACCTTAAAATTGTGGAGCTGATGGCTGAGTTTGATGCTGTACTCCAGGTGCATCTAAGAAGAGTCACCACCCAAGAAAAGTACACACACCACTATCTTGGAAAAACAATTCAAAATTAGATCATACAGTTACTGGCAACAAAAGTCAAACAGAAGATTGTGGCAAATCTGAAGTCAGCAAGATATTACTCTTTTATCCTGGACTGCACACCTGACATCAGCCATACGAAACAAATGACTTTAATGGTGCGTTTTGTAACAACAACAGAACCTAGTGAAAATGTCCCTGCAATGGTGATTGTCAGAGACCATTTTCTAGAATTTATTGACACTGATGATACTATAGGAGCTGGTAAGACAAGTGTGCTTCCTAAAAAGCTGGAAGATACGGGAATTGCGATAGCTGACATGAGAGGTCAGGGCTACGATAATGGTGCCAACATGAGAGGAGAGAACAGAGGAATGCAGACACGAATCTGAGAATTAAACCCTCAAGCTTTTTTTATCCCATGCAGTTCTCATTCACTGATCTTGGGAGTCAGTGATGCAGCAACAGCTTCTAGTGAGGCTGCTGAATTTTTTAATGTAATTCAAAGCACCTATGTATTTTTCTCTGCGTCAACTAATTGATGGAAAATTTTGAAGCAACATCCGGGAACATCTTCTCTGACACTGAAACTACTGAGTGCCAACGATGGGAAAGTCGAGTGGAGGTGATCAAGCCTATCAAACACCAAATTGGGAAGATAGATGATGCCATAGTTGCCATTATGGAGGATAATGCTATGGCAGGAACTGTTCATGGGAAAACAGTGGCAGAGAGAAACTGAATCACCAGAAACATACATAACCTCAAATTTCTGTGTGGCTTAGTGTTGTGGCATGACAAACTGTTTGAAATAAATGTTATAAGCAAGAGACTCCAAGGTGTTGACCTTGATATATCTGGAGCAATGGAACAACTGGACAAAGCAAAGTCACACCTACAATCTTACCAGTCAGATGAGGGATTTCAAAATGTTCTTGCGGAGATAAAAGAAGAAAGAGGTACGCGTCAGGACCCTAATTGGGCCCTGGGTGATCACTACTTCCCACCACACAACATGGATGTAATGAGGCTGAGTAGTGCCCATATAAGAAAAATTAAAACTATTGATTATTCCTCAAAAAAGGTTTTTAATGCCTTTCAACTATAAAGGCAACACAGACAAAATAAGAAAAGCAAGATTAAAGACCAGCACTGAATAAGGATTAATATAAATGGCAAGTTATACTGAAGACAGGCACAGGCACATGTAAAGTTATCATTCATTAGCTATTGTGACCAAGTTCCTCCTTTACCTTGGTGGGTCCTGCGCTTATTGGCGGATTTGCTCACCTCGGTGATCTTCCCCTCTGGTGGAACCCACAGACTGGGTCAACTCCTCCTGCGTATGAAAGCAGAATTAATTATATTGTAAAAATAAGAATGGATTAAAGAAATGTTGTATATACCTTTAAGCAGAAATAAGAAATGTTGAAATACAGGTGCCAGGAAAAGAAACATTAGGCATAAACAAGGGTGCTAATGGCGAAACATTAACAGAAGATCGGTAATAGATAAGTAAGAAAATAAGATATGCATGGCTAGCCCGAGAGCCCCAGACTTGTGACCTTCAGGAAGCAGCAGTTCAAATCTTTGCAAAACCAAGAAGGCACGGAAAGCACCACTTTGATTATTCAAACAGATAAAAATGCCCAGTGTTTACTATGCAGACAAGAAAAGTTACATTTGCTGTTCAGGAGTTTGAAAGTTAAGTGTTAAAATTTTTGAACAAGGCATTTTAAGTTGTTAGTTCTCCTTTACTGGAGTAGGTAGCAGAGCAGTACCATGAGAAGAGTAGAACAGGAAGAAGGAGGAATTGAGACCTTTCAAAGTTTTGGCCCTAACGAGGGGGTATGGGGGCATCATTTGAGCTCCCTGTCTCAGGTGCCAAAATGTTGTGGGCTGGCCCTGAGACCAGGTAGTGGTGAGTTGGGCACTCAGGGGAGGTGCGTGCTGATCCTGTCGGAACGGCTCAAGCCTGACATACGAGGTGTTCTGCGCCCCTTCCCCTCGGTGAGGCAGCCCTGTTCGCAAAACCAAGATCTCAGGCTGGGAGATTCCTCTGTTAACTACCTCTTGTCTCTGTGGGCTGCAGTCTGACTGCGCTCTCAGGAATGCGGTAAACAAAACACCCGGGCTATCAGGACCTCCTGTAACAGGCTGCACCAGGCTAGGGCTCTAAAAGCCTCTAAGTAATGGACTCAGTAGCTCATACATCACTGCAGCACATGAAGAGTTCAAAGCAGCTCTTACAGGGCACAGTCTTTTCTCCTCTGGGACAATCTCAATAAAGAAGGGGCTTAAAGGGAGCCATGCAGTGCTTCATTTGTGCCAGGACAGTTCGTAGCCCTGGCACCTCTGGGCTTGGCAGTTCGCAGCCTCGGCACCTCTGGGTTCACTGCATCAGTCATGAAACTAACAAAATTGCTTGAGCACCGGCACCTCTTTCATTGCAAATAAAGCACTAGAGACATGGAGTGAAGGTAGTCCACAGATTAGCATGGGACACCAGCTGCCACTGCTTTCACCTGCACCTCTTCCTAAGGGCTGCGATTCCAAGTCACCCAGAGGGGACAGGAGGGCAAATCTCACTGGCTTACATGTTGATGATGTCAATGTTTGCAAGCAAATTTTGAACATGGGACTCGGTTTCTTTTGGACGACGCGGAGACCCGTCAGCAAAAGGCACCGGACCCCCCAGACCGTGACTGAGTCCATCCCAAACCAGGCTCAGGGTTTGGATGGGACACTGTGAGGGGAAACTGCCGGAAATAGTTTTTTGGGTGTTCTTCCCTCTGTGTTAGTGCTGACCAAATGCAACAGGATGACATTCAGGGGCTCTGGAGAGGTCCTTTTTCAGATGAAATGTAAACACCTGGTCGTATGTCTGTGGCAGCATTCTTCGCAAGGGGAACACTATTACATTTGATTCCTTTCCCAGACTCCTTGGATTTCCAGTTAGGCACAGTAGGCACATACCTAGAGGGACTGGCATTCTAGGGGCGCCTAAAAGTTAAAAGTGGGTTAAAAGTTTCATTTTTTTATGGAAAACACAAAGGTCAGATGTAGGTGGGAGGAGGGGAGCACTGAAGATGCTGTATTTAAGGGTGCTTAAGGTATAAATTTGGCCCTGCAAAAGGAGTAGTTACCTACCTAAAATCCCCACACAGTATCAGCTGAATTTGCTCTCCTATGAAAAAGCAGGTGCAGCTTTTTATCCAAAACTGTTGCTGTATATTAAACAGCTGCTGAGTTACATCCCAGAGGTGGTTGTATTTTAGTAACTGGTGATATGTTCCTCGCATTTATTGGTCAAAGCTACAACCTGTGACCTCAAATGCCTTTGCATTTCAGGGAGTGAGGATTTGATGCCTCTTATCCATTCTCAACTTATGGGTTTTGTTCTGGGTTGTAGCCAAAGCGACCTGTTTTCTGGGTCCAGCTGGGATGCAGATGAAATCTCAAAGAATGGCTGATCTTATGGGATTTCCACTTTCCAAGGCAGTGGAAACTTTACGAGAAAACTGATCTCATGAGAATCCGGTCATATGAGGCTGAAATCTCATGAAAACAGCTTGCAAGACTTCGGCATAGTGGAACCAGCTGACATTCAGCCTCATACCCAGTCCCCGAAACCTGACATAAACCGGATCTGAAAATCATCTCTTTTGGCCCATCTCCTCCAATATTTATGTATGTGTAACTTTCAATGAGACTTAGGTTGCCGGAGCACCCTGGCACTTTGAAAATCCCACCCCCTGTCTATAAAGCATTTTTGGATCCTTCAGGATTAAAAAGCACCATATATGTCCAGTCAGTCATCAAGGCAACTCAGCTCATGGAATCTGAGATGAATCTCAAATCACCACCAGCAGCTACCTTGTGCTGTTTCTCATTCCCAGGGACCAGTGGTCTGAGCTTGCTGTCCTGAAAGCAGGCTGTAGCTGACTCACCAGTAGAACATGGTCATCTTTTAGGGAATGGGAGGTGCTCACACACTATGATGATGAGGGACTTTTAAGCGAATGGTTGGATAAACAGATGGAAAACTAGTTCTGTACTCTTATGTTACAGGTGACTTCTCCTTGCAAATCAGCACACCAGTGGGTAGAAGTGAGCCAAATTGTCTCCAGGAACTTTAAGCAGAGTATGTTTGAAGGGTCAGTTTATGGGAAGCCCTGGTGGACACATTACTGAAAAGGCTATTAGCCTGACTTTCAGAAGGGCTGAGCACGCCAAATTCCAGTGAAAGGCAAACACTGCTGAAGAAATCAGGCCCCAGGGTTATACTGAGTTGCAGGTCTTCCCAAGTGTGATACCACTGAGCAGCTGTTGAGAGAGGAGGGAAGAAAACAAGCCATCTCCAGACTTGCCCGTCTCGTGTTCTGATGTGTTGGCACGTCAGGGTGCTGTATGATATGTGAGTGATGGCTCCTATGAACTCTGGTAGCAAAGACTTTGATCGGATTGTTCCATCTGGTTTCTACGATTCTATCAGATCACCCTGCCCAGTCCTCACTACTCCTTCCAGCAAGGCAGGCATGTTCCTTTCAGAATATGCTTTGCCCAGTCTTGTTTTAAATGACTCCAGCCATGGTGCTTTCTTCACTATGTCACATTCTATATAACAGGCCTCAAACTGGCTCCTAACCCCCAAGCCTAACTCTCACATATAGTCTTCAAAGAATTGCGGCCAGTTTTCCTATCCCTGCCTTAGTCATCCTTTGGCTGGGCTTTATACACTGAGTTCTTTTAAATGTTTCCTCTTGGGTCTCTCCCTTTAGGAGGGTTGTCTTTTTACACGACTTGTGCCTCTGTGTTTATCTTGGATCATGGCACATTTTTCAAATTCCGATGAAGTAGATTTTACAAAACCAGCTGTGAACCCAGGAGCTTCCCACGCTCTCAACAAGTGCGTGGCCAATGTACTACAAAAGAGACAGCTACTATGTTAAAAAGGGATTTGGAACGGCTCAGGAGGTGCTGTAGAGCTGTCGAGTGCAGAAGGTGGGGGCCCGCAAGGATTCTAAAAATTAATACAGGCCACTCCAGGCTGGTATTAAACTCCCAAGATTACAGCTTTTCTCTGATCTTGGTTTGGTAAACACTGCCACCACCCAAATAGAAAAAAAACCCTTTGGACCCAGGAAGGAGCACTTGGGAATTCCTCTCTGAGAGGTACCCTCAAGCCCTTCCTCCCCTCCCCCACACTCCCACGAAAGAGCTGAGAAAGAAAACAAAGGAAATCAGCTGCTACCAGCTAATTAAACAATATATGCACAAACCTCTTAGGACACCAAAAATCCAATCCTGTTCTTAAAAAAGATAAATTTTATTAAAAACAAAAAGGAAGAAAATACATCTAGAACTTGGGCTTTTGCTAGATTTCAAAAGAGCAATTCCAAAAATTAAGCACCCAAAATAGCTTTCTTGGGGGTTCAGCTTAAAGCAAACAAAAGCATCTGGGGTTAGCACAGAGAAGTCCACAAGCCTTAAAAAATAAACAGAAATAAACCTAACTGCGTCTTTCTAAACATTCCTAATTTACTTACATATTTGGGGGGTTGGAGTAATTCTAGGTACAATCCGATGATTTCTCAGACCTGGCTTAAAGCTGTTTATAGTGTGGTCATAATCCTGACTTTGCTCTGTTCCCCCCTCTCTGGAGAACAACCACAGACACAAAGGGAAAGCTTCCTTCCCAATTTTAAAAAGTTCTTGCCTTCCCAGTGGCTCTTTTGGTCAGGTGCCCTTTTCTTTACCTGGGAGACTTTTTTAACCCTTTACAGATAAAGCAAGCAGAGAACAGCTACCACGAGGGATTTTACAGCTAATTGGCTGGCTGGGTGTCCATAAAAGGGAGCTACTCCCAGCCCCTCTTCATTTATCACAAGGGACATAAAGCATTCATCCCGTGGGCATCTCTTCCATCCAGACTGTGCCTCCATGACCAACACTGGGTAGTGAGATACTAGATTGTGGTACCTTACTCAGTGAGAAGCCGCTTTGAAAGCAATGGAACTATTCCTGTATTAAAGTACTCCTCGCTGTGAGTGTGCGTGGCAAAATCTGGGGCTTGGGGAGCTGTTGTGGCAAAAAATGCATAGAGATCAATGGGCCTGATTCACTTCTCCCTTACACTGGGATACGTCTGGAGTAACTCCATGGAAGACAGTGGAGTTACTCCAGAGTGAGTGCGGGGAGCCTCAATCCGATTTAATGGGCAGACTTTGAGGGTAGTTCACAAGGACTGGCTCTGGGGCTGTGTTGAAATCTTCTGCCTCTGGAACATCTGTGCAAATCCAGACCACGCAGTCGTGACCAAACCTCATCACCAGCCAATGATGATCTCAGTCTAGTTTGTGATGGACACGTGTCCACATCACAGAAACCATCAGAACAGATGCCGATTGTCCCTGTCATTAGCATCTCAGCAGAAAGGCCAAGGAGTGAGTGGACCAAGGACCTACAGGAGGTCCAGCCAGGACTGAGGTATGCTGGTTGGCCCTTTGGAGGGACGCTTGCTATGTCACTGCCCATGCTGCACTTGTTCTGGGAAGAGAAATGCTGTTTCCAGGGCTGTTGATCCAGCCCCTGGCATGTATTCCAATATCACAAAAAGGAAAACCAGCCCTGCAAATCCCTGTTATTATAATCATATAGAGAGAGACACACATCCATCTCATGGAACTGGAAGGGACCCTGAAAGGTCATGGAGTCCAGCCCCCTGCCTTCACTAGCAGGACCAAGTACTGATTTTGCCCCATGTCCTTAGGTGTCCCCCTCAAGGAGTGAGCTCACAAGCCTGGGGTTAACAGGCCGATACTTAAACCACTGAGCTATCCCTCCCCATCCACCTAGCCATCCCCCCCTACACAGAATAGGAACTCGGCTGTTGTGACAGTGTGATCCTGCGGCTAGGGACTGTGCTGGCCTCAGACTCAAGAGACCTGCATTCGATTCTTGGCTCTTCCACTGACCTGCTGTGTAAGTCACTTTGCCCTGCTGTCACTGTCTCCCCTCCCACCCTTTGCATGTTCAGATTACAAACTCTTAAAGCTGTCTCTTAATGCATGTGTGTGTACTGCACCTAGCTGAATAGAGCCTCTAGGAACTACTATATTATAAATAACAATGAATGTGCAATTCCTGGTGCAGCCATACTGAAATTGTTCCCTCCCTAAGTGACTCCAAAAAATAACCATCTGGGAAATTAAAATCATCATTGACTCTCTAGCAGTTAAAATGATACATTCCCTCCAGCTTGGTCTATGGGTGTCTTTCTATGCTATTACATTGTACAGTTTAATTGCTGTGCAGTAAATTATTTATTTTCTCTCAGTGATACTCGGGCAATTTTTTTTCCCATCCAGACCTAGAAATTCAATTTTAAAAGCCCCAAATAAAACTTAATGGGACGCAGTGAAATTCCAGTTATGTAAGGAATTTAACTTTAATATCTGGTTCCTGGTACCTGGTCTGTTCTGCTTCTCAGATCTGGTGTACCTCCCCCAGCTGATAACGGCACTCATAAGTCTGCCCAGCCATGTTCATTCAATTATTCTGACACTGTCTTTTGTCTCTGATGTGCTCAGTACAGATCACATACCAATCAAAGCTGTCATGTACTGCAGAGCCCTTGATTTGCAGCCTGACCAGCTTCTCTGCTTCTCAGCCCTGTGCCTTGTCATCTGGGTTTAGAAAGACAGATAGCATCAAAAGTTCCATTTGAAGAAGTATTTAAAAATTCAGGTGCTCCTTTGGCCTACGGGCTCTTGGCTCACCCAATATCAGACTGGAAATCTCACAAGGATAAGTATTTCTGCACCATTTCTCCCAGTTCCACCCAGAACCAGGAAGTGCAGGAGAAATGTAAAAATCAAAATAAAGTTAAAGTGAAGTTGTGACTTAAAATATAGGTTTTAAGGCCAGAAGGTGACTGGTATGATCATCTAGGTCTCCACAATGCAGGCCAGAGAACGTCCTCCAGTGATCGCTGTATCAAGCCTGCAACTTATGGTGGAACCAGGGCGGCTGAGAGCGGGTTAGGGCCATGCTGAAAAAAAATTTTTGGGCCCCCCAGCAAGAGTGGACCGGCTGAACAGGGCCAACGAAGCTGGGTCCTGGGCCCCCTTCCGGACCGCCGGGCCCTGGTAATTTGTACTGGCTTCCCCACCACCTCATCGGCCCTGGGTGGAACTAGAGCATCTCTTTGTAGGAAGTCATCCACTCTGGGTGACAATGGCAGCCGAGGGTCCCAAGATTATTGTGTCTCAACAGCTTTGCGTACACTAGATTCTTTGGCCTAACATTTCCTGTTGTCACTCCCACTGGTGCAGCTCCACCTTAGGTGCCAATGGTGGGAGTGCTAGTGTGCAGATATTCTCACATACACAGTAAAATGCAATCACCTCCCATTCTAGCTTCAGATAATGTCACTGGCTCTCAGGTCAGAATTGCCTTTTTGGTGTTTACAGCTCTCCATGAGCTTGCTTCTGCCTTCTCAGGAACCCTGGCCCCATTGCTGTAAATGCTGCATGTGCAGAACTCCTCTTTGGCTGCACTGGCACTTATACAGGAGGAGGGCTTTTGTAGTTACAAGACCTGCATCCTGGCATATCTAGATCTAATGGGAATCCCACTAAGTGCTTGGCTTCACTATCTTGTGGCATGGAGTTTCACAGGTTAATTATACATCTGTTAAAAAGTGTTTCCTTTATCAGTTTTAAATCTGGCCCTGAGTGTGTGTCTCTAGTTCCCTTCTCATTTGATATTGACCTCGTTCTTGTCTCTTCATATCCTAGATGCTATTGGAGCACGAGCATTCTGGTCTGCAGCTCCTGCAGTCTGAAACAACTTTCCACTCTTTCTCTTCATATGCCTATACCTCTTAGTTTCTTCGCCCTCTGTTATTATCTAACCCTGTAAAGCTGCTTGTGTGCACTTTGTCCAAAAGACTATACAAAAATTAAACCAAAAAAAAAAAAAACACGTTAAAGGAACATTGAGGTTGCAAAGTTAAGAGCCCAAAAGTTAGGAAAAGTGAAAATTAAGGTTACCTAGCCAACTTTAATTAAGCCCCCTTATGCATATGTTTTATGATATAGTCTTTAATTACATCATCATCATGCTGTTTTTTCCACAAGAGCCCTGCCTCAATCAGTGCACAAGATGGGCCTGGTCTGCCTCATTCCCTTCCACCTATCCCTGTCCCAGGCCTATCTCTTCCCCATCCCAGGATTCTCATCACAGGCCTGTTTTCCTTGCCTGCCCAGTCTCCTTTCCTCAGACTTCTCATCCTAGTCTCCTTGTCTGGTCTGTCCTAGTCTCTTCTCCCCCTCCAGGCTTCCAGACAGAGTCCCAGTCTTCCCCCATTCTCTTTGCCCAGCCACTCCAGTCCCTCCCTCATGGATCTTCATCTGAACTGTGCCTTGCCTTCCCCCCAAAGCCCAGTCACTTCCCTACCCCCATTTCTCCCTCACTGTATCCCAGTCCCAGTCTCCCTGCTTGGGCTTCTCATCTGGTCTCAGTGTCCCCACCCTGTCTGCTCCTATTGCCCGTTTCTTTGCCCAGCCAGTCCCAGTTCTCCTGCCACACTCCAGCTTCTTGTCGGAAATATTTCCCCTCCTGTGTCCTCTCCCCACCCTTACCCCCTCTAGTTCCCAAGTCCCAGATCTGGGGTGGAGCATGCTCAGCTACGGTATGGGAATGGGATATGCACAGTCTGCTCAGCATTATGAGCTGTGAGAAGCTGGAGCATGCTAAGTGAGGATGGAATCTTTGGAGATTTTAATGCTAAGATGTCTCCACAGAGCATGTGCAAACTGAGATTTTTTTCAAAGGCTTATCACTTATTCAAACTTGGGTGGATTTTCATGGGAACAGCCCTGAAACAAAGGCCAGCCCACTGGCAAATTTCAAATCCCTGCTCCAAAACATGGGGGTGCTACAGCTTTTCAAAGAAAAAGATTCACCTGCATTTTTTAAAATGGCAAGATACATTTTTCCCTAGCCTTATCCTCAGAAACAGCTGAGCTGCTTTGGCTGAAACTTTCAGAAAAACATTCAGCCTGAGGCACTCGCCTGGCATGAAAAATTTCAGTCATAATGGATAATGTTTAATAAAGTTAGAAGCAACTGAACACTAGGTCTTATAATGGGAACTGTTAGGCAACCTTAATTGGTTGGGTGCCAGGCCTGCCTATAATAAAGTTGTATCATACTGTGCTCTGCACCTATGACACTTATGCAGCTGCTTTCAGCTGGCACTGACCCAAATATTTCTTGGGGGTACAGTAGGTTCGCAGATGGTAGTGAAAAGCAGGCTGGAGATGGATTTCATTGTAGATTTCCAGGCAGGTACCCTGGGTATGGCTATATTGCAGCTGGGAACAGACCTCCCTTTTTGGGTAGACAGACTCATACTAGCTTCGCTTGAGTTAGCATGCTAAAAATAGCAGCATGGGAGTTGCAGCATTGAAGGCGGTTCAAGCTTGGACCCAGGAGGTTGGATGGACTTACAGAGCTAGCATGAGTCATCTACTCACACTCCCAGGGTACAAAATGGGACCACCGGGCCCCCTTAACTTTCCAGTCTGGGCTGTCTCCCACAATGCTTTGCTAGTGACAAGCAGCAAACCCCTCCAGGCACTGTGATCACTCAGCACAACCGCATGTGGAGCCCCACACCCAGCTAGATTGCATGAATGCTCCCAGAGCCACTCATGAATCACACAGAGAAAGGCATCAGCCAAACCCCCAGCTCCCAGCCTTCCCCTTCAGGAATATACCATCTTGCACTGCTCAAGACGAGCCATGCAAGTTTGTTAATTGGTTCGCCACTTCATCAATGGAAAGTGGATATACACAAGCCTATGTAAACCTGAGCAGATATCCTTACCAAACACTTCAGGCAAACTCACTGGTAAAGATTAAACAGTTAAACAAATGTAATGATTACAAAAGTGATTATAAGTAATGGGCAAAAAGTCAGCATTAGTTACCAAAAGAAAAGAAAATATAAGCACACAGTCTAAACTCTCAACCCTATTAGACTGTGCAACGTATAGTTTAAGCAGTTTTTCTTACCCCACTGGACACTGCAGTTCATAGTCCACAGGTTTCACTCTTGAAACCTGGGCCAGTCCCCTCTGTTGGAGTCTTCAGTCTTCTGAGTGTCTTTGTTGCAGTGTAGGTGGGGGAGGAGAAAAGACCAAGCATGGGGCCACTGTGTCTGTTTTATACCTTCAGTCCATGTGTGTGGAGAACACAAGGCCAGGCGTATCTGGATGGGCATTGCTGAGCCCCCAGGCAAGGCTGAGCAATTCCCCTGGTGTGGCCTCATGCAGGTGAGTCACTGAATTGTTGTTCCCTTGCTGGACAATGGCTGGTGATGGTTGTTTGACACACACCTGGACATTGGTTACATTCCTTGCTGTTGTCTCTGGGGAGCTAATATCTAGTTCCCCCAACTTACAGCATGTGTTACTGACAACCATACAACACAATCTCATAACTTCATATGCACTAATGATATACATATTTAGATAAATCAGTGACTTTCAGCTGATTATAACCTTTCCTCTGATACCTCACACAGCCTGCTCTATATGCAAGATCAATATTGTATATAAATGAGGACTATGGGTGTTACAAGGTGCTCCCCCAAAGTATAGAGTGTCACACCCACCATGTCCCATGGGCACTGAGCCATTACCAAATCCTTCTGTGCAGATCTGACTTGGGAGGATATTTCTGAAGTGCAAAGGACAGCAGTTTTAACTTTTGCAGCTGGTTATCTTTAGACACCTTTAATAAATCAACGGAATTAAAACATGCCTCCCTCCAGTCTCCTCAAAGCTGTTTAACCCCATCAGGCTGTGGGAGGAGGAGGAGAGCCTGTAAATAAAAAAGTATAAAAAGTGGCCACATGAGAACAACTCCTGCACAAGCGATGCTCTAAAGAGATCTCTTAGCTTCTCATTCATCCAACAATATCATACTTAGAACAGATAAAGGAGGCACAAAACTGTATGCAAAGTGAAATTAAGTCTGTGTCTGTTCTGGTCTCTGTAGGTTCTTATACCACCCTCATCACCGTTGTATCTGAGCACCTTTGTGTCGTGCACTTAGCAGTGTGACTAACATCTGTCATGTGTGGCTCTTTCTCCCTCATCCTCTCCATGGGGGGAGAATTGTGTGTGCAGTGGAAGGTTTTGTTTTATTCGGGGGGTTGGGAGGACTTTTTAAATGTCCATGCTGCTCTGTAGTTAAGACTGAAGAAAGCCTACTGAAGAAGTGCGCTTGGCATTTGGAACAGAAGGTGGGAAGGTTTGGGAGGTTCCCAGAACTGTAGAGATCTTTTAGAAATCCCGGTCCAGGCCACTGAGTGCCTTGAAGAGAAGGACCAAGACCTTGAATATGACTGTGACATTTGCTCAACAGAAATAATGGAGGTAGATGATTATTATGAATTTCTACTGTTAATAGTTTATATCTCTGCAATGCTTTGCATCCTGAAGGATCCCAAAGCATTTCACATGCCAGGATCCCAAGCCTGTAACAAGCCCTGCATTCATATGTCAGAGTGATCTCGAATTAGCTGTGTGTTATTAGTCAGATACAGCTCACTAAGGAAGTGTTATAGGGAACCTGACCACCTGCAACATAACACACCTCTGCTACTAGAGCTGGCTGCTGCCCTTGGAATAGAGAATTTAAAGAGAAAGATGGGTAGAAATACAGAGCTCTGGCATTTTTTCTCAGCTTTATGTCAAAGAAACAATTTAAATGTAGCCCTCTTTGGTATTGTTTTGTTATTTTTTACACTGAAATATAGATCTAAATAATCACTTTACAGATTTAAAGTACATACCCACCTCCCACTCACTCTGTTTCATGTCCCACGTGGTGAATGATCACATGAGAGGACTCTATGGTTCTAAAACTAAACTGGCTCTTTATTAAAAAGATCTATTCACAGAGAGGCTACAAATGCAGCTAGCATTCCAGCCATGTGCAAACAGACTGACTTCCTGGCACACCACCATCTCCAAACTCCTTCCTCCTGCAACCTGAGAACTGCCCTCCAAGTTTCTGGTGGGATGCTACAGACTCCACTGGACATTCCAAGTGCCCTGCACCACTCAGAATCAGGCCCCAGGAAGGCCAGCTCCATCAGTCAGCTTCCAAAGGGTGCATTACATGGGAATGGAAGGGTGAGTGAATGAGCCAAAAGACAACACAGCTACAGCGAAGACTGATAGGTTGTGCATCCTGAGGCGTGTTGAGAAGAACAGCTGGAGAGAGGCCATGCCAGTAAATCAGAAGAGGCTCTTCGATTCAGAAGCCTCCCATACGTCATGTTGGCTAGATCTGCTCTGAGCAGGGTTATGACATGAAGGTGAAAAGGTTGGTACAGTCAGGGCCAGCTCCAGGGTTTCTGTCACCCCAAGCGATGGCGGGGGGGAAAGCCGTGTTCATGATCGGTGGCCGCCCCTTCTCCTTGGCCGCCCCAAGCACCCGCTTGCTGCGTTAGTGCCTGGAGCTGGCCCTGGGTGCAGTATTGCCCGTGCTAAACAAATACAAATCACGACTTCTACCCATCCCTCAGAATCACAAGACTGGTTTAAAAATCACAAGATTGATTTAAAAGTAACAAATGTTGGATTCTTTTTATCTGTTTCCTGGTTTTTTGTACCTTTGAGGTGCACCTGCTTCACATTTTCAAGCTGTTTTCTGCAAACAGGAGGGCCAGAAACTCGCTTATTTTTAAAATGAAAGCTGAGAATCTCATGAAATATCATAATTCCAGCAGCTGCTGCTTCAAGAAAAACACCATAAATCACGTGAATCGACAGCTCTGCCTGTTTGCTGTGTGTACTAGCGTTCCCACGTTTGCTTGCCCCAGTGGCAGTGCAACCATGGGAGACTTCTCTAAACATCCTAGTGTGAAACTACCTCCAGCTTCAAGGCTGCTTTCACTGAAGTTGCTGGGCCACATTCTACTCCCATTTACCTGTTGTAGATCTGGAGCGACTTCAGTGGAGTCGCTCTAGATTTTCTTTCTGTGCCTGGGAAAGCCATAGAGTTTCTGAACCCCCATGAAGCCTTCAGCATTATTGCTGCAGCCTGCGCCATTATCAATAATATCTGAACTGAGCTGTTTCACTTTGAAGACAGCTTGAGTCTGAGCAACTGGTAAAGGTGACCTGTAAAGCACTTCTGAAAAACTAGGCTTATGATTTTTCTCTTGCTTGTATCTGAGTGAGACGAGGAGGAAGGATGCTCCAGTGGTTAGGGCACTAGCCTGGGATTTAGAAGGCTCTGTGCTCTGCCACAGGCTCCCTGCATGACCTTGAGCAAGTCATTTTGTGTCTCTGTGCCTCAGTTTCCCATCCGTTAAATGGGGGTCATAGCACAGCCCTGCCGCACAGGATCAACACAGTGAAGATTGTGAGTTGATCAGATATGGTGATCGGTGCCATATAGGCACCCAAAGATAGAGAGAGGTTGGGGGGAAAAACAGGCTCCCCATTTTAAAAAAAAATTAAATCCCAACAGGTCTGGAGTATTTTTTCCTGTTTCTTTTTCATCTTAGATATATCATGAATGTCTGTCCCTCTCCGTTTTCACCTCCTACGTGTCACAGGCCCTGTGCGCTGTGAGTGCTCACATTGTAATTGAAGGGACAGACTGTTGAATCTTTAACAGGACAGCCCTTTCTCCAAAATGTTAATTAGTCATTGAAGTTAAATAGATGTTAGCAAAAGCTAAAGGTCAGAATCTGCTAAAGTGGGTGTCTAAGGCTGAGGATCTAAATCTATCATTAGCTACCCCCTTCTCAAAATTATGGCCAGTGAGCTTTAAACATTAACTAAAAAACCCTTCCCCTCTCAATGGCTCAACTTTCACTCTGGCTTCTGATTTCATCATTCTCCGGTCAGAGCCATGCAGCCTAGATGGGGCCACTCTGTCTAAGTATCAGTACAGCCCTCATCATGTTAGTATCTGAGCATCTTGCAGTCCTCCCCTAGCACCGCTGGAAGGCAGGGTTCTATTCACCTGGTTTTCTTCAGAGGAGGAATTGAGGGAGAGGGTAAATTGAGTGATTTGCCCAGCCTCCCAGGAGAGGCCAGGGGCAGAGCTAGGATTCACACCCCTGTCTTCTGAACCCCAGGTCAGGTCCCTATCCACTGAGCCATGCTGCCCACAATAATAAACATATGCCATTAACCCCAGCTGGGCCATCAGCAGGGATGCAAGACCTTTGGCACTGAAAGCATCAGCCTCTTGAGACAGAGAGACGAACACACTCAGACCATCCAATCAGCAGAGGGGGACAGAAAATCCAAAGCAGGGGAAAAAAGCAAAACAACTTTCCTTTTCTTTTCCAGCCCTTTTCAGGCTTTCGTTATACAGCACAGGCAACACTTCAGCTTTCCTCTGCAAGTCTCCTTTGAAATCAAAGGATTGGCCATGCCTTCATCAGCAGACAATATGCCATTAAAAGAAGGAAGTTGGTCTGTGTTGGGAATACATTTCAAAGGGATCTGTGGCTACAGGAGCCAACAGCCTGACTAGATAAGCCCTGGTCTATACTTTTAAAGTCCTGCTGGTAGATCTGTGTTGGTTTAGGGGGTGTGACATGCTTACAGCAATATTTATACTAGTAAAAGCCCCAGGCTGGAGGCAGTTATAGAAGTATAAAAGCGTTCATAGGAGTATACTTTGTCCCCCTTCCTCTACAGGAAGGAGCTATACTATTATAAACATTTTTATGGCAATATAACTGCATCCAAACTGGTGAGGTTATATGTAGCCAATTTCGTCGTCCGCACAGTCGCTGGTCATATATTTTGATGATAAACAATAAGTTTGTAGCTAGTAGGGCGAGGAGCATTACAGAAAACCAGAAGATAGATAGAGTGAATAGGCAATTGGGCAGACCCCTTTTTACAAAGCCGTAATATCTAGGGTGACCAGGAAGAAAGTGTGAGGGGGTAATAGGCACCTACATAAGACAAAGCCCCAAATATCAGGACTGTCCCTATAAAATTGAGACATCTGGTCACCCTGGTAATATCTGAAATGCCTTCTCCAAGGGAGACCCTTTTGAAGTGAATCAGCACTCTGGTGACTGAGACATAAGTTTTTTGCAAGAGGTACCAGACTTGGAGACAGGAGGGTGGGTACCCAGGAGCAGGAGAATGTCATTGTTCCAGTCCAAACATTATGATCTACAGCCAGTAGGACAAATTATTCCTCTCAAACCACGGGGAAGCAGAGGGTCTGATTCTGCAGAGGGGCTGAGTCCTCCCAGTTCCCACTGATTTCAAACGGAGCTGGGAGAGCTCAACACTGCTGAAACCCAGGCGCAGCATTTCTGATGACTGAGCAACCCTCTGTTCCAGCCTTCCACAAAGCATCGAGCTAGCCATAAACTGCACGGAGCACCTCTATGCTGTAGCAGTGCCCCACACAACACTCACTAAGCTCCCCATCTCAGCAGGAACTGGGGAAAGTCTTTCCTGTGATCATTCAGGAACATGGAACAGACAGTCCCAGTTCCTGAGGGGAAACTTGAGATCACAGCTTCGCATCCAGATTTTGAACACCCAAAATTTGGTGGTGGTCACATCCAGGTTGTTGGTTCAGGTCCCGCTCTGTAAGGATGGTAACTGTATGAGCAGATATTACCGTCATGTGCATTTATGTTGATGATGTATATAAATCACATCACTTGGAAAATTACTATGAGACTTGAGTATTTCTAAACTTAATCATGCTGGATACGTCTACTGCAGAGCTCCTGGACAACATTGCTGTTGAACTGAGTAGGACTTTCTCATCCTAGTCCCATGATTCCTTGATGCAGAGTCTAATGTGACTTTTGATGTCGTTTTGAGTCGAAGCTTCAGTCCTAATTAAGTGAAAGAATGAGAAAAAACAGCTGGCTTCCTTTGAGCCTTTAAAGGAGACCCCCTAATGAATGCTATGTTAATAGGAGGTGAACAAAGTCAAAAACAGCTGCAAGAAATCACCATAATTAAAAAACAATATCCTTCCTAGTAAGCAGATAGCTGTGGTCATTCAAAAGCAGGGAAAGGTTAATTTCAGCCTAAGCTCCCAGTCACCTCTATGAGAAAAACGATTAAAGATGAAGCCATAATGTACACATGTGCCATCTGAGCTTGGATTTCTATTTGCCTTTCTTTTGTAAAAGGTTACACAAACAATGCCACTTCATGGCGAGGTTTAACCCGAACAAACTGTTCTGTCCACAGCATAACATACACATCTACAATAGCAAATTCCCCCTTCCATTATGCTGCAAGGAATGATGGAGTTTAAGAAACATGTAGAGTGAATATTGGGGATTAAAAATGTCCCTCACTGTGAGATGGGTTATAGTGTTAGGCGCTCAGGTACTGAGTGTGATACAAGAACGTATAGAGAATAGGATACTGTGGCAGAGTCTTGCAAAGAAAGGACTGGAAAATGTGTTGGCTGAGTTCTTTAAAGGGTTGAACAAAACAAGAATTATTAGAACTACTTGAAGCTGGATGGATTCACTTCCCCAGAGTCTAGGTGACTATATTTGGGGTATTTTTAAGCACAGAGTTCATTGCCTCTGATGTTTCACTGTGAGTTCTGGATAGAGCCGTATGGGAAATGATTTGGTGTTTCCTCAAGAAAACTGCAACGAAAACCAACATTTGTTATTAAAACTGTTCTTTGACATTTTGCAGGTTTTTGCTGCAGACCAAAAATGTTTATTTTTGTTTTTTCAACAAAAATCTTAAACGTGTCAAAGAAAAACAGATATTTTTTCACAAAAATGTGAATTTCTTCGAAAAAGCCTTTTTCCATTGGTGGGAAGTTTGCATGGACCATTTTTGAGCAGCTGTGGCTGTGGATTTGAATAACAATGCTCAAGAGGTCTGTGCATGCCCATGTACACGCCAATTTCCTCCACTGGCTGGGATGTCAGACCCATACAACTAAGTAGCAAACTCATGGTGAGTCCTAATGCCATTGCAGTCAATGGAGATTCTCCTTTACCGTGAGCGGCAAGGTCTTGTGCTTTTGAAGCAGAGAAGGCCTTGAATCCTATCCTTGTTTATGGTCAGTCAGCCTTAAGCAGGCACAGTGTGTGGTAGGTGACCACAAAGCCCTATGTGGCCACAGACCTATTACCAGACAAATCCAGTACCACCATGTGGAACTCAGCCAGACCCACTGAGTTTCAGAAACTATGACTCCCATGTGGTTTTCTAATTGTGTTTTAGTTTACAGTTGCATCACTTGTAAAGAAAACCTGTTGATTTTACAAGTGATCCAGACTAGCAGAAAGATTTATATGAAGGGCTGCTAAATCCTCCTGGATTGTAAAAACAAAGGAACTGTATCAAACAGCTAGACTCTATTGCAGCCAGAGAAAGTGAAGTGAGCTTGAGGCATATGATTTGGCATATAAATATCTCATTGCCAGTAGCAAGGAATGAGGCTACTGCCTCTTTGCCCCACAGAAATTGCTCAGACTCCACTGGCTAGTTATCCACACTGCACAGTTTATCCAAGTTCCCTCCACCAACACCGTCACAGTGCTGTGCCGCAAGGCTAGTCACAGAGTCTCCTGTACCTACAGCTCTTACCCCAGGGCCTGAGAAGGAAGAGGTCTCCTTTTCTTGAGATCTCTTCAAATCTGGGCTCAGCTAGCCCTGTTCCTCCCTACTCACGCTTCCTTCCAGTGCCTTTTTATCAGTCCTCAGCTGGTGAACTAATTAATGGCACCCCCAGCCTGCCACCCTGATTAACTACATCCCAATCCCCAATCAGACTGCTCTGGGGGCCTACTCCCAGCACTGGATCACGTAGCAATTTCATTAGTGGTTTGGGGAGGGAGCTGGGTTGTCTGTGGTAAAACCTGAGGAAGCAGGAGGAAATCTCTGCCAGGAACAAGTCCCACTTCCAATACCATGGATCCAAATTTGGCCAGAGCTGTCCACATGGAGGCTTTGCATCTCAGTTCCCACTCTACACCACTTCGACCATCCCTGTACGCCTCCGATGGAGATGCACTACCAGAGACTCCGTGCGGATGCCTTGGGCACCCCACAGAGCAGGAGGGGCCCAGAGGAAAGATAGCACAGCCCTAGGATGTGTTCTCTTTTCCCTGTAAACTCTGCTGGGCTGGGAGAGGGGCAATGCATGTCCCTTCCTGCAGCACACCCATTACCCAGCCCCCACTCCACTCTGTGGGAATCTCTCTGCACTAGCAGAGCAGCATGGGCCAGTGAAAAGGTTTGGTACCACAGAGTTGGCTGTGTTGCCCTCCCCTGCGGTCTGGGATCCAGGAGACCCATTGTATGGAGATTCTGGTGGGGGCAAGATCCCTTTCCATCGCCAAGCCCACCATGAGGGTCTACTGACAGACCTTTCCTCCCCAAGATGCTCTCCGTCAAGTATCTCTGCAAGAGCAGGTCATCCAGTCCTTGGGCTACAGTTGGCTTCCAATTACTGTCACTGTTAGGAATTTTGAGTTAAATTCTGAGTTGTTGGGTTTTTTCATGTAAGACACATTGAGAGGGATTTATTTTTATTTTTAACTGATTCCATGTTACAAAGTACAAAGCAGAATCTGGAAACAAACATCCAAAGTACCCAAAAATGAAGAACCATGAATGGTAAGATCAATAAACTATTCAGTCCCTTCAGACAAAGCACTTTCAAGAAACCTCCAAGGATTAAATTAAAACCAGCACTGCATGTTAATCCAGGCTGGTCATTTTAAAGAGTGTCTGAACCCACCTTGGAAAACCCAAGCAGTTTATGGAAAAACAGATCACGTTGGCTGGCATTTGGCTATCTTCCTTTCACTGCTTTAGGGGGTATTTGATAAGGGACACTCTCCATCTTTGGAGTGACGTCTGCCTGAATCTGCAAACAGCATGGAACTCTAGCTCTGAGAGGGGTGTGATCTGCTAGCATTCATCCCTGGGGAGTATTAACCCTGAGACCTAACAATGGTAATTTAAACGTCATTGGGTTTGCTGCAGATATAAGCACACAAGTGGGACAACTGAATTATAAAGATTTGTACAAGCCTCCTGTGAATGGCATCTGATGTTGGCTTCACCGTGGATGGAAGTTGACAAACTTCATAAGGGGAATCTCACAGACTTTTTCCAACATCCTCCCATGGGTACAATCAGGCCTTCAATTTTTAATCCACGTAAATGCCTCTTGGCTTTTAACCAGACCAAGCGCTGAATAAAACATGAGCGAGGCCCTCCAGACTTGGCACATGGGTACTTAAGCTTTGATGACTGATGTGCATATGCTGATCTTGCCTTTATACTTGGTCACTCTATGCAAAACACTGAAGGCTGAGATCTCTTAACCTCAAATTTGTTTTCAGCAGGTTAAAGATTCTTCTGACACTATTACCCTGTCCTGATACTAGCGATGCCCACCTGCTGAGCACTAGTAGAATTCCAGAGCCTGGCAGGTCAGCTTCCTGGTGAAGGAGAAATCAGTGAGATGAAATCTACGTGTAACGTTATTTTCTTTACACATACACACCAGTCCTGGAAAAGAGATGGCCACTGTATCTCCATCAATGGAACTGGAATCAAAAAGCTCAAGTTCCCTCAAGGGATTGATGGGACACTGGGGGAACAGGGAAGCTGGGGAGTTAGGCTGGAAGCAGTTCAGTCACGTGGTTTAATAGATTTCCACTTATTCAACTTAATCTGCATTCAGCTTCACTCTTCGTTAGTGAAACATGGTGAGCTGTGGAACTCGGTCTAAAACCCCTGGAGCCTGGGATTTTGCAGACACAAACCTAGCCCAGCAATGGACCTGGTGAGCTAGTCACTTAACCTCTCAGTGCCTTAGTTCCCCATTTCTGAGATGGGGATAATAATAATCCCTTTTCTTTACCTGTTTTCTGCTTGTGAACTCTCCAGGGCAGGGACTGTCACTCATTCTGTGTCTGTCCAGTACTAGGACAATGGGATTTTGATCCTAGCTGGAGCCTCCAGGTGCTACCATGACACACATAATAAGAACACCCAACGGCACATGCACAACAATACATTTCATCTCAGAAGATAAATTCCGGCCCTTTGGCAGGTAGCTGGGTATTGAATGAGGCATAGACTATAGGGGCTGGAAGGGACCCCAGAAGGTCATCTAGTCCAACCTCCTGCTCAAAGCAGGACTAAGCCTCAGATCCCTAAATGGCTCCACTGAGGATTGAGTTTATAACCCTGGGTTTAAGCAGGCCACTGCTCAACCCACTGAGCTATCTGTCCCCACACCTTCAGTCAAGAGTAGCAGGCTGGCAGTGTGTGCCTGAAACACCCCATGTTGTTAGCACTACGAAAGGGTTAAGTGGGATCTGCTGATGCGTAGAGCAGGTGACTCCTTATCCCACTTGGATATAAAGCAGAGCTGGGGTCCTCCTCTGGGGAGAGAGGATCTAGGGCAGTGGTGGGCAACCTGCGGCCCATCAGGGTAATCCGCTGGCTGGCCACCAGATAGTTTCTTTACATTTGCACGGCTGCCCACAGCTCCCAGTGGCCGCAGTTCACCATTCCTGGCCAATGGGAGCTGCGGGAAGTGGCGTGGGCCACAGAGACGTGCTGGCCACCACTTCCCACAGCTCCCATTGGCCGGGAATGGCAAACCACAGCACGAGGAGCTGAGGGCGGCCATGCAAATATAAACAAAACGTCTGGCGGCCTGCCAGCAGATTACCCTGACTAGCCGCATGCGGCCCACAGGTTGCCCACCACTGATCTAGGATGTAGGATGAGCAATTCTGAAGGAGGAACCCTAGGAGCAGTCAGGTGTGAGAAGAAGGGGTTGAGGCAGCTTTGTTACCTTACTGTTGATTTCTTACCTAACCATCATCACAATAGCATCTAGAAGCCTCAAATAACAAGAAGGTTCTAGGGTGCTAGGTGCTGCATAAAACACACAATGAGAGACAATACTGGCTTTAAAGAGCTTACAATCTAGTTACACAAAACAAAGGGTGACGAGGGAGACAGAGGCATAGAGAGATTAACTGACTTGACCAAGGTTACACTGCAAGTCAGTGGCACAGCTTAAAATGGAACCCAGGTCTCCTGAGTCCTATCCCAATGCCCTGTCCAGTAGAACACATTGGCTACCAAAGTCAAGGCCTAAGGAAGGGATTAATTTGGACTTCACAAAATGCATGGATGGCATCAGTGCATGCTGGCAAAGGCACCTGCTTACTGAGGGTACCAGGATTCAATATCTCATCAAATCCTCTGTAATATGAACATAACCCCTCAGGTGCTTGGCTACCATGGAAACCAGGTGTACCAGAAAACCACTGCATCTGCTTTTCTGTGCTTTGCTGTCCATGTAGCGAGCATCAGCATTCATGCTTAGCGGTGAACGAGCACGCCAGCCAGAAAGACAATAGCCCAGGATGATGTACAGCATGTTTGTCCTCTCATATGCAATAAATATGAGAGCTAGTATATGTTTGTTCTGCCAGAGACACACCCCTGATAGGGTGGGGAAACAGCAAATAGCCCATCAAGGAGATAATCTGGCATCTTCAAGAAAGTAAATTATCTACCCAGAGCTTGGATCTGTCTGTTATCTGACTGCAGACCAGACAGAGCAGTGTCTGTTGCCCTTTAAGGTCACTCTGCTCCAAAGAGAGGGCGGAGTATTTGCAACATGAGCTTTGCTCAGCCAGATCCCTGTAATGTCAGTAGCACGGGCCACCAGACCTCCCTGTAGCTATTCCAGCCTCTGGGACAGTGTGATGGTTTACTGTGCTTTGCCCTATTCTGGAATGCAGACAAGGACTGTCAAATCCAAAAGTCTGCACAGCCTGCAGTCAGACCTTCTCGGCTACGGATTTACCGGCACTTTGGAACTAGGTAACTGTGACAGACATACGGCGGCATATAGGTCTGAGCACAGGACTAGGGGTCTATTCCAGCTCTGCCACTGACGCCTTTTGTGCCCTTGGGAAAGTCATTTACACCCAGATCCACAATGGTATTTAGGCTCCTATCTTACACTGATTTCAACTAAAGTTGGGAGCCTAAATACTATTGTGGCCTGGGCCATAGTGACCCTGCCTCAGTTTCCCCATCAGTAGACTAGGGCTAATAAATACCTGCTTGTATTGTAAGGCGCCTCGCCCATTTTTGGGCCCTGAGAAATAATAATCCCAATTGGGGCCAAGATTGTGTTTTTCTCCATGAATTGCACAAAGTCGAGTGCATGGCTGAGACTCTGTAAAAGATAACCCTGCTCCAGGGTGTAGGGAGGGTTAGTTAGTCAATGCTCATGAAGACTTTGCTGCCCAAAAAGCAAACAGTGTTGTTATTCCTAATCTAGAGGGGTCGCTGAGGCAGACTCATGGTCATCCCAGCAGGACAAGATTTTGGCTCTATTTACGGCCTGTCCTTCCATTTTGCAGCGGCTTCTCCCTTAGCCAGGTCCAATCATTCAAACCTCAGGAAAGTTAAGCCATCTGAACACTGAGCCAAAACAACCACAGAAAGAATAGCAAAGGACTCTAAGGGACAGAGTCTGCTCTCATTGACCTCAGTGTAAATCAGGATTTCAGTAGATTTGCTCCTGACTTCCTTGGGGTAAATGAGAGCAGGGTCTGGCCTTTAGCCCCACAAAGTTGAATAGAGACGATTTCTCCCCAGGGTTAGGATCAGTACTTCGGATCAACCCTGGCTCTGCAATCAGAGGCCTGGGACACCAGGACAAACATTAAGTGTAAACCAGGAAAGTTACAGTTTGCACTAGCTGGTGGCATGAACTCGACCAGTGTAAACGATAGCTTTCTTGTCTACATTTGGTTCTTGCACCATCTATTGCTGAATTCCAAGTACACTTGCAGTGAGCAGGTAGCTGTTTGGATCCTCTATATTCCCACACAATGGGAGTGACCCCCTGCAACCTTTCTCATTAATCTAGGCCCGGCAGGGTCTGGACGTCCCCGCTTTCCCAGCGCTAGACTCTTGTCTTGAGGGCAGTTTCCAGAGGGGGAGGTCAAGGGGCTGGGAGAGGATATTTGGAGTCTGGGACAGCACTGGCTCCTTGTTAATATTGTGGGACAACTTTCAGTAGCACGGGTGGCTTGTTATGGGGATTATATCAGGTTGGTTGTTTTACAGACTCCAGACATAAAAAAAGGATTTAAAAATTGCATGGAAAACAGAAAAGAAAGAGGAGGAGGGAGATGGATGGAAAGATGGGGCAGGGAGAGTCTTTCAGTTCAGTGTTTGTACAGCACCCAGCACAACAGGACCCTAGACATGACTCGGGCTCCAAATAAGAATAGGTGAATATAATTTCCCAGCTGTCCATCAGATTTGGTCGAGGCCACAAAGGAGCTGAGCACCCTTCCTTCCTATTGACTCCAGTGGGAGCTGCAGGTGCTCAGCACCTTCCAGGATCCAGGCCCCTGGCTGAGTTAAGAGCAGACTGTGCCTTTCCTTTCTCGTTCACAGCTTTGCGGTGCGCCAGCCCCTCCCCACCCTGCAATTTATGCTCCTCTGTTTCATTGACATGGATGGGATTTCACGTCTAAACACAGTTCCACCATGTACCAGCTCCCCTGATAAGTGAGGTGCAGTCCACGTTTGCATCTACTCGCTGGCATGCAGGTAATTGCTCCACCTCCCCCGGAGCACATTCCTTCCTCATGCCTGAGCTCATAAGCTCAAGGAATAAGTGTGCACGCCTTTGTATATGGAAGATCCATGCAGACAGATAGTTAGTTAGATGGATGTTGTGTGCATATACAGATCTAGAATTATGTTTTCTATAGTCAGTGGAAGCCTGAACCCGTCTGACCTTTAAAATCTCCCATTGCCCACTCTTAGGTTTCTATCCCCAACATATGTCACTTACTAATGATTTACATTACACTCAGGGATCAGGGCCCCATCGAGTTGTCTCTGTATACACACATACACACACACGTGCGCGCGCGCACACACACACACACACACACACACACACGTAGCAAAAAAACAGTCCCTTTCCCAAAGAGCTTGAGCTGTACGTACAAGTTCACTTTAAATAAGATCTTTCCTCTTTTCTCCCAATGAATCCTTTGTTGTTTGGTCCATTCAGATAAATGGGGACTCTACTGTAATTTAAAACATCAAAGGCCTCCTACGGGTGATTCAGTAACTATGGAGAATGAGGCCCAATTTTCTGACCTCAATTGCCCAGTGTGGGTCAAATTCTCTGGTGGTGGCAGCACTACATTGACTTCAGCGGGGTTGCACCAGCAGAGAACCTGGCCCTGTTGGGTCTCTGGTCTCCAATCTTAATAATAACGTATAAGTACATTTGTATTTATGACTCTTGGGGATTGCTTTGGTCTGTCTTCAAACCATCACACCCCTAAAAGGAGCAACTTAAATGGATTGGAACTGGGTAGTGAAACGCACCACTTGGATAGATAGCTATGGCTATGAAAGGAAAAATTCTCCTTCTCAGGCCCACTAGCACAGGCGCCGACTTTCCAAAGTCCCATGAGGTGCTCGACCCCCAGCTCTGTCCCAGACCCCCACACACTCCACTCCTTCCCCTAGGCCCCAGCCCCACCCTGCTTCTTCCTGCTCCCACCCCGCCTCCTGCATGCCACAAAACAGCTGTTCATAGCGGGCGGGAGACACGGGGACAGAGGAGGAGGCACTGATCTGCGAGGCCCGCCAGTGGGCAGAAGGTGCTGGGGGGCAGGAAGCTAATGAGGGGCTGCTGATGAGTGCTCAGCACCCTCCATTTTTTCCCTATGGGTTCTCCAGCTCCGGAGCACCCACAGAGTCGATGGCTATGCCCACTAGTCTCATCATGACTCCAATGTTCTGCTTTTGCTACCTGCCGAGAACTCCCACGGCTCTGAGAAATCCACATGCACCGGGACAGCAGAATATCAATGCCAAGATTATCAAAATAATTTACCTCGAGCATCTGAAGGGGGGTTTGTGCTTTGTATCTTAATTTCTAAAGGAAGCCCAAGTCAGTTCAGAGTCCACCAAGTACTTTATATTGATATCTAAAGAGAGTGGTTCAAGGTTTACACAAGCAGGAAGATAGATCAGTATAAATAAATACATTAAGTCTCTTATTCAGCAAAGGAAGTAACACATGCTTAAGTCTTATTGACTTCAGTGCAATTGATGCATACGCTTGAGTGTTTCCTGAATTACACTCATTCCTATGCTGATTCTGGTTTGTCAGTATCGCATGTGCTGTGTTGCACTATAACTCTGCAGACAGGCACCAGCCACTCCTGAATCCACACAAAACTTGCTTGGCTTTTGATTTCAGTATTATTGACCCTAAGTGTTCAAAACTCATGAACTGGGCCCCAAAAACTCATGCGATTGGCTTAAAAATCATGAGACTTTTAATGAGAACTTTTGGATTCTTTTTATTAGCCTTCTGATGTCACAGCCGTTAGAGCTCATGCTTTCAAACTTTCCTCTGCAACTGTTAAGGGCTAGACGTTTCCACTTCCTTTTTAATTAAAGATGAGATTCTCACCTAATCACATGAATCCATGAGCTGGGGCTTCCAGAAAAGCACCAAATATCACCAGTCTTGTGATTAAATCATGAGAATTGGCAACAAAATGTCTACAGGTTCATCTAAAATTTAGCAGAACCGCCCACTGACCGTGGGCAGGTTCAGGGTTCATGAAAACTGCTGCATCATGTGTGGCTTGTCATCTGGGGCTGAGTTACATTTGGCACATGTGGACTGAAATCCAGCAACAGGCGACCTGCCCCCACCCCACACAGAGCCACATACAGACAGAGAAATCTGGTCCAAAGTAATTCAGATAGTCCTAGTTTCATGTAGTTCATGTTCAATCACCTAGAAAAAGCCCCTGATAATGCCTTTTCTCCTTGTTCGGTCATGATAGAACCTCTGATCTCAGGTTCCCCTTCAGAAGCTAGTGCAAGCAGCAGTCCCTTGCTGCTGTGCCTGTAAGTAGGAATAGTCTTATTCTCGGAGAGAGCAGAGGAAGTTTGACTTCCCCTGCCTTGCCAGAAGGGCTCAAACTTGAGATCTTTAGCACCACACCACAGACACCTACCACTTGTGCTGAAGAAGTCACTCTGTTAGCCTATGACAGTAGTCAGCTGTTATCCTCTAGTGGACCAGCAGTTACGGCGTGACCATTCATTATTTTACGGACCTCTATCCGAACTCACCTTAGTCGTCTCTTTTTCTAAGCTGAACAGTTCCAGACTTTTTACTCTCTCCTCAGATGGAAGCTGTTCCATACCTCTAATCATTTTTGTTGTCCTTCTCAGTACCTTTTCCAATTTTATTACATCTTTTTTATATGGGGCAACCAGACCTGCACTCAGCATTCAAGGTTTGGACGTAGCATGGATTTATACAGTGGCATTACGATATTTTCTGTCTTATTGTCTATCCATTTCCTACTGGTTCCTGACACCCTGTTAGCCTTTTTTGGCTGCCGCTGCACATTGAGTGGATGTTTTCAGAGAACTATCCAAAAATTACTCCAAGATCACTTTGTTATCACTTTTGGTAGCACCCAATTTTGACCTCATTGTTTTGTATGTACGGTTGGGATTATTTTTTCCGATGTGCATTATTTTGAATTTACCAACATTGAATTTCACCTGTTTTGTGAAATCTCTTTGTAACTCTTTGCAGTCTGCTTTGCATTTAACTATCTTGAATAATTTTGTATTATCTGCAAATTTTGCCACCTCTCTGTTTACCCCTTTTTCCAGATGGTTTATGAATATGGTGAACAGCACTCGGCCCTGGAACAGATACTTGGGACACACCACTATTTACCTTTCGCCATTGTGAAAACTGACCATTTATTCCTACCTTTGGTTTCCTATCTTTTAACCAGTTACTGATCCATGAGAGGACTTTCTCTCTTATCCCATGACTACTTACTTGGCTTAAGAGCCTTTGGTGTGGGACCTTGACAAAGGCTTTCTGAAAGTCCAAGTACACTATGTCCATTGGATCATCCTTGTCCACATGCTTGTTGACACCCTCAAAGAATTCTAAGAGATTGGTGAGGCATGATTTCTCTTTGCAAAAGCCATGACAACATGAATTATAGGCAGTCAATGTGAAGGGAAGCAAAGGAACAGATATTATAGAATCAGTGCGTTCTCTGTAGTGAATACTCTTCCCAAGGTTCTGTGAGGCACCAGCAGGATTATGATTGCTCGTTCATTGGACATTAACTCCCATGCTGTGCAGTTTTATCACTTTGGCCTGTGATCTTCCTTGGTTTTATAAATGAAGCAGGGTCAGGCTTTGGGTAGGGAGACCTCAATGGGGAAATGGAGGATACAGCCGTATTTGTGGCACTGCGGACGGTTTAATAGGTGGTGCTCTTCCCCCTGCGAATTGAATTAATTCCCTAGCATGGCATTAGGTAGTGCAGTGAGGACTTTCAGAGACATTAGAATAGTGAGGTCCTATTTCTGGTGCACCAGGGCATCCAGATGCTAAATACAAGGCTGCAGAAGTCCCTGCAGTCTCCAGAGAAGTTGCTGATAACACCATAGCACTTTTCACAGCAATAGGGTGTTAAGTCAACATCCTACTCAGACTCTACACTGGGTCCTCTCAGTTCAGGAAAGCTCTTCAGCATATGCCTAACTTTAAGCAGATTCCTAAGGGTATGTCTACACTACGGAATTACTCTGCTTTTACAGAATTCGATTTTTGGCAACAGATTGTATAAAGTCGAGTGCACGCGGCCACACTAAGCACATTAATAGGCGGCGTGTGTCCATAGTGCTGAGGCTAGTGTCAATTTCAGGAGCATTGCACTGTGAGTAGCTATCTAAGGGTTAATGTCTCTTTCACCTGTAAAGGGTTAACAAACAGTGACCTGCAACACCTGACCAGAGGACCAATCAGGAAACAAGATACTTTCAAATCTGGGTGGAGGGAAGCTTGTGTGTGTCTTTTGTTCTGTCTACTGTTCTCTCTGGTTTCTGA
>NC_133769.1:5777728-5822216 GCF_003597395.2 Chelonoidis abingdonii
CCCCACCAGGCATTGATCTGTCCACCCAGAAAATCAATGCGTCAAGGGGAGACTGCAGACTGATACTATGGATAGTGTCAAAAGATAATCCTCAATCTAACCAGAGCCAATATAATTGAGGGTACAGCATGAAATCCTAAGCTAATACCACTTAAATCTGATACGGCTGCACAATCAGACTCTGATCCCGATAAACTTGGTCTCCCAAACCTGTCTGGCCCCAGAACCCAGCCTGGTCTTAATACAAGAAGTAAACTCTTTCCTCACTAGTGCCTTCCTAGGCTTCCCTCCCTGGGTTACCTAGAAGATCACTGGGATTCAACTCTTGAATCTTAACACACAGAGGATCATCCTCCCCCTCCCTCTCCTCCACTGAGGAGGAGACAGATAACAAGAGAGCAGTTTTTCTCCTCTTCCTTCTTCCTCCAGATCTTCAGGGTAATAGGAAGATAGACAGTATCATAGCTCGTGATTCTAAACAAAGGATTCCCCTCTTTCCTTTCCTTCTCTCCCTATTCCCACCTGCTGGTAGTACAGACCAGTTCTAAGCCTTACCGGAGAAAAATACAAAGCGTCTTAAAAAGCAAACTTAATAAAAAGAAAGAAAAAGAGTAGAGTATTATCTCGTAATCTAGATGTAAATATTACAAGGTCTTCAGCTAGAGAACTGAAAAAGCCTTATCCAACAGAAATACAATATAAAAACCGTTCCAAACTACACATTAAAAGAAAAAAAACAATAAAGAGAACGACCGCTTTCACCTTGTACTACAAAAATGAAAATAGAAGTAATAGAGAGCCTAGGTACTGTGGTCACTCTCAAAACCCCACCAGGCATTGATCTGTCCACCCAGAAAATCAATGCGTCAAGGGGAGACTGCAGACTGATACTATGGATAGTGTCAAAAGATAATCCTCAATCTAACCAGAGCCAATATAATTGAGGGTACAGCATGAAATCCTAAGCTAATACCACTTAAATCTGATACGGCTGCACAATCAGACTCTGATCCCGATAAACTCTGGTCTCCCCAAACCTGTCCCTGACCCCCAACCCACCTGGTCTTAATACAGAAAGTAACTCTTCCCTCACTAGTGCCTTCCTAGGTTTCCCTCCTGGGTTACCCTAGAAGATCACTGGGATTCAACTTCGTTGAATCTTAACACACAGAGGTCCTCTCCCCCTCCCTCTCCTCCACCTGAGAGAGAGACAGATTAAACAGGAGGCAGGTTTTCTCCCCTTCTCCTTCTTCCTCCAGATCTTCTGGGTACATGGAAGATAGACAGATCATAGCTCCGTGATTCTAAACAAAGGATCCCCTTTCCTTTCCTTTCTCTCCTATCTCCCACTGCCTGGTAGTAGCAGACCAGTTCTTAAGGCCTTAACCAGGAGAAAGAATACAAAGTCTTAAAAAGCAAACTTAATAAAAAGAAAGAAAAAGAAGTAGATTATCTCGTAATCTAGATGTAAATATTACAAGGTCTTCAGCTAGAGAACTGAAAAAGCCTTATCCAACAGAAATACAATATAAAAACCGTTCCAAACTACACATTAAAAGAAAAAAAACAATAAAGAGAACGACCGCTTTCACCTTGTACTACAAAAATGAAAATAGAAGTAATAGAGAGCCTAGGTACTGTGGTCACTCTCAAAAGTCCCTGGAGCCTCCCCCTCTGCGTTCCTGGGCGTCTGGGTGAGGAGGCTATGGAACTTGGAGAGGGCAGTTAAACAAGGGCTTCAGTGGCACTCTGTGGTCCTGCTGCCATTCCTGAAGCTCCACCAGACACCAGAGCAGGTCTGTTTGATCCCGCAGTAGCCCCAGTATTGCATCCTGCCTCCTCTGATCTTCTTGCCGCCACCTCTCATCTCTCTCCTGTCCTCACGTTTGTCCCTCCTGTCCTCAGGGTCATTGGCTGCTTTCCTGTACTGTGATACTGTGTCCTTCCACTCATTCAGATGAGCTCTTTCATTGCAGGTCGACTGCATGATCTCAGAGAACATTTCATCACACATGCGTTTTTTCGCCACCTTATCTGAGATAGCCTTCAAGAAGGAGGAGGGAGGCTTGAAAAATTTGCAGCTGCAGGAGGGAAAAAAGAGAGAGAAGTATTTTAAAAGATACATTTTACAGAACAATGGGTATACTCTTTCACAGTGAACAACACTATTCACATTACATAGCACATGTGATTTCAGTACAAGTTTGCATTTTGCATCTTTTATATTGTGTTCCTGCAGCTTTAGTGTTAGAGATCACAGACGCAGAGCCAGGCAACAGAATTCTGCTTGCAGGCGACCATGGTAAGCCATAATCTTTCGGCTTCTGCAACCTTTATAAAAGCAGTGCCCTTCTTTCCCATACAAACAAGCAAAGCCTGTTGAATGCTGCAGTTTCATGTTCACATGCAGCAGAAGAAACCGAAGTAACCCCTTCCCCCGCATCCAATTCTCTGGGATGATCGCTTTACCCCTCCCCCCACCACGTGGCTGGTTCTCCCCAGAAACCTTCTGCAAAGGCTGTACCTCCAGGAGAGTTTCCAGGATTTCCGCTCCATCCCCAGACACATTAACAGACTTTTAAATCATGTATTATGTATACAAAGGTACACTCACCAGAGGTCCCTTCTACAGCTTCATGATCTGGGATACCACCTTGGGAGGGTTGGGAAGGCATTTCAGTCACGGCGAGAAAAAGATTCTAGCTGTTGGGGAGAACAGAGTGCTGTGTGCCCTCAAGATCGTCCTCATCCTCCTCCTCATCTTCCCCGTATGCAAAATCCTCAGGCATGGCTGAGTATCCCCTCCTTGGAATCCACGGTCAGGGGTGGGGTAGTGGTGGCGGCCCCCCCTAGAATTGCATGGAGCTTAGTGTAGAAGCGGCATGTCTGCGGCTCTGCACCAGACTGTCCATTTGCTTCTTTGGTTTTCTGGTAGGCTTGTCTGAGCTCCTTAACTTTCACACGGCACTGTATTGAGTCCCTGTTGTGGCCTCTCTCCATCATGCCCTTGGAGATTTTTTTAAATGTTTTGGCATTTCATCTTTTGGAACATAGTTCTGATAGCATGGAATCGTCTCCCCATACAGCGATCAGATCCAGTACCTCCCATACGGTCCATGCTGAAGCTCTTTTTCAATTCTCAGACTGCATGGTTACCTATGCTGATGAGCTCTGCATGGTCACCTGTGCTGATGAGCTCGACTGACCAAACAGGAAATAAGATTCAAAAGTTTGCGGGGCTTTCCCTGTACACCTGGCCAGTGCATCTGAGTTGAAAGTGCTGTCCAGAGCGGTCACAATTGTGCACTGTGGGATAGCTCCCGGAGGCCAATACTATCAAATTGCATCCACACTAACCCTAATTCAAACCAGCAATATCGATTTCAGCACTAATCCCCTCGTTGGGAAGGAGTACAGAAATTGATTTTAAGAGCCCTTTATGTTGAAGTAAATGGCTTCGTTGTGTGGACGGGTGCAGGGTTAATTTGATTTAACACTGCTAAATTTGACATAAACTCATAGTGTAGACCAGGCCTGAGTCCCATTGAAGCCAACAGGACTTAAACACATGCTAAAATACTTTCCTGAACCGAGATCTGGATGTTTACATGATGAAACATCCCTCTGCAATTTCATTCGGCTACAGAATTCTTCTTCGCTTCTCTCTTAAGCTCTCAACACAATGCTGCTCTGCATTGGTAAACACCTTCTGCATTCCAGCCTAGAAGCAGCTGCATCAGCCTGGTGATTCCTGTATGTCCTGAGTGCAGGCTTGGGAAGGAAAGGCACTGCACAGATATGTGTGATATTAGTTACTATTACCCATAAAGGAGAAATGAATTATTAAGCATTGAAAATGGCCCTTGTGCTCCGTGGTCTCCATTTGCTGATTCATAATCAGAGCTGCAGCTGCAGCATTCAGCAAAAATCCTTGACAGTGGAATGTGATGGCCTATTCGAACTGCGAACTCATGCTGAGCTGCCGGCAGGCTCTGGCACAAGGCTAGCTGGGTAGTGTCAGGCAAACAGGGTAGCAAGGTGGCTCCATTAGCCAATAAGTAAGACTTCAAGCTCGTTATCAAGCAGTCTCATGGGTGGCAAGTTTGTAGAAATTTTGTTGGTCCCCAGAACCCGCCTCCCCAACAACTCACCCCTAAGACTTCCCGCCCCACCTCTAAGGCTCAGGCGGTTCGGGGAGGTCTGAGGTGCAGCCTGGCTGGGGATTAGGGTCAGGAGGGTGCAAGCTTGGGAAGGACTTGGGTCTGGGTGCAGGCTCTGTGGGCAGAGTGTTGTGCAGGAGGATGGATCGAGGGCGATTGCAGGCTTTGGGACAGATATTTGGGTGCAGGTGGTCTGGGTGGGGGCTGTTGTAGAAGGGGAGTGGGTTACACCTGGGGGCAGAGGTCAGGGTGCAGGGGAATGAGGGTTGGGTGCTAGGGATGATGGCATTGAGCGGGGGCTCAGAGCTGTGGCAGAGGCTCGGGTCGCCGGGAAAGACGGGTTGGGTGAGGATGAGTGGATTCTGTGCTGTGGGGGCCGGTCATGGACTGGGGCAGAGGATTAGGGGCAGGGGATGAGGCTTGTGGGATGAGGGTCAGATGTTGGGGATGAGGCTCAGGGCTGGGAGAGGATGGGTTGTAGGGTGAGGCTGTGGGCGCTGAAGGATGAGGGGATTAGATCAGGAGGGGGCTTAGGGTGGAGAGGTCTGGGTTGCAGGGTGGTGGGGTTGGGCTGAGGATGAGAGGTTTATGATGCGGAGGGGGATCAAGACTGGGGCTGAGGTCAGGGTGAGGGGGATGAGGGCTTGGCTTGAAGGATTAGGGTGCAGGGGGATGGGGTGTGCGCTGGTGAGGGGTCATTGGGCGTTGGAGCAGGCTTCAGGGCTTGGTGAGGGGCAGGGTTAAGGCGTGCCTTGCCATTAGTGAATGGCAGGCGTAGCTGGTCGGTAGCAGACAGCAGTGCTGCAGGAGCGGCTCTCTGGCGCAGCACGAGTAGGGGGGGAGTGACTGCCTTCTGTCAGGCAGGGACGGGGGACGCAGGGGGAGGGTGTGGGAAGGGGCGGAGCGGAGGGACCCATCAGGCAGGCGGAGGAGAGACCCAGGTCCTATTGCCTTGGAGCAGGGCACCGGCATGACTATTCTGGTGCTTAGCACTGCAATCGTATTAATCCTGCCACCCTATTGGCAGCTTGTCTCCAACACAGTGAATATTCCAGCAATACCTCGGCGGAGAGCGGGTGCTTCCACCCATCTCTCTTCATCCACCATGGAGGGACGTGGGTGGGATCATAGTGATTGTTCGTACTCACTGGTGAATGAGCCAACTCCACAATCATCTTTTCTGTGCAGCTGGCAGTCCTTCTGGGGGGGATCCTCTGGACAGCACCCACCTGCCCCTCTCCCTCGGGGCCCACGTGATCCCACACAGCTTAAAAATGAACTTCAGGGCAAGCACCTTCATTTGTTAAACCTTAAGCTGACCTGATGGAAATGCTTTGATTCCTTCCAATAATTAGTTTGCCCCTTCGTACTTCTCTCTCCTGGCACATGGACCACGATCTTGGAAGTTCTGTAGCTTTCATCCCAGATTCAAGCTGTGTACACTATTACATTTCTTCGTTTTTCCAAAATCCTTCTATACCAGAAAGCTTAACCACCTCAGCGGTTCATCTGCTTTCGGATTTTCTTTAGATAGAGTGTCGCTACTTTATCTAGGGAGGACATTTTCAATGTATCTGAAAAGACACCTGGCAGTGATTTAGCTTCAAAACTTTTTAAATTCTTCAATTAATTTCGCACTCAACCCAGTTTGTATGCAAAGCATTATTATATTCTCCTTACACTCTGTGTACTGCATTCTTGATGAGGGGACTGAGAAGATGAAATGCGTTGTCAATAAATCTTGGTTTTGCAGAAATTAATCTCGTAGAGTATTGGAAAGAGGTTTCTCTGCGAACATGATCCGCTCACTGCCAGAAATGGATCGGAGTGGGTGCTCTCAGATTTCCCTATTTGGAAGGCTTGTCAGTGAGTGAATGCATTTTCGCTGTTTTTCTGTACTGAATTATGTCCAGCATTGTTGGGTGCATATACTGCTTCAAGATGAGATTGTGAAGCCAAAGTTTGCTGGGAATGAATGCTCAAAAACAACGGAAGGGTACTTGCGAGACCTTGACAACTTAACAAATTTATATGCATAATCTCGTGAGGCTAGACTACTTCATCGGTGCAGCAGTGGAAGTACGTAGGAAGGAGATATATATTTGAACTTGGATGGGTCAGGTCTGTTGTGCATTGTGCAGGAGGTCAGGACTTAAGATGATCATAATGGTCCTTTGACCTTAAGTCTATGAGTCTATATTATTATATATATTATAACAGAGACATGAAAAAATGGGGTTACACTATCAAACTTGTAGATGAGACGTAAAGTCGATTAAGATGAGCTTTTCAGGCAGTGGAAAAAAACTTCCTTCGTAGTGAAATTTCAGGAGCCCCATTTCAACAGTGAATAGATGTGAGTACAGAAGGGGTGAAAATTAAGCTTGAGAATAGGTTTTTAGTATTGTGTTATGACTCACTCCGTTTTATTCAAACCTAATGCTTTTTTGGTCCATGTTTGCAAATTAGTATCCCGTTTTCTGCGTTTCTCAATGGAGTTCTGTATTTTAAGTCTTGTTTTGTGAATATTGCGTTTTGAGTCTGTATATGTGGACAGGCAGTGGTTGATTTTCTTCTGATTTGGGTTTTTGCATGTTAGAAGTCTGATGTCTGATTTGTGTATTTATTCTATTGTTATAGAGACTGTTCCATCTGGCAATGTACATTCCTGGTTCTTTGCTGGGTACAACTAAGCACAGCTACACATCTGGAAAGTAGGTACTGAATGGGTTTAAAGGGGCCTTCGTCATTGGGCTTTCCAAGAGATAAAAACTCACCCCAATGTTTATTTCATAATGGTCTTTGATAGATTTCATTGATTATCTTGGGATTCCTGTGGGCTGGTGTGCTGAATCTACCTTTCGTCTGATAGCTCTATGTAATTGTAAGGGCTTTGGGGCAGGACCTCTGTCATAGTTTTGACAGTGCCCGCGCAATGGAGCTGAGTCTTTGGCATACATCAACAAATATCATCTGGTATAGGATGTGAAAGTACATGATTACCGTTGGCTGCGAGTCCATGAGGAGGGATGTGGGGCTCATTGGAAGAGGCGGGCTCAGCCGGAAGGCGGGGCCTCAGATTAAATCTGGGCACCAGGATTGGCTGGGAGTCCCTAGGACCTTTAAACACCCAGGACTCCCAGCTGCAGAGGGCTGGTACTCCGGGCGAACGTACGCCGAGGCTCCAGCCGCCGGTCAGGCCTTCTTCATGGCCCCAGCCGCCCACCTAAGCTTGCAGGCAGATTTAAAGGGTATCCTTGGGCTTCCTGCACGGCGGGGAGCCGAAGGAGCCCTTAAACCCCAGCCCGTCTGACCGGAGCTGGAGCGGGGATTTAAGCGGGTCTATCCTCGATGCAAGCCCTTTAAATCCCAGCCACAGAAGCCGGTGCCATACCAGCTTACTTTCACCTCTGCATCTTAGCCAAAGTCTAAAATGGAAAATTCCTTTCTGCCTACCCAAATCCCCCCACTGTTGTCCAATGTCACTATGCATACTTAAACAACTGGTGTCTTCCACCCCAGAAGGAGATATATTTTGGTGACGCTTAGGACTGGACAAATTATTTGCATCAGGTGAGTTATTCAGTGAATTTCATCTCTTTTTCTCTTTCCATATTGTCCAGTTGGCTGTGATTTTTTTTTTTGAGTGGGTTGGTTAGCCAGGCCTGCGCCTCCTACATGCTACTGTAATATAGCTAATAAATAATACTATAATTATTTGCTAAAATAATTTCTCTGACTCATTCCCTGTTCTGCCACTTTTTTTGTGAGCAGCTGCTTGTGACTAGTCAGTATTCACCATTGGATACGTTGGCTCTTTTGACTGGGCCTGCAAATCGGACGGTATTGTTTCTGTTACGCAGTGGGATAAAAGTGGTGCTTAGAATCAGGTTTCCCATGCAAATTCCTGAGACTATGAATTTGAAATGCACTTTCCATGAACAGGCTGTAACATTCATTTAAAATATGCTGTTTCCAAAAATATTCCCTCTCATTTGCTAGCACACCCGAGGAAAGCTAAGCCACACCCAGCTGCCACGAACAAGTGTTAAAAGATTAACTGGAAAATGTTCCGCAGCCTTCGGCTAGTGCTTCTGTCATTCCCCGCCGTCCGTCGGTCTTGCACTCCGGGATGCATCAGGACCAAAGGCACTGTTATAACTGTCAGCTTTTATCCTGTTTACAACAGAAAGCCTGGAAAAATAATCCTATTTGCAGTAATTCACCTCCATCAGCCCAAGGTGACCTCCAGTTCAGTAGATGCTCTGAGAATATCTAGAGCTCCTAACGTACATTTGATTCATAATATATTATAATCCTAGCCGACAAAGAGAGCTCTGATGGGCTGGTGAGTCACCAAAGCAAAGGCAGATGATTAAGGCACAGGTGCAGGGATCTCGACGCTCAGAGCTTTCCTTTGGCTCTGCCGCCTGACTGGTTTGTATGCTCATGATCTCTACAAGGATCTGCCATCTAGGGTCAATATTTTCCTCACTGTGTGCCTAAAGCTAGGCACTGCCTAACTCCAGCGCTTGATACCTAACTAAGTGGCTTGATTTTTCAAAAGAGCTCAGCACCCAGCAGCTCCTGTTGACTCCTATAGGAGCTCACAAGTGCTGGGGATTCAACACTATCCTTGTGTAGCGGGGTAGGCTCTGCTCCTGCCCTGAAGGGCATAAAACAGCCAGGAAGAAGGCCGTGGCAGGGAAAAGCTAAACTGATTGGGGAAGTGGCTGCAGCTGGGGCCACGCCCCAAACTGAGCAACAGGGCCTTACAACTTGGCCAGGGAAGCCAGAAGCCAAGGGAGTCTCTCTCTAGCTATAGAGGGAGATGGGCCTGGCTGCAGGGAGTTGGACACAAGGTACCTGAGTGGAGCAGGGCTGGGGAAAGGCAGAGGAGCTGGGGAGCTCCAGTCTGGAAAGCCCCAGGCTGCGGCCTAGCATTGGGCTAACAGGTACTGGGGGTTGCAAAGGGCAGCCCAGGGGTAGGCCAAGGCAGCAGGTCCAAACCCAACCTTGCCAGTGGTGAGTAGCTGATACTGCAGCCTGCCCCAGGGCATGGGCATAGACAATGACTGGCAGTAGCGACCTGACTGGATTTGTGCACCTGCTCATGATGCTCTACATTAGGCTCTAGCCGTCCTAGGGTCCGCATATTGTCACTGTGTGCCTAAAGCTAGGCACTGCCGCCACTCCACGGCGCTTGATAACCTAACTAAGTGGCTTGAATTTTTCAAAAGAGGCTCAGCACCCCCTGACAGCAGCCCTGTTGACTTCCTATCGGAGCTCACCAAGTGCTGGGATTCCACACTATCTTGGTGTAAGCGGGGTAGGCTCCTCTCCTGCCTGAAAGGGCATAAAAACAGCCAGGAAGAAGGCCGTGGCAGGGAAAAGCTAAACTGATTGGGAAGTGGCTGCAGCTGGGGCCACGCCCCAAACTGAGCAACAGGGCCTTACAACCCTTGGCGCGGGAAGCCAGAAGCCAAGGAGTCTCTCTCTAGCTATAGAGGGAGATGGGCCTGGCTGCAGGGAGTTGGACACAAGGTACCTGAGTGGAGCAGGCTGGGGAAAGGCAGAGGAGCTGGGGAGCTCCCGTCTGGAAACCCCAGGCTGCGGCCTAGCATTGGCTAACAGGTACTGGGGGTTGCAAGGGCAGCCCAGGGGTAGGCCAAGGCAGCAGGTCCAAACCCAACCTGCCATGATGAGTGGCTGAACCTGCCGTAGGGCCTGATACTGCAGGTGTGGGGGCTAGTTGGTGACTGGCAGTAACCTTATACGTTGAGCGAGGTGGGATAGTGAGTGGGGGGTTCCTTGGGGAGGGGAGACCCTAAGACTGAGGGGTTACTGCCGGGGGCAGCACCCCCAACTAACAGCACTGGGTCTGGGAAGAGACATGGGGCTGGAGGACAGGCAGATAACCGGCCTGCATGAGGGCACTCCGGAGGCTGGATTGAGCTAATTCTGGAAAGTATCACCAGCAGGAGTGCTGCAGGGGTGGTTCCAATGTTTACCGACCTGACTGGATTTGTGCACCTGCTCATGATGCTCTACATTAGGCTCTAGCCGTCCTAGGGTCCGCATATTGTCACTGTGTGCCTAAAGCTAGGCACTGCCGCCACTCCACGGCGCTTGATAACCTAACTAAGTGGCTTGAATTTTTCAAAAGAGGCTCAGCACCCCCTGACAGCAGCCCTGTTGACTTCCTATCGGAGCTCACCAAGTGCTGGGATTCCACACTATCTTGGTGTAAGCGGGGTAGGCTCCTCTCCTGCCTGAAAGGGCATAAAAACAGCCAGGAAGAAGGCCGTGGCAGGGAAAAGCTAAACTGATTGGGAAGTGGCTGCAGCTGGGGCCACGCCCCAAACTGAGCAACAGGGCCTTACAACCCTTGGCGCGGGAAGCCAGAAGCCAAGGAGTCTCTCTCTAGCTATAGAGGGAGATGGGCCTGGCTGCAGGGAGTTGGACACAAGGTACCTGAGTGGAGCAGGCTGGGGAAAGGCAGAGGAGCTGGGGAGCTCCCGTCTGGAAACCCCAGGCTGCGGCCTAGCATTGGCTAACAGGTACTGGGGGTTGCAAGGGCAGCCCAGGGGTAGGCCAAGGCAGCAGGTCCAAACCCAACCTGCCATGATGAGTGGCTGAACCTGCCGTAGGGCCTGATACTGCAGGTGTGGGGGCTAGTTGGTGACTGGCAGTAACCTTATACGTTGAGCGAGGTGGGATAGTGAGTGGGGGGTTCCTTGGGGAGGGGAGACCCTAAGACTGAGGGGTTACTGCCGGGGGCAGCACCCCCAACTAACAGCACTGGGTCTGGGAAGAGACATGGGGCTGGAGGACAGGCAGATAACCGGCCTGCATGAGGGCACTCCGGAGGCTGGATTGAGCTAATTCTGGAAAGTATCACCAGCAGGAGTGCTGCAGGGGTGGTTCCAATGTTTACCTCCCAATGTGAGCACTGGTTGCAAATGGCAGGTGTGAGTGGCGGGTATCAAAGGCCAGGGCAGGCTAAGCCTCCCCTGACCCAGGCTGTGGCCCTGCACACGTTCTGCCCCAAGGCCCTGCCCTGTCTCCCCCTCTACCCTGAAGCCAGTAGGAGCTCAGCTCCAGCTGGCAGCCTGGAGCTTGTGTCCGTTGGTGGTGGCCAGGGGTGGACCGGATGTGGGGGATGTCCAGCACTCAGGCTGGCTTTGGGGGGGAGGGGTCAGGACAGTGGCCCGGGGCAACGGTGGGGCCAGCCTGGTGCTGGGGGAGCTGGTGGCTCAACCCAGTACTGGGGAGTGGGATCAGCTGGGGCCAGCCAGCTGTGGGAGGCGGGGCCTCAGGCAGAAGGGGTGGGGCCAGCAAGCTAGCCTTCCCAAAGGGAAGGTTCACCTGTGGCCCAGGATGTGCACGCATCCTCAGTTAAAGGTGGATGAATCACCTTGGCCATAAATTCTGGTTGCTTCCTTTCCCACTCCCCCCAGTATCCCCACAGTCTTATCCAGATTGCATCTGACGAAGTGGATATTCACTCACAAAAGCTCACGCTCCAAAACGTCTGTTAGTTTATAAGGTGCCACAGGATTCTTTGCTGCTTTTACAGATCCAGGCTAACACGGCTACCCCTCTGATACTTAATATCATCATAGACCAGGATGAGATCATCTGCCTGTGCCCCACTGCTATTTCTGTCCCATACACAGTTGTGTACCCACATTAATAAGGATCATGTAGACCTGAGGCAGATAGGTACTTGGAGTTGACTTGCTGCAACCTTTTGTGTGGTCTTCCCCAGAAATGGAAAGTTGTCAACGTCTAGTGGAGGTGTCTTGAGCAAAGGACACATCACAGCTTCTTTAAGAGTAGCCAGCACCACCCTCGCTCCCCAGTGGACTTGTAGACAACGGCTCCAGCATTGTCCAGATCTGTGTCTCCAGTTAGCCTCCAGTTAGGAGGATGTGGATCCAGAGAACAAGTGTTCTGATTAATTCCCTTCCTTGATCTCGGTGATCTCCTCTCTTGAATCCTTTCACCATGTAAACTGCTCGGGGCCCAGAGGCTCTTGGCAAGTGCTTGATGACAACTAGCTGCAGTTTGCCCAGCATCTGCGGAGCATCACCAACAGCAGTGGAAACTACAAATAACTGTCTGGGGCTTGTGGATGTCATTATAGAGCTCAGAAAAGGAAACACCTTGAGCTGGGGGAATTGAATTCAGCCAGTGGGGTTGGATTGACAATGTGCCAGCTCCAGAGGCATCGATGTTCCCATCACACACTCATAACAAATGACAAACAGACACCGTTTTCCACTCTAATGGCACATCCCTTTACAACCCCTGTCCAGCTAGAACTGTAGCACTGCCCGCAGGACTGACCCACAGTCCACGAGCTGCTGCAATAGTACTTAGCAGTTCTGCAGCCTTTTTAAATCCACAGATCTCGAAATGCTTTGCAAGAACGGGATGTCTCAACCTGTTTTACAGACAGGGAAACTGAGGCACCTGCGCAAGGTATCTCACTAGGAGCCAGCGTGACTCCTAGCACTATATTCAGTCCGTAGCCGCCCTGGGGGCGGCAAACTGTGATACTGACTGCCGAAGCGCTGGTCACATCGGAGCGTCACACCCAATCCCATGTGCGCACCTGGATTTATTCCCCACCAGCTCATTGCAAGGCACGGCGATTACATTGTGTTGGTGGCAGTGAGGGAATGACGCTGTCCAGGTCTGTCTCCCATTAGCCTGATCCTTTTCCCTTCGTCCTCAGCTTAGGATCCTCTTCTCACAGAACCCCTGTGCTCTGTCTCTGAGTTCTGTTGAGATCTGTGTTACAAATTGTCCTTTCATTCAAGCCATGGAGAGCAGAGAAGTTTACCCAAGCTCCCAAGTGAGGGAGAGGATGGATTTTTCCATTAAAAACACTCCACCTGCTGTTACTTTGATTTCCACCCAGCCTCTGCCTCCCATTCCCCTCCCCAGTGTTTTCATATTCTCACAGGAAAACATTTACAATGGAACCGAGTACCAGACCAGAGAATAACACGCATGGCAATAAGCCTACAGACAGCAGCTTCTGCTCCACAAGTGGCCAATAATGATTTTGTTTTCCTTCTCCCTTCATATGCTAATCACCGAGGAGCAGTTCTGAGTTGTGGACTGACTCCAATTAGGGGATGAAACAACAGGCTGAAGGACTTTTCAATGCTAGAAATCAGGAACAAAATGACTGGAGCTGAAACTAACAAAAGGTCTTGAAGGACTCTCATTCCCAGTTCTGGGCTATGCTCGCTCCTTTCAGTGTAACCCTCAGTGACTGGCCAAAGCGTCCATCAGAGATTGCTGCCTCCACATTAGTATTCCGCTTCCCAAACACTAACAGCAGGCAAAACAGGGCATGTGTGTGCGTGGGCAGGTTGGTGAGAGGGAAGCTGGTTGGAAGAAGCCACTTGGAAATTCTTTGGATTTTTCTGCCTTTGTTTCTGGGCACTGAACTGAACAGAGATGCAAACTACTGAGATTTTCACCAGACAAAGGTTCCCCCTCTCCTTCCAGCACAGGAAGGGAATGGGGATTTCTAGCAAGGAGGCCTTTTTACTCCTTTCATAGGATTGTTTCAAAAACGAGATAGAATTGCTTTTTCTTTCTGCCAGAGCACGGATGAGGAAATAGATGCTCAGGTCTTTCTGCCCTGTACACTTTTTAAAATTAACTCCATGTTAATCCATGAAAAACACTAGAAGCTAGAGATAGACTGGATGACCTGTTCCATCTGCCTGCAACAGTGGAGGCTTGATCTCTCTCATTAGTATCTTGTCCAGTTTCATTTTAAAAGTCCCACATGTTTGGAGCTCTTCTCGCTGCTCTTTGGAGACTGCTCCACAGACCATTCACACTGCATTTTATTTCAGTATGTGACAAAGAGGGAATATCGCTCCCCCTGGGTTTTTCCATGGGAAGAGAAGAAAATTGTGTCAAACTGTTCTCTAAAACTTTATTACAGCCACAGTGTTATGGTATGACCCACCCTCCTCTGCCCCAAGTCAAGGGGTGCTGCCGAACAGTGAAGGCTGCCTCTCGGTTGTCAAAAGGATGTTGCCTGGATAGCTGGGGTCTATCTCTACCTCTGCCACTGACTCACCTGACCTTGGGCAAGTCACTTTGCCTCAGCCCATCTGTAAAATGTGGCTCAGAATATCAGGGCTGCCCAGAGGTGGAGGGCAAGTGGGGCAGGGGCCCCCATGAGAATACAGTATTCTATAGTATTGCAACATTTTTTTATGGAAGGGGCTCCCAAAATTGCTTTGTCCCAGGCCCCCTGAATCTTCTGGGCAACCCTGCAGAACATTCACCTAACCCCCACAAGGGGCTGTGAGCCTTGGCTCAGACATGTTCATGAACTGTGTCCAGATCCTTTGGATGGAAGAGCAAAGCGGGATTGTCAGCAAACGCATCCATGCCTGTGTTGGAAAGCTATAAATAGGGACGAATGAATCGGAAAAAGAGGGACACACATTGGTGGTATATTTTTGGAGCAGGGCAATGGAAAAAGTGGAAACTTTTCTGCTAACTGTAGGAACAGTTACTCTCAAACAGGGCCAGTCACTGTGATCTACATGACCTCCAAATGTTTGCTTAGAGAGGATGAGGGACAGTGGAGAAGAAGCAGAATGAAGCTTGTTTCTCTGTGACTGCTGCCACACTATCTCTCCCACACATACACATACCCTACATCTTCTAACAACAATCGCTGGGTACCTGAGAGCTCCTCACCTCCTCCTCTCTCCCTTGTTTTCAGAACCCAGCTGGTCCTGACTGTGAGTCACATTAAAGATCACATGTGGACTGTACAGCATCTCAGAGATACTGGCAGAGCAAATCAGAGTTAAAGGTTGAGCTTGTGGATAAAAAGCTAGAATAAGACCCAGGCAACCTGCTTCCAATTTCCAGCTTATCATTATTATTTATTATTAATAATCACATTTATTACAGTGGAGCCTAAGAGTCAGTAAAGAATGAGGCCTCACTGGACATACAGAGTATTAGACAGCCCCTGTGTGAAGAGTATCAGAGGGGTAGCCGTGTTAGTCTGGATCTGTAAAAGCAGCAGAGAATACTGTGGCACCTTATAGACTAACAGACGTTTTGGAGCGTGAGCTTTCGTGGGTGAATACCCACTTCATCAGACGCAGGTAGTGGAAATTTCTGTGTGAAGAGTTTACAACGTAAATAAACAATACAGGTACAGGGTGAGGGACAGGGTAGAACACACCAGCAGAGTGAACAAAGTGGTGGCAGCAAACGACATGTTAGTGCCATATTCCCTGTGTGACTTTGCACAAATTATTTAATTTACCGTCTGTGCAACAGGGCTAATAATCCTTCCTTCGTGTGGCTTGTCTGTTGTGATTGTAAGCTGTTTGGGATGGGGGCTGTTGCTTGCTTTGTACAGCAGCTGGCGCAGTAGGCCCAAATCTTACTAGGGGCCCCCTGGTGCTACCACAGTACAAATGATTAATAATAAATTAAAGGAAGGTAAGATTTTTAGAAGGACAAGTGATCGCTATTCCTTATTAAGAAATACACAGCAGTTTTCTAGGATAACAGTCCAAAATATTACAGTCAGGCCATAGGGTAACATTTTCAAAAGTTACATGGGAGCCAACGTCCCATTTTCAAAAGTGACTTGGGATCCTAAGGGCTTGTCTACATGTCCAGCATTGCAGTGGCAAGTCTGGTGAAGATGCTCTAGGCCAATGGGAGAGCTCTCCTGTCGGCATAATAAAGCCACTTCCATGAGTGGCGTAAGCTATATCAGTGCTTCTTCCACTGACATAGCTCTGTCCACACTGGTGCTTAGGTCGGTGTAACTTATGTGGATCAGGGGGATGGTTTATTCCCCCCCATTAGCTACATAAGTTATAATGACATAAGCTGTAGTGTGGGCATAGCCTTAGTCTCATTGAAAGTCCATGGCAATTAGGCTTCTATGTGCCTAAGGTCAAGATTTTCAAAAGTGGCTAATGCGCTGGAGTGCCTTGTATTGGGAGGCATGCTTTGTGACCCCTTAAAGGGGTCTGACTTTCAGATGGTGGATGCTCAGCATTTCTAAAAATCACGGCCCTCAAGTGTCTCCAGTGGGGCCCTCAAAAACTGAAGCGTCAAACTCATTAGTCACTTCTGAAAATCTTGGTCTAAGTCCCTTTGGAAAATGGGACTTAGGAGACATTTTCAAAAGCACAAATGGAGGTTAGGCCCTCAAGTTCCATTGATTTTTCAATGAGAGCTGGGTGCTTAATTGTGCTTCCTGCTTTTGAAAAGTTCCTCTGAAAGGCCTAAGTCACTTTTGCAAATTTTAACCTCTGGTAAACAGCATCGCCTGGGAACACCGCTGTAGAATACAGGGACCTTCTTAGCCCTGCTCTACACTATGAGTTTAGGTCGAATTTAGCACGATGAAGCCATTTTTGTTGACTTAAAGGGCTCTTAAAATCAATTTCTGTACTCCTCCCCAGTGAGGGGCTTAGTGCTGAAATCAACATCGCCGGGTCAAATTTGGGGTAGCATGGATCCAATTCAACGGTATTGGCCTCCGGGAGCTATCCCAGAGTGCTCCATTGTGACTGCTCTGGACAGCACTTTCAACTCAGATGCACTAGCCAGGAACACAGCAAAAGCCCAGAGAACTTTTGAATTTCTTTTTCTGTTTGGCCAGCGTGGCGAGCTCATCAGCACAGGTGACCATGCAGTCCCAGAATCGCAAAAGAGCTCCAGCATGGACCAAATGGGAGGCACTGGATCTGATCACTGTTTGGGGAGACAAATCCATGCTATCAGAACTCCATTCCAAAAGACGAAATGCCAAAATATTTGAAAAAATCTCCAAGGGCATGATGGACACAGGCTACAACAGGGACTTGCAGCAGTGCCGCGTGAAAATTAAGGAGCTCAGGCAAGCCTACCAAAAAACCACTGTGGATCAGAGCCCTGGACCTACCATTTCTATGATGAGCTGCATGCAATTCTGGGCGGGGGGGCCTACCACTACCCCACCTCTGTCCATGGACACCTGCAAGTGGGGAGTCTCATGCAACAGGGATGAGGATTTGGGGGACAAGGAAGATGAAGAGGTGGAGGAGGAGGAGGATAGTGCCCAGCACGCAAGCAGAGAAACCATTCTCCCCCACAATCAGGAACTGTTTATCACCCTGGAGCCAATACCCTCCCAAGGCAGGCTCACGGACCAGAGAAGGCACCTCTGGTGAATGTACCTTTGTAAATATAATGCATGGTTTAAAAGCAAGCATGTTTAATGATTAATTTGCCCTGAAGACTTGGGATGCATTCGCGGCCGGTACAACCCCTCCTTTTATATGACCAACCCAACGAGTGCTTGGTATGGGAAAGGTGGGTGCTACTGTTTGAAACCATTCCCACGTGTTATGAAGGTTGAAGAAGCTGAAAGACTGTGGCTTACCATGGCTGCCTGCAATCCAAATTCTGTTGCCCAGCCCTTCGTGTGTGATCTCTCACACCAAACTGGCAGGCTTTCAGTATAATGCATGTGCTATGTAATGTTAACAGCTTGGTTCACTGTGAAAGAGTCTACCCATTGTTCTCTAAAATGTGTCTTTTTAAATACTACTCTCTCTTATTTTCCTCCCACAGCTGCAAATGTTTCAACATTCCCCCATCATCTCTGTCCCAGAGGCTAGCGCAGATAAGAAGGTGAAAAAAATGCACTCGCGATGAAATGTTCTCTGAACTCATGCAGTCCTCCCACACTGAAAGAGCTCAGCAGAATGCATGGAGGCAAACAATGTCAGAGTCCAGGAAAGCAAAAAATGAACGCGAGGACAGGAGGGACGAACGAGATGAGAGGTGGCAGGAGCAAGATGAGAGGTGGCGGCAACACAATGAGAGGAGGCAGGATGCAATGCTGAGGCTACTGGAGGATCAAACTGATATGCTCCGGTGTCTGGTGGAGCTGCAGGAAAGGCAGCAGGATCACAGAATGCCACTGCTGCAGCCCCTGTGTAACCACCCACCCTCCTCCCCAAGTACTATAGCCTCCTCACCCAGACGTTCAAAAAAGTCGGGGGGAGGGATCCATGCACCCAACCACTCCACCCCAGAGGACTGCCCAAGCAACAGAAGGCTGGCATTCAATAAGTTTTGAAGTGGTGTGGCCTTGTCCTTCTCTCGTCCCCCACCACTCCTGGGCTACCTTGGTAATTATCCCCCTATTTGTGTGATGAATTAATAAAGAATGCATGATTTTGAAACAGTAATGACTTTATTGCCTCTGCAAGCTGTGATTGAAGAGGCAGGGCAGTTGGCTTACAGGGAAGTAGAGTGAACCAAGGGGTTGGTTTTCATCAAGGAGAAACAAACAGAACTGTTACTGGTTTTCAAAGCTTCTCTGACGCGCAGCTCACACTGTTGTGCTCTTCTAATTGTCCTGGTGTCTGGTTGCGTGTAATCAGCGGCAAGGCAATTTGCCTCAACCTCCCACGCCCCCATAAACATCTCCCCCTTACTCTCACAGATATGGTGGAGCACACAGCAAGCGGCAATAACAATTGGAATATTAGTTTTGCTGAGGTCTAACCAAGTCAATAAACTGCACCAGCGCGCTTTTAAACATCCAATTGCACATTCTACCACCATTCTGCACTTGCTCAGCCTATAGTTGAACAGCTCCTTACTACTGTCCAGGGTGCCTGTGTACAGCTTCATGAGCCATGGCATTAAGGGGTAGGCTGGGTCCCCAAGGATAACTACAGGCATTTCAACATTCCCAACAGTTATTTTCTGATCTGGGAAGTAAGTCCCTTCCTGCAGCTGTTCAAACAGACCAGAGTACCTGAAGATGCGAGCATCATGTACCTTTCCCAACCATCCCATGCTGATGTCAGTGAAACATCCCTTATGATCCACCAGTGCTTGCAGCACCATTGAAAAGTACCCCTTGCGGATTGTGTCCTGACTGTCCTGGTGGTCCGGTCCCAAGATAGCGATATATGTTCCATCTATCACCCCACTACAGTTAGGGAATCCCATTGCAGCAAAGCCATCCACTATGAACTGCACATTTCCCAGAGTCACTACACTTGATAGGAACAGCTCAGTGATGGCGTTGGCTACTTGGATCAAAGCAGCCCCCACGGTAGATTTACCCACTCCAAATTGATTCCCGACTGACCGGTAGCTGTCTGGCATTACAAGTTTCCAGAGGGCTATTGCCACTCACTTCTCAACTGTGAGGGCTGCTCTCATCTTGGTATTCTTGCGCTTCAGGGCAGGTGAAAGCAAGTCACAAAGTTCCATGAAAGTGCCCTTACACATGTGAAAGTTTCGCAGCCACTGGGAATCATCCCAGACTTGCAACACTATGTGGTCCCACCAGTCTGTGCTTGTTTCCCGGGCCCAGAATTGGCGTTCCACGGAATGAACCTGCCCCATTACCACCATGATGTCCAAATTGCCAGGGCCCGAGCTTTGAGAGAAGTCTGTGTCCACGTCTTCATCACTATTGTGATTGCACTGTCATCGCATCCTCATCTGCTTTTGCAGGTTCTGGTTCTGCACAGATTGCAGAATAATGCATGAGGTGTTCACAATGCTCACAACAGCAGCGGTGACCTGAGTGGGCTCCATGCTTGCCGTGGTATGGAGAGCAGGAGAGCAGAGTTGCAGTGGATGATGATGAATTTCACGAGAATAGATATTTATATCGAACGACAAGAGGACCTGCGAGGTGGATTCATGGCACCAGGAGAGCAGGAGAGCAGAGTTGCAGCAGAAGCGGTGGAGGCCGACGGTTAGCACCGCGCACATTTCCAAGGAAGAACACACGTTTTCTGGAGCCCATGACAGACAACTTGGAGAAATTTGCTATCGAGACACAAGAAGGAGAGCAGCGTTGCAGCAGAAGCAGTGGTTGACAAAGAGATGCCACGAGAATAGATATTTATAAAGAACAATGAGAGGACCTGCAAGGTCAATTCATGGCATCAGGAGAGCAGAGCTGCAGCAGGAGCAGTGGTTGGATGATGATGGTTAGCAGTCCTGTTGAACCGTCTGCTGAAAGCAGTATGGCATCTGCATGGAAAAAAGGCGCAAAACAATTGTCTGCCTTTGCCTTCACAGAGGGAGGGGCGACTGATGACATGTACCCAAAACCACCGGTGACAATGTTTTTGCCCCATCAAGCATTGGGAGCTCAACCCAGAATTCCAATGGGCAGCAGAGACTGCGGGAACTGTGGAATAGCTACCCACAGTGCAATGCTCCGAAAGTCGATGCTAGCCATGGTACTGTGGACGCACTCCGCCAACTTAATGCGCTTAGTGGGGACACACACAAGCAAGTATATATAATCACTTCCTAAAAACTGACTTCTACAAATTTGACCTAATTTCGTAGTGTAAACATACCCTTAGTAACCAGAAGCTGAAACAGACAAGAGGTCCTCACAGATAGATCATCAGTAAGGATAGGGCTCAACATAGATGCCCGTGTTGACAACGCTTGGAGAATTTTGGATCTGGATCAGAAAATCATGGTGTAGACTTTTTGCTAGTCAGCCCAAGCGTAAAAAGTTCCCTTCCCTCCTATCTACCACCACCCCCCCACCTCAAGATTTCCCTGCTCTGCAAGTCAAATTCTTCACCAACACCAGGTGACTTATTCATTGTGATCATTATTTGTTATGGGGTTAGAGCTTTTTGTTTTTCGCAAGTCAGCTGGGAATGAATCTCAGATTTCCTTTGAGGCGATTTGTCATTCAGAAGCATGAGAATCAATATTCCCAGACAACCTGCGGGCTTCCTAGCTGAAACACGCTCAGTTTGTTTTGCCTCTTTTACAGATGTTCTTATAAGTGGACCTGAATATGTTCCCTTACAGGATGTAGCAATATAATAAGAATTTCCTTCTAGTTACAGAAATTTGAGCAAAGCACTTGTAAGCAGGTGGCATTCTCATCCTGCTCCTAACACAGCATGCTCAAACACACATGCAGGACCCGGTCCAGTTTATTCTCCTTTCCCTGGAATTTCCCTTTATTGTTACCTTCAACAACAAAAAAAACATAAACCTTAGCTTCAGTGTTCTCCTGAGATTGGGTGTTTCCTGCAGAGCCCTCTCTGATCCTGTTCCTGGTTCCCTTTGGCTCAGACAGAGATTCAGTCCCCTTTTACATGCCTGGATGAACAAAAATAAATGCATTTCTTTGCAACATCCTTGCATCTGATACCATGGTGAGTCAGCAAAAGAGCTCTGCATCTTTATGCCGATCCTAGAACCCGTCACAGGTTACATTGTAAAAAGACATCTCTTTTGTACAGAAAGATCAGTGCAGTTGCATTATTGATTAAGTGCCAGTGCAGAGGAACTACTAGTGAACATTGCTAGCGATATAAACAGGTGCATAGTGGTAGTATCCTTCAGAAACAGAACACTCTCGTTAAGTACTTTTTTAGTACATGGCTACCAATTCAATTACATAGAACTAATTTTTCAGGCACATCACAACTGTCACAGGTGTAGGTCTGAGCATATGTAATATTAATATACGTATAACTACAATGTGACTGCTGTGCAGTGAACGTACCGTATGTAAAATACGAAGCCTAGAATGGAAGCGTTGTGTGAACCCCTTTCAAACTCCAAGGAATAGTTTAAGGCAGATCACAAAATCTCAGAGGGTTCATTGACACAGTCCTAAATCATGTACAGTTATCTAGAAGCTGCACCTTTGTCCATCTTGTCTTTGAGGCAGGGACTATCTTCTGCAGTGTGTCTATACAGCTCCTCGCCCTGTGCGTCCCTGAACTCAGTCTACGACCTACCAAAATACCAATAATAAATGCTAATCATTATTAGTGCTAGTATTGCCTGTTCCATCATCAAATGCACAAGTCCATGACTGGACGAGCACAGTCCATGGGTCCAGATGCTCTGCATCGAGGGTGCTAAAGGAGTTGGCAGACTTGATTGCAGAGCTATTGGCCGTTATCTTTGAAAACTCATGGCTATTGGGGGAGGTCCCAGATGACTGGAAAAAAGCTAATGTAGTGCCTATCTATCTTTTAAAAAAGGGAAGAAGGAGGATCCGGGGAACTACAGGCCAGTCAGCTTCACCTCAGTCCCTGGAAAAATCATGGAGCAGGTCCTCAAGGAGTCAATTCTGAAGCACTTAGAGGAGAGAACAGTACAGGAAACAGTCAGCATAGATTCACCAGACAAGTCCATGCACAACTAACCTAAATGCCTTCTAATGACGAGAATTGCAAACTGGTCTGTGGTAGAGGGAAAGCAGTGGCTGTGTTATTCCTTGACTTTACGCCAAAGCTTCATTATGGTCTCCCATCCAGATTCTACCAACACAGTTAAAGAAGTTATGGGCTGGCATGAAATGGACTGAAAGTTGGATAGGAATAGGTCTGGCTAGAATCATCTGGCTCAATGAGTAGTGTCATATCTCCATACTAGTTGGCAGCCAGTATCAAGCAGAGTGTTCTGTTCTGGGGGCTGAATTTGTTGCAATATCTTCATAATGATCTGGAGGATGGCATGGACTGCACCCTCAGCAAGTTTGCGAGATGACAATAAAACTGGGAGAGTGGTAGTACAACTGGAGGGTAGGGATAGGATACAAAGGGACCGAGAGAAATCAGGGGATGTGGCCAAAGAAATCTGATGAGTTTCAACAAAGACAAATGCAGAGTCCTGCACATAGGATGGAAGAGTCCCATGCACTGCTAACAGACTAATGACCAAATGACTAGGCAGCAGTTCTGCAGAAAGGACCTAGGGATTACAGTGGACGAGAAGCTGGATATGAGTCAACAGTGTGCCTTTGTGCCAAGAAGGCTAACAGCATTTTTGGCTGTAAAGTAGGGGTATTGCCAGCAGATTGAGGGACGTGATCATTCCCCTCTATCTTGACATTGGTGAGGCCTCATCTGGAGTTCTGTGTTCAGTTTTGGGCCCCACACTACAAGAAGGATGTGGCAAAATTGGGAAAAAAGTCCAGGGGAGGGCAACAAAAGATGATTAGGGCCTGTGGAGCACATGACTTATGAGGGAGAAGCTGAGGGAACTGGGATTGTTTAGTCTGCAGAAGAAAGAGATGAGGGGATTTGATAGCTGCTTTCAACTACCTGAAGGGGTTCCAAAGAGGATGGGAGCCTCGGCTGTTCTCAGTGGTAGCAGATGACAGAACAGTGAGTAATGGGCTCAAGTTGTAAGTGGGGAGAGTTTAGGTTGGATATTAGAAAAACTTTTTCACTAGGAGGGTGGTGAAGCACTGGATGGGTTATCTTAGGAGGTGGTGAACCCTCCTTCCTTAGAGGTTTTGAGGTCAGCTTTGGACAAAGCCCTGGCTGGGTTGATTTAGTTGGGGTTGGTCCTGCTTTGAGCAGGGGGTTGGACTAGATGACCTCCTGAGGTCCCTTCCAAGCCTGATATTCTATGATTCAAAGCACTATACTGTCATCAATTAATTAAGCAGTTGGTCCTTTCCTCTCACTTACACTGGGATAAATCAGGAACAACCCCACCACACTCAGGATGGTTAGGCCAGCATAAGGCTGGGGCAGGAGGAGAATCAGAATCTGGCCCATTCAGTCTGTAACAAATCTCAAGAGAACAGCATTCCTGCAAGCCCTCCTGTTGCGAGCAGCCTGGGATTGCCATGGAAATAGCCTCTCTTACGAGATTGCAGCACTTCCACTTGTGGACTTAGACAGAAGCAGAAAATGAGTCAGCAGCCCAGTCCCCACCCTCTTTCCAAAATGGAAAACAGCAGAGAAATAAAATCCTCCAAACTTGATGAACCTGAAAAAAGTTTGAATCAGGTTCTGTCCAAGCCTGAGTTGAAGATTTGAGTCAATTTCTTATTGAACCCAATTCATTCTGTGCAACAGACTGGCAAACTGTGTGTCTTATTCCCATCGAGAGGCTGGTCCATTAGAGGGTAACAGTTTACTACCGCTACTGGCCAACAGAGTTACTTATTTACCTCAAGTGGTAGAGATCTCTGCTGTGGTTCGTAAGGTTTAAATCCTGTTACTGATCCATTCAGGGGTTCATTATATTGCCAATCTCTGGATGCCAACTCGGCCCTCAGCTCTTGGGAAGTCCTTGGAGCTGCATGGCTGTAATCAGAGGGCACAATCTGCCCTTCTCTCTGTTACCACAAATACATTCATTGGATTATTTTGAATGAAGAGACCATCATGAGTTATAGGGCACTGGACTGTAAGTCTAACTTGGGCACCACCATTCCTGGCTCTGCAGTACCTCACTGGTAAGGTAAGTCTGAAGCTGTCTGTGCCTCAGAACCCTGTCTGTGAAATGGGAATCATGCTACTTCCTCTCCTTTGCAAACCAATTTGAGATCTACTGATAAAAAGTGAAGCTAAGTGTTGGTATTATTACAGTCCTCTCCTCTGCAACTCCTGGTCTTTGGAATAGCTTCCCTGTGCCCCTTAGCAGTAAGGATATGTTCACATTCAGTATATTATTCAGTCACTAGATGTCTCTGTGTGCTGTATAGAGGCCCAGGCAGTATGCAGTCCCTGGTAAACAAGAGAGACAGAGTTGGAACTCATCCTGTGTGGATGCTAGTTTGTTTGTTTCTGTAGATGCAGTTTTCTTTACTAACTGCTTCCTGTTGAAGATGAACTATGGTTCCACAGATCAGACATCTCTCTCCTTGGGTCTCCATCTCTTCACAAATCCTGTATAAAAACCTGGCTTCTCCCCTGGCCTGTTCCTTTTTATTTTTCTTGCTTGTTCTTATGAGTATCCATTGCATATCTATTATGAACTCTTACTTGTAAAGTGTTTTGAGGTACAGTTTGCGTGCAAGCTGTTGCACAGGATGACACATTGTGTAGTTCTGGACAAAACCATCTTGTGCAGTAATTGCTGGTCTGTTGCCGTGGCCAGCAGAAAGCTGAATTTTGGCTTAGAGCAGTCCCATTAAGCACCGCTCTAAGTAAGGGCACTGAAGAGCCAAGCTGCCCCGAGGGAAGCTCAGAGGGAATGCAGCTTCTGCACCATCCAGGGAAGAGTGTGGTGTCCAGCCCCTTTCACGGTCAGTCAGCCTTGCAGATCAAGGGGAAGGGGGATGGAGGATGGCAAAGCTCATGGTCCCTCATCCTCCCAAGGAAATATCCCTGACCTGGGTGAAGCAATGGTAAAAACGGTGAGTAGGATGCAAGGGCTGTTTGTGACTCTGCCTGACACACCTGTGACAGTGGTAACTCTAACTGACCTCCACACAGGGCATCCAGTAAGCTTGCTCAGATGGATACCCTACCAGAGCATATATAGGGCTGGATCCAGTGGGCTTCAGATTAGACCTGTAGGCTGTGTGCACATTCGCATCACACTCATTCTCTTTTCCCCTCTCTGCTCCTTTCTTCATAGGCTCTTGCGGGACGGACAACAACCCAGTAACATTCTAGTAATATAAGAATGGCCATACTGAGTCAGACCAATGGTTCATCTGGCCCAGTGTCCTGTCTTCCGACAATGGCCAGTGCCAGGTGCTTCAGAGGGAATAAGCAGAACAGGTAATCCTCAAGTGATTCATCCCATCATGCACTCCATGCTTCTGGCAAACAGAGGCTAGGGACACCATTGCTGCCCATCCTGGCTAATAGCCATTGATGGACCTATCCTCCATGAACTTATCTAGTTCTTTTTTGATCCCTGTTATAGTTTGGTCTTCCCAACATCCCCTGGCAATGAGTTCCACAGGTCGATTGTGCGTTGTGTAACGTACTTCCTTTCGTACTATTACTGCTGCCTATTAATTTCATTTGGTGATCCCTAGTTCTTGTGTTATGTGAAGGAGTAACACTCCCGTATTCACTTTCTACACACCAGTCAAGCTTTTATAGACCTCTATATATCCCCTCTTAGTCGTCGCTTTTCCAAGCTGAAAAGTCCAAGTTTTTTTTAACCTCTCCTCATACAGAAGTTGAAATTCAAATGCAAAGGGCCTGATTCTGGTGGGATTCAGTGACTTCCCTGCTCTAGATTTAAGCCAGGATAGCAGAGAGCAGAATCAGGTCACAGTTAGGAATGAAGCAAAAATAAGTCACCTGATGGGCATTCGAATTAGGAGCTGTTTAGAGGAAAGTGATGCCTGGCAAGGCAAGACTCGTGTTTGAATGATGTGATTGGCAGGGGAAGGCCCTGGTCTTTCAAGATATTTGCCTCTGCAGGCGATTCTCTAGGGGACAGAAGCTGCACGGTGCCAGCACTTTGTTTCCCCAGGACCTTTCATCCTTCCCATTTCTTTGGCAGTGCTGAGCTGTGATGAATCATGTTGATCGCAGGCACAATGCAGGGCTGCAGATCTGAAACGCGCTGCACTGGTCTCATTGGCACACAGTCCTCCTTCCATTCAGATGGGAGACTGGGGCTCAGGCCTGGAGATTGTTAAGATGAGTTCCTGTCTGCATCCTGTAGAACTTGCCATGCTGGTATTGCCCTGGCCTCTTCTTTTGTCATTCAGTGTTGAACGCATTCTACAACAATATGCATTACCTCACCTTTTGGGGGCGAAGCCAGACTTTTTGGCACCTGCCTCCGCCTACTTGGTGACAAACTTTGCTTGTGCCAATCAGACACGAACACACACAGGTTTTGGGCTCCGTTCCCTATGACACTTCTGTGTGATGTCATAGTGGGTACTCTTTAGGTCGCCCTGCCATGTGCAGGCAGGGAGAGGAGAAAGAAAAACAAATCCTGTGGTATCCCGTGTACCCCGATAACCGAGCCATATTCACGCTCGAAGCCGTCTCTCCTCAGCTTCACGTGTTTCAACAGAGTTTCTACGTTATGCCGGTCGTTATGCCGGTTGGTTTGTGTTTGTAAAGTATCAGTATACTAAATTGCTGCATCTTTTGTTCATATAATATGTTAGTAGATATTTTAGTCATTGTGTGTTTTAAGTTCTATTAACCCTATTAGCTAATCATACACTGCTCCCTTACCCCTTGTAACTATCCCCATAAAATTTTAAATTTATTAATTTTAGTTGTGTGTGTCTGCAGTTTGCATCGTGGCCCATATTCTCCTTGCATCCCTTACCTATACAGTCTGTTGCCACGTGCAGCCTGGTAAATAACAGGCCTGCATTTTCTTTTGCCCCTGCGAATACATGGCAATCTACAGAGATCTGTTTGGATCTGAAGTCCTCCATAATGCTTAGAGGGTTAGATATGGAGGGCAGGCTTTGGTCTGGCCTCCAATTCAAAACCTCGCCTCCTCTGACTGTCCCTAGCCTCTGACTGGCAGAAGCTGGGAGCGGACAACTGGGGATGGATCACTCAATGATTTCCTGTTCTGTTAATTCCCTCTGAGGCACCTGACCACTGTTAGAAGACAGGACACTGGGTTAGATGGACCATTGGTCCGACCCACTCTGGCCGTTCTTATGTTCCTATGTTATGTTCTCTTGCAAACACACACACAACCTGCTCGAGAGATAGAGAAGATGCCAGGCTTCAGCTGCAATAGGATGCAGCTGCAAACAAAAAGGGACAGAGGAAGGGGAGTTAATAGCCAAAGAGTGGAAACAGGAAATGATCATAAATAATTAAGAAATAACTAGAATAAATTAATAATGTGTGGCCCGTTCACACTCCCTTTCATCTCTTTCATCTGGCCACGGATCCTCATTTGCATCTCTGCTGGAGTCAGTGCAGCTGCATGAAGGCAGACTGTTGCTCTAGCTAGGGAGGCGAACTCACATCGAGTGAAAGAAATTGCTTCGCTCTCAGCTGAAATGCAGCAATTTCTGGGGTGGAATTCAGTCACTGCTTAGCAATGCAACAATACACATGAGTTCAGTGAAGAAGAATACCATAACCTCATGAAACTACTAAGGTTTACAACCCTGCCGGATTGGCCAGGCGTCTCCAGGAGTCGGCCTCAATTTTAATAGTCCGGTCAGCGGCGCAGCGGGGCTGAAGCAGGCTCCCTACCTGCCCTGGGTCCGTGCGGCTCCCAAAGAGGCTTCCAGAAGCTGCTGGCATGTCCATGCAGCCCCTAAGCACCGCACAGGGGCAATCAGGGAGGTCCCGCATGCTGCCCCTACCCCGAGTGATGGATCCACAGCTCCCATTGGCTAGGAAACGCCTGCAGGCAGGGGCAGTGTGCAGAGATGGTGCCTGCCCCAAGCTTAGGAGGTGCAGGGACATGCTGGCCACTTCCAGGAGCTGCCTGAAGTAAGCATTGCCCGGCCAGAACCTGCACCCCCTGCCCCAGCCCTGAGCCCCCTCCCGCACCCAAACTCCCTCCGAGAGCCCACACCCTGGACCCTCTCCCACACCCCAACCCCTCTGCCCCAGGCTCAGCCTGGAGCCCTCTGCCTGCACTCCAAACCCCTCAGCCGCACCCCCTCTCGCATCCCAACCTCCTGTCTCTCCAGAGTCTGCCCCCTCCCTGGGGGTTAACTTCTGGGTGTTTCTTTGTCCCTCTGTTCTGTGATGATCTTTCTGCCTCTGCACACTCTCTCTGGGCATTGTGTCTGCGAGTTCATAAGTGCCTCCTGTTACTTCGGATCACTTGTCCCTCTGGCATAGTCACCTCATATGACCTGGGTGGCTCTGCACCCCTCATGATTTCTTTAGTCCACTCCTTTTGGTGTCTCTCTAATGGCTGGATCCTTACAGAAGAGCCTGTCTCCAAGGCCAGTAGGTCCTTGGCTGACCCACCATACGGTAGTAGCTGCTTTCTCTGACTGTTGGCCATCACCTCTCAGCAGTGTCCCAGTACTTCTGAGTGCAACAGGTCTCCCCTCACCGGTAGCAAGGTTTTGGTCCTTTGTCCCATCAGTGACTGCGCTGGCCCGTTTTGACACCCCTGTGATGAGGTGTTCCTGTGTACCAACAATGCTAACAAGAATCAGAAGAGACAGCCTCTTGCAACAGTCTCTTAGCTGTTTTCACAGTGGAGTCCAGCCAACCATTATACTGCGAACAGGGTGTTGAGGAGATGTGGTGGTCAAACTCCCATATGCGTGCAAATTGTTTAAATTCTTCCAAGACAAACTGAAGTCCATCTCAGTGAGTAGTGTCTGGAATGCCATATCTCCCAAAGTAGCCTTTCACTTTGCCAACCATGGACTTGTTTCTTCTATAGGGGGAATCAACCTCCCAAAACTTTCTGTAGCAGGCCACTGTCATGAAGTCCTGCTTTTCCTTGAAGGTAAGTTGGTCACTTCTCGCCTTTTCCTATGGTCAGATGGGCAGCTCTTGGGCTAATAGAGTCTCTTGCTGCTCGGGGTTATCACGCGGCAGGCAGGTGTCCCATGCTTCTATCAAGGAGCAGAGATATGTATTTCTTCATGACCAGTAAACACCCTTCTGAACCTATCTAAGACAGCTGTCGATGCCCAGATGTGAGACGTATTTTTTTACTCAATAGTGGCATTCTGGGGGGTTCCCCATGGTGGATCACTACCACTTGCATACAGTATGAATGAGCCTGGTCTATCTCTGCCGGGGGAACCCACTCCAGCCACCAGCTGTTGGCAATACAAGCGCTCCACTCTGGGATCCACAAGCCCCACTTTTTCCCAGTCCAGGCTAGCAATTTACACACCCTACTTGAGTGACCAGTACCTTATCTTCTAGGTGCCCTAAAGTGCATTGATGTGCTGCTTCTGGGGAAGCAGTGCATCCCAGTTCACCATATCCTTTGCACAAGGTACTTAAACTTCAGTTTGTTTTTTTAAAGGGGATAAGGCAATATGCTGTGTTTATTGAGAGTATAATTTAATCATTAGAATTAGCATGTCTCAAATAAATATATACATATATATATACCTATATATATATATTTAGGTACACCTCTACCCCAAAATAACGCTGTCTTAGGGAGCCAAAAAATCTTACCGCATTATAGGTGAAACCACATTATATAGAACTTGCTTTGTTCCGCAGGCACGCGCAGCCCTACCCCCCGAAGCACTGCTTTACCCGCATTATATCCGAATTTGTATTATATCGAGTCACGTTATATTAGGGTAGAGGTGTATATATCAAGGTTTTGCAGCTGGATTTTATAGTTATTGGTGTTTAGTGTTGCTTGGTTAGTTTTAGTGGCTCGCTGAAATTGCATGTGAGGGAGGGGGAGCTGGGCCTTTGTTGAACGCATTTGTCCTACAACTGCAGTCAGGTATGGACAAAACTTGTACAGAAAATTAGTCATTTTGTCATTCCTATGAGGCACTGTATTCCTTTCACATCTCTGGAGCTGGCATGTCTCTGACTACCTTGTTCTCACTGGGAACTGCTTTCAGTCCCTCTGCTGTGAACAGATGTCCAACGTGTATCACCTCACGTTGTTTGAGTCACATTTCTTCTGAGTTGAGTTTTCTAGTCTTGTCCCTGCTTCACTGTAGAAAAGCTGGTAGTGTTCTGTCATGACCTCATTCAGCTTCTGTTTTATTGCTTCCTTCACCTATAATGAGGTTGTCATCTGCAGTTATATTCACCCCAGGCAGCCATTCCAGCACTTAGGTAAGTACAGTAACTCCTCACTTAAAGTCATCCCGGTTAACGTTGCTATGTTATGTTGCTGATCAGTTAAGGAACACGCTCGTTTAAAGTTGTGCAGTGCTCCCTTCTAATGTCGTTTGGCAGCCGCCTGCTTTGTCCATTGCTTTCAGGAAGAGCAGCCTGTTGGAGCCAGCTGATGGGGGCTTGGAACCAGGGTGGACCGGTAGCCCCCCATCAGCTCACTGCTCCCCTAAGTTCCCTGTGCAGCAGCTGCCTGCAGTTCAGCTGTCCCTCCCCCACTGCCATGTGCTGCTCCTGTCCTCTGCCTTGGAGCTGCTCCCAGAGACTCCTGCTTGCTGTGCGGGTGGAGGGAAGGAAGAGGGGAGCTAATGTCAGGGTGTCCCCTTCCCCCCTGCTCCTGCACCCTGCTTACCCCATCTTCCATAGAGCAGGGGGGACGCACCAGGGCTCAGGACGGAGGGAGCTTGCAGCAGCTGTGGTCTCAGCAAGCTGATCTAATTCACAAGGCAGAGTACTTAAAGGCAAAATGCGCATCTCTCTCTCTGTCTGCGATGTCTCCCCTCCCTCCGATCCTGCAGCCAATTGCTAGTTAATCATTTAGCAGTAAGGGAAATATCCCACCTTCTGACTCCTCCACCTCAACCAAGCTTCACAATCATCATCACTGTGTGTGTGTGTGTGTGTATAATATAGTCTTTTGTCTGATGAAAAACATTTCCGTGGAACCTAACCCCTCATTTACATTAATTCTTATGGGGAAATTGGATTCGCTTAACATTGTTTCACTTAAAGTCACATTTTTCAGGAACATAGCTACAACATTAAGTGAGGAGTAACTGTATTCTCTGGAAGACCTCCAGTGCTGGGCTTATGCCTATCAGCATATTTAAGTCCCACAATTATCAAAAATATATTTAAATAAAAAATAATTAATCATCATAGGTGTAAAAAAAATAAACTACCCGACAGTGGGTATGCCCCACCACGTCAATTTTTAAAAAGCCTTACTTCATGCAAAATGAAAATTTATCAACATGCGACTAAAATAAATTAAATAATAACTCCACTAAAGTATTATTAAATTTTTAAAAATCATATAGCAAAAAAAAACTCCCTCAAAAGCAACCTGTACAACAATATATGTGCAATGTAAGAATATTGCAAACCCCCACCATAACTTACTATTTTCCAATTCATAAAAATAAAAATGTTAACCTAATAAATACCAATAATGCTCTAAATTTTAATTTTTCTTTGGGGGTTAATTAAAACATCTCATACCAATAGCTAGCAAAAAATGAGCAAATTAGTCAATTAACTGCAGCAACCCAAGCAAAAATACTAACACAAAGTCGAGCTATTTTGCACCAAAAAACTAAAAATATCCACACAGGCTCAACAACTAATGGTGCCCCATTAGTATAACATTTTTAAAGCCTGGTCCCCCTCATAAACATCTGTTTTAAATATTATAATCCATTGGGTTTTTTGTATTAATTAAAATAATGTTTGTCATAATGGGCTTTATATGCTATTAAATAAAAAAAAACCCTCAAATTAAAATCACAAGCTCAACTTGCTTTTGAATACATTACCTAAAAACAATCAAACAAAATGTGACCCATTTAATATATTAATATTAAAGGGAAGAGCGCATGGGGATACTTCATTACCAGGGTGCTCAGCACCTGAGATTTAGGTGCCACCCAAAAGAGAGTGAGCCTGAATCTGTTTTCCTACCAGTATAACTGACAGGCCAGATTTTCTTCAGGTACAAGCAGACTTCAATGGAGCTTTGTGATTTATACCAGCGGAGGATCTGGCCCATGGCTCAATGGAGTTATTCCTGATTTACACCAATGTGAGAGGATGATCAGGTCATAAGGGGCGGGGTAGGGATTTCATGCAGCCCAAATCTGGAAAAATTATTGCTGCTCTTACAACTTGTTATGGCTTCTCATTACAACAACATATTTTAAAATCACCTCCCAGAGAGGATATACAGCTGAGTGGATAGGCTATGAATTGGCCATTTCCACTCTGGGAAAGCCCTTTGAATCCATCATGGGTCAGTAGCAGGTCTAGGCTGTTACCATCCATGTGAAATGAGTTTGGTGGGTCTCAGTCGACATTCCCAAAACTCCCTTTGCATCTTGCCAGCAGTCTGAGCAGACAGACCAAGGGCTGACTGGGCCCCGGATTGAATGAGCTCCAGGGTGGAGCTGAGTACCTTGGTGATGTGCTGTGATAGGCGCTGGCACTGCCATCACCTGCTCTGTACGTGTCCTGTGGGAAAACATTAGACTTGAGTCTCCTGGGCTGTCAATCTGGCGCCTTTTAACAATGTTGTGCTCATTTAAAAACAATTAATTGTCTCTCATGCCTTAAAATAACCCAGCTCAGCCAGGCAATTTCATTTTCTTTATGATTCATGAAAGTGGTTAGCAAGCGTGTCTCAGTGAAGTATTTTGTGTTACTGTGCATTAAAAATGCCACATCAAAACAAATTGTGCTGTGATTTGCATTTATCTTTACTGGGTTGAGGGGATTACAGGGTCCTTTCTGCCACTGACGACTGCATGCTGTTCCCATTAATGCTAACGAGCGTGACGCACTTCCACAAGCTGGATGATTGGCCCCAAAATTAATCTTTACTAAAATGAGAGGGAAGAGGTGGGAAGTTCTTTTCATTACAAACATACTTCAATTAGCAATTCCCTTCCAATCTGGCTTTTATGTGTGTTTTTAAATACAGGATACTTTGACATAACATATAGACACAGTAACAAATGAGGAGAATACATGGAGGAGTTTGTATACAGAAGCTTCCAATTCATAGAATAATAATAGTTCACATGTCTGCAGCATTCGAAACACTTTACAAATATCCATGAATTATTTCTGGTTAACCCACTGTGCAGGAGGGTACTATGATCTGCATTTTACAGATGGGGAAACTGAGGCACAGAGTAGCGGGGTGTGGGAAGCCTTTTGCCCAAGGTCTCAAAGCCAATCAGTACCTGGGCTAGAAATATGACCTGGGTCTCCTGATTCCTCATCCTGTGTTTTAAACATCGAATTATTCTTCCTACTGCAACATTACATTTGTTTTCTCAGCGTTACAAAGCCTGCTAGCCCAAAAGCCATGAATTCAGTGGGAGTTGGACTCCTCACTCCCTCTTATGCCCCTCTAAAAATTTCAGCCTAAACCTGTTTGCCAGGATGTTGTCATTTATATACTAGAGGTGAGATCCTGAAAAGCACTCAGCGGCTAATGGGAGTTGGTGGCCTTGAAAATCCCACCTATATGTACAACTGGAAGGCAACAGAATTTTTCTTTTTTTATTGGACAAGAAATACTAATGAATCACTGACAGGTCACCTTTTTTCGCCAGTATATTTGGGCCACTATCATGGCTGAGCATCATGGGAGAAGTGAATTTTGCAAGGACAGTGTTGAGGCTGTGCAAGCCGATTTAGAGAGGCTATTCCAGGCACTAGGGACAGCTCTGAGAGGCACTTGGGGGAGAAGCTGATGAAAGTGTCTGCCACCACTGGCTGAGAGCAGATGGCATATCACAATGTGGTGAGATATGAGACTGCAGCCAAATTGTGAAGGACCTTAAGGTTAAGAACCAGAAGCCAGAGACTGTCGCTCATCATGAGGCGTCCTTGTCTTGAGGCACCTGAAGAAGAAGAGTATGTGGGACGGGGTCTTGGTCCATGACTGGGGCTCCTAAGCACTACCCCAACACGAATAATAACTGTCACTGTCGTACTCCTAAACTGCAGCATCTCCCTGTCAGCCTGGCCCTCTAACCCTGCTGCTTTCTAGCCCTCTCCCCCACACTGCTCTAACCCTGCCCCCAAGATGTGCAGGACAGTGCACTCAGGGGTGTTGTGAAGCTAGAACGCCGTTCTGCCAAGTTCCAGCTCTACTCCACTGCTGAATTGTGCTCGGCGCTGTACAGACACAGACGAAGAAACAGTCCTTGCCCTGAAGAGTTCATAGTCTTCAAGATTGTAAGACAGACAAAGGGTAGAAGTGGAAACAAGGAGGAGAAGTGACTTGCTCGGGGTTACACAGGAGATCAACGGCTGAGCCAGGAATAGAAGCCAGGTCTCGTGATTACCAAGCCAGTGCTCTACCCACTGAACGACACTGCATCTCTTGCCCTGGCAAAGCCCTAATCAAGTATCAGCTTCAGCCAAGTTATCAATGGATGTTCATTCAGGGACAATAAAAAGAAAAGCACAAGTCTCTCTCCCCATGCTATAGTCTTAAAGAGACCAAGCTCATTTCTAGTAACCTAAAGCACTTTGTTATAACAGTGCAATGTGGTTAATGGAGAGTGAAACTGGAGAAGAATGTGGGACGTTTGTGCCTTTTCTCTCTAAAACAAATAGCAAATTCCTCTGGGCAACTGGAGGAATTAAACAATGATCTCTTCCGCCAGGGTTTAAGGTGTTGCTGTGGCAACTTCCAGGCTATTTGTGGGCAAATCCAAGTCAAAGAGGGAAGAGGAGGGAGGGAAGTATCATTGAAAGAAGTTTGACTAAGGAATCCTGAGAGCAGGGTTTCCCCAGCCAGGTGGGTTTATGTTTGCTCAGAGTGGAGAGATACACATCACTCTATGGGCTATTTTCATTTCAATCCAAAAGCACTGATCTGAAGCCCATTAAACTCAACAGGAATCTTTCCACTGAATTCAATGACTTTGGGATCAGGCCCAAAAGGCCTGGCTCAGCTAGATGGTCCCTAGTTCAGCCGTGGGGGAGGGGAAGATGAAAAGCCCAGTGGCCCTGCCAGCAAATGGATCTCTGCAGTAACTGGTGGGGGTGTTGAATTGGGGCCTTTGTGATGGGAATTACATAATTTGTCAAAGCTGCGATGTGACTTTCCACTGGCAGCGGCTTTGTAAAAGAGACGTCTATTTAGCTGCACAAGTGAAAGAGACATGCAGAAATACAGGCCTCCTCAAATGGCTATTTTTAACAGCTGAAAATGTGGCTAGCCGCCTGCCTGCTCTTCCTAATGGACTGCTTGTTTATTTTTCTAATGCTTTTTTCTCTTTTCTCCCCCTTTTTTACATTATGCAAATGTTAGTTAGCACTTATGAAAGTCACCCCGGGCAGCCGCAGAGTTAGCATGGCAGATGCTGCATAGAATGCCCCCACTGAGCTCTCCCCGTGCAATGGATCTCTAATTGGCAGCACTCCCACTAGTCCAAGGGTTGTCCGTTATCTTTTGTCCGGGTCCAAATTTCTTGGTCAAGGTATACTCAAGGTCCAGACTCCAGAGAATCATTTGCCACATCCCAATAACAAAAATCATAGAATCGTAGGGCTGAAAGGGACCTGGAGAGGTCGTTTAGTCCAGTCCCCTGCACTCATGGCAGGATTAAGTATTATCTTCTAGACCATCCCTCACAGGTGTTGGTCTAACCTGCTTTTAAACGTCTCCAGTGATGAAGATTCCACAGCCTCCCTAGACAATATATTCCAGTGCTTAACCACTCTGACAGTTAGGAAGTTTTTCCTAATGTCCAACCTAAATCTCCCTTGCTGCAGTTTAAGCCCATTGTCCAAGACCTTTAATCATTTTTGTTGTTCTTCTCTGGATTTACTCCAATTTGTCCACATCTTTCCTAAAACCTGGCACCCAGACCAAGACACACTACTCCAGCTGAAGCCTAACTGAGTAGAGTGGAAGAATTACTTCTTGTCTCTTTGGCCAAGTCTATACGACGCGCCGTATCGGCGCGTTACAATCGATTGCTCGGGGATCGATATATCGCATCTCATCTAGACGCGATATATCGATCCCTGAGCGCGCTTACATCGATTCCAGAACTCCACCAAAACCAACGGAGTTCCGGAATCGACATGGCGAGCCGCGCACATCGATCCAGCGCGGTGAAGACGGGTGAGTAGATCGATTTTAGATAATCGATTTCAGCTACGCTATTCTCGTAGCTGAAATTGCGTATCTAAGATCGATTTTCGCGCGTCGTGTAGACACGGCCTTTCTTACAATACTTCTGCTAATACATCCCAGAATGGTGTTCACTTTTTTTGCAACAGTGTTTCACTGTTGCCTCATATTTAGCTTGTGATCCGCTATGACCCCCAGATCCCTTTCTACTGTACTCCTTCCTAGGCAGTCATTTCCCATTTTGTATGTGTGCAACTGATTGTTCCTTTCTAAGTGGAGCACTTTGCATTTGTCTTTATTGAATTTCATCCTATTTACTTCAGATCATTTCTCCAGTTTGTCCAGATCATTTTGAATTTTAATCCTGTCCTCCAAAGCACTCGTAAACCTTCCCAGTTTGGTATCATCCACAAACTTTATAAGTGTACTCTCTATGTCACTTTCTAATTGATTGATGCAGATATTGAACAGAACTATATACTATAATGATAATAATAAGTAAATATAAAGGATTTCACAGTCCATTCAAAAGCACCTAGCAGTCCACCTATGCTCTGCCCTTGCAGACTAGTCCAGTTCTGCTCCTCCAGACTCCCTGCCAATGCTCATGAATCCTGACATGCAGCAGCTTCTGCTGTGCCAGTCCTTACTCACCCACCACACCTCTGACAGTTTAAACCAAGCCTGACCTGTAACAGCCACTGGATTTTATCCACAGGCCGCTTTGCCAGTGCCCTTCAATCCTGGCCTGCTCTTCCAATCAATTTAATTCAATCCAATCAACAGTCCAGTCATTTCTGTGCTGCAGTGGAAAATCTTGAGGCTAGAATCTGGACTGAGATCACCAAAGTCACTTCTACTGGGCATAATTCTGATTTGATCCAGGTCTTGGGTCCAGTTAGATCTACATAATAATAATAATAATTAATTAATATTGCAGTGTTGTGGACCAAGTACTAGCTGCTTCCCAAACACAGCTGGGAACACAGTCCTTGCCCCAAAGAACTGGCAGTTTTGACTTCTTTACATTGTAGATTGTAAATCACTTTGAGATTATTCAGTATGGAAAGTGCTAGTTACATGTAATATAGATGCATTTTGTTTATCTGATATGTGCCAAGGATTGTCCCTGACATCAGTTTGGTTCTTAGGCTACACTGCTGCCGGCACTGCTTCATGAAGCTGCTCCTAATACACACACACACACACACACACACACACACACACACACTGTGCATGGCAAAAGTTTCTTCCACTATGTGGGATGTGTGCGTGATAGAATTATTATTATTATTTATTTGACTGTAGCGTTTAGAGGCTCTGGTTGACACCAGGCCTCCATTGCAATAGGTTCTATAGGAGTAAGAGACAGTCCCTATCCAGGTGAGCTCACAATCTAAACAGACAAAAGGTGGAACAATAGAAATACTATTGTGCCCATTGTAAATATGGAGAACTGAGACTCACAGAGATTCAGTGACCAGGAGTCTGTGACAGAGATGGGAACTGAACCCAGACTGCTTGGGTTTCAGCTTGATGTCTTAACAACACCATCCTTCCGGTTGTTATTACTTCTTTGCTAGTGTGCCCCAAGGCTTTCCCATGGCTATCAGCAAGGGTCTTGTGTTACATTGCTAATGGGATTGCTTTATGAAACAGTTCCTGCTTACAAGGCATTGTGTATATGAGGACATGACAAAAGTTTCTGGTGCTGCGTGAGATGCGTCCTACACAAGAGAACACAAATTTCCTGACTCACAGTCCTATGCTCTGGCTACTACACCAAAGCTGTTCCTTAATTTCTATGTTAGGACCCTCTGCCCCTCCTGCCTTACTAAATTTCCTGTTTTTTTGCAACTCTGCTTCCGAAGGCTCCCTTCCATAAACGTTCTCTTTTCCTTGGGATTATCTGTCAGCCAGCTGTCAGACTGTAGGTGTGTTTGCCTTTTGCTGGGATCTCTTTATCTTCCTGAAATAGCCTGTGGTTATCTTGACCCCCAGTGGCAGCGCATGTTCTTCATTTTGTTACTCATCCCGTTGGTAGCAGGTTTGCGCACTTCAGCTCATCCTGCTGCCTTAATCCCAAGTCTGAATTCCAAACATTATTACTTTGGGCCCTATTGCACAAATAAGATAGGTGGTGACATTCAATAAAATCGGATTACGGGAAAGCTTGGACAGACAGTTAAATTATCCATGCCTGGATCACAGCCCAAATGCAGGAGCTAGCACTTCCGTGATGTGAAGGTTTTCCTCGCTAGCTACGTGCCAATGGAGGTGAATACTGCAACAGTTTTGTCAATGTCAGTCAAATCTGATTGCAAACTTGAATGCAGCCCTAAGTGAATTATACAGGACAGAGAAAGTACAGCTCTGTTAGGTCGTGCAGCCCATCTCTCCCCTGAGGCAGCATTGTTCCTTGTATTCTATTTTCCAGTGCTTTGTCCACCACTTCCCCTGGGGAGACTATTAAAGAGCCTAACAGATTTCACTGTGAAGAAGTTTTCCCTAAACTGCAGCCCCCATTCTCCTCTTTGTAATTTCAGTCACATCATTCCTTCTTATACACCTTTGAGCCACTATGGCCTCTACCTGCGTAAAGCTCCATTTCACATCCCAGTCCTGCTATTTCACAGACTCTTTAACTAAATAAGTAGAACAGCGGTTTGCTTTTTAAGAAACCTCCATGTGTGCACAGGTGTGAGTCTATGCACATGCATGTGTGTCTGCACGGTATTGCCAACCTCAAGCATTAAAAATGATGAGATTGTCTTAAAAACCATGAGATTTAACAAAACAGTAATAAATGTTGGAGTTGTTTATGTGCCTTTTGGTCTCTGAGAACTTGGGTAGTACTAGGGCAGTAGGTCTCACAATGTAGCAACCCGAGGACCCCCATTGTGAGTTCAAATTGTTTGTGCACCCCCAAGCCCTCCACTCAGCCCCTGACCCCGCCCCCACTCTACCCCCACTCCACCCCTTCCCTTAATGTCTCTTCCCCAGCATGCAGAAGGCAATGGGGTGAGGAGGAGTTGAGGGAGGGAGAGGGAGGTGTTGATCAGTGGGGCTGGCAGACCTCTTGGAGTACCCTTATCTGCAGACCCCAGTTTGAGAAACGCTGCACTGGGATCATGGTTTCAAGTTTTTCTCCGCAACCATGAGGTCTGGAAACTTACTTTAAGAAACAAAAGAAAAGCAAGATGAAATTCTAATTCAATCAACTGATTCCATGAGCTGGGGCTTTCAGAAAACCACAAAATATTGTGACTCTCATGATAAAATCATGACCTGGCCCCAGTGTGTGCATTTAGGTTAAATGTATAAACACCATGCAAGAGGTGGTAATACCCATGTGACAAACTGTGGAACTGCCTAACTGCATTGACCGAGTACCTTTGGCCTCCTCATCTGCACTCTGCCCACTAATCTATCTCTGTTGGAACTACTTCTAAGATTGCATAGCTCTGTACAGCTGCATTATGGGGAGGGCTGCAAAAGTCTCACTCCCTCCCAAAATGGAGGAGAAAGGGAATCTACTGGCCATCCTAAAGTCTGGGCAGATCCTTTCACAGACAAATATTCTGGGCACCCTGCGTGAACATCCGCCAGGGGATTCATCAGTGCATGGCTCTCCTTTTCTGGCGGTGTGTTGTTGCATTTGGCAAAATTATACAATCTGAGGCTGTGTCTATATTGGGATTTCTTCCCCTTGCCTAACTTCCACTTTGGGGCAGGACTGCAAATTCCACCTTAGGGCAGGATTCCATTGACTGCCATGGAGTTAAGGGGTCTGCAAAAGGGTGTCACTACCACAGAACAGTGATTTTCAACCGGTGGTCCATGGAGGTCTGCAGACTATGTCTAAGATTTCCAAAGGGGTCCACACCTCCATTTGAAATTTTTTAGGGGTCTGCAAATGGAAAAAGGTTGAAAACCACTGCCTTAGGGCATAAGTACCAGACTTTGTTGTGCCCATATGTCCTTCTGCATGGTCTAAATAGAAACAAACGTCCCTTGGGGAGCATGAGACTGCCTCCCAACAGGCCACTCCCTAGGGTGTGAGATAGCACAACACTCAGCCACACCCACTCAGGCTATTTGTTACCAGCTTTACAACACAACTAGAGAAAGTAACTCACCTCTCCCTGCACAAAGCCAGCAAATGAGCACGTTGTGCTACTCTGCATACAACTCCCAATAAATCCATCTGAGTAGGTGTGATAAATGAAGGAAGTGCGCCTCTCTGGGTTCTAAAAAAGGGGATGTTGCACTTGGGTGAAGGCAGTATCTATCCATCCAAGGTCAGAGAGAAGCTGTAACCTTGGGAATTTAATCCGAGCCTGGAGTGGCCAGTATTAATTTTTAGAATCCTTGGAGGCCCCCACCTTCTGCACTCAAAGTGCCAAAGTGGGGAATCAGCCTTAACTGCAGGTTTCTCCCTGTTCTCCATGTTCCAATACAGTACAACTGCTGCAGCATAAACACTCCCATTTCCCAATCCATAGCAGCCTTGTGAGCTTGTGATTTTAAAACTGGCCTGCTTTTATCAAGGGCAGAAGTTTGTTCCAGCTGTTGACTGTCTCTGCATTTTTGCACTCAGAGTCCCATGTAAATGTGCACAATCAAACAGGTGTGGACAGTTAATCACAAGCACAAAATTCTGCCTACAAAAAATGTGAGCTGGTGCAGAAAATCTGTCTGATCCTGTAGTTCCTATGCAAGTAAAAGTCTCACAGTCTTCAAAATGATACGTGCAGTGACGGGTACACTGACCTGGCTCCAAGAGCAGCTAATAAACATCTGGCATAAACATCACTAGGCAGTATGGCACAGCTAAATACAGTGGGCCTGGTTCAGCACGGCATAGATCCAGATAGGCTGGTGTATCTCTTGATTCCAGTGCACGTACACTAATTTCCTGAAGTAACGTGCTGGTGGTTCAGGCCCAATGGGTAGACGAGTGATGGGATGCATATGTAGTGAAAAAAGCCGTGCCCACCACTAGTGCTTGGGATCCCTGATTCTCACTAGAGTTAACCAGCATAGCTTCATTGGTTCTGGCCCTACGTGTAATAAATGATTTCATTAAAGAGGCAGCCAATACACACGTTGGGCTGTTATATTAGTGGCCGTGCCCATGCAATGGCCATCTCTGACACTGTACCATAATGGAATTCCTTGGTGTTAAAGTTCCATCCAGAATTCTGTTATCTGCGCTCATTTTAAATCACTCAACCTTCTGAAAATACTTTCCATGCTTGTTCTCAGGCCAGAGGTGATATTTTTCTAGAGAGTCGGAGGACAAAGCATCAAATTAAAATATACTCCAATTTTTAAAACGGATACATATTTTATTCGCTCTCCAAATGGCTGATGAAAAGCACTCAATCCTCAGCAGTCAGTCTTCATGGAGAAGTAATGTCCTAGGAGTATTAGCACTGCCCCTTCTCTTCTTAGGGCTTGTCTTCATGGACAGCGCTACAAGGGTGCACCGACACCAGTGCAACTGTGCCATGGTAGCGCTTTAATGAAAACACTACTATGCCAATGGGAAAGCATCTCCCATTGGCGTAGTGAATCCACTTTCCCAGGAGCTGGTAGCTATGTTCACAGGAGAAGTTCTCCCATCGACATCACCCTGGATTTTTCACCCTTTTGAGCAATGTAGTTATACCGATATAGATCTGTAGTGCAGACCTGGCCTCAGGAGCGCCGCCAGCTTTTCTGATGCCTTAGGCAGCGGAAGGTCCCGCCACCGCGGTTGTCACCCCCCCAAATGTGCGGTCACCTAATGGGTTGCGCCGGCCCTGCCTGGCCTAATTCCAACTAGAAATAATCCAGATTCTGCCCCCAGCGATCAGGATGCAACACTTGCACTCTGAGAGCTGGCCAGATTCTGAGAGACATTCATCTGATACTGGAAAGATGTTGGACATAAAGATTTGTAAGTTCTTTAGGTTAGAGTCTGTTTTTTCATTATATGCATATACTGTCCCAAGCACAATGGGGCCCTCATCCTTGATTGGTGGTGTCTAGGTGCCACCTCAATACAAATAGTAAATAATAAACATGTTTAATTTACCCACATGCCTCTTCTCCCCATCTACACTTCAGATATATGTCCTTAATACTCAGGGCTTGTCATTGAAATGGTGCAGCAGCAGAGCTGCACTGTTATAGTGTTTCAGGGTAGAGAGTACCTATGCCAACCGGGGAGGAGGGATTCTCCTATTGGCATAACGAATCCACCTCCCAGAGAGGTGGTAGCTAGGTTGACAGAAGAATTCTTCTGTCAACCTAGCACTGTCTACCCTGGGGGGTTAAGTCATCTTAAATTCACTGCTCAGGCATGTGGATTTTTCACACCCTGAGTGATGTAGTTAAATCAACCTAATTTTCTAGTGAAGACCAAGCCCCAGGTTGCAAAGGATTTCCAAAGGCCTCCTACAAGAGTGACAATATTAATATCCTGGTTCTCTGGCTCTAAACATTTAATTTCCAGTTTATATGGAAAATTTATACATAGGAGAAAAGTTGGCATATGTTGAAATAGGGAAAACTTTATAGGAAAATAAATTTCCTTTGAGCAGTAATCCCAGACCGGGAAATACCTGCTTCCATCCTATTATGATTTAGTGAAGCTAGACAAATTCAGAATGGAAATAAGGGGCGAATTTGTAAGTGACAGTAATTAACTATTAGAACAATGAACCAAGAGTTGTGGAGGATTCTCCTTCACTGGCAATTTTAAACCAAGATTGGATATTTTTCTAAAAGATCGCCCGTTCTTCAAACAGGAATTATTTGGAGGGAAGTTTTATGCCTTGTGTTGTGCAAGAGGACAGACTGGATGATCACAGTGGTTCCTTCTGGCCGTAGAAGCTAAGAAGTTATGAATTATTCATTATTGATTTGTGTGGCAGTAGCATCTGGGAGCCCTGGGCCCAGGACCCCATTGTGACAGGTGCTGTACAAACACAAAGCAAAAAGACAGTCTCTACCCCCAAAGAGTTTACAATCTAAGTATACGATTCCATTAAAATAAGAACGCTATAAGGTGATGTCTCAATGTCTCTTCGCATTAAAATAAATAAAAATAAATTTTCAGACTTGCTATCGAGAATGTGTGTGTATGAGGAGGAAAATTCCCTTTTGCAACATAAAATCATAGAATCATAAGGACCTCAAGAGGTCATCTAGTCCAGTCCCCTGCACTCATGGCAGGATTAAGTATTATTAGACCATCCCTGACAGGTGTTTGTCTAACCTTCTCTTAAAAATCTCCAATGATGGAGATTTCACAACCTCCCTAGGCAATTTATTCCAGTGCTTAACCCCCTCACAGTTAGGAAGTTTTTCCTAATGTCCAACCTAAACTGCCCTTGCTGCAATTTAAGCCTATTGCTTTTTGTCCTAGCCTCAGAGGTTAAGAAGAACAATTTACTCCCTCCTCCTTGTAACAACCTTTGTAATCTTGTAACAACCATGGGTGGCAGATGAACAAGCCATTGGGGTAGTCTAATCCCCTGCACCTCCCCCTCTGCCCAAAGCTCTGCCCCTCCTCTTCTATCACCACTGAAGCCCAGATCACACACCGCTGTGTCTCCCCAGTCCTGGAGTGCTGGGTGGGAAGCACAGCTGGAGCACCTCAACCCCAACATAGCAGATGGGCAGCATGGCCAGAGTGCTCCCAGCCCCAGCGTGCCATACCAGGCTGTTTGGGGAGGCACAGCCTTCCTCAGCCTATGCTACCCAACTGTCATAAATAGATAGCTAAGGGTTAATGTTTCTTTTACCTGTAAAGGGTTAACAAAGGGAACCAAACACCTGACCAGAGGACCAATCAGGAAACTGGATTTTTCAAA
>NC_133769.1:5822660-5877880 GCF_003597395.2 Chelonoidis abingdonii
TTCTTGGTATTGTGATGTAAAGAGATTGCATCAATACTCTCAGGTTAGCCCAGAGAGGAAAGTCTGGGTGGGAGAGGGAGGAGGAAGGGAAGTGGTTTATTTCCCTTTGTTGGAGACTCAAAGCATCTGAGTCTTGGGGGTTCCCCAGGGAAGGTTTTGGGGGGCTCAAGTGTACCAGGCACTGATTCCTGGTTGGTGGCAGCGAGATAAGATCCAAGCTGGTAATTAAGTTTGGAGATTCATGCTAAGCACCCAGATTTTGGATGCTAAGGTCCAGATTTGGGAAAGAGGCTTATGATACCAACACCCATGGTAACAACCCTGTAATAACATCAGATTGTAGTATCCAAGGCTGGCTCATTTTTGGACATCTGTCCTTAGTTTAATTTTTGATATCACTGAATCCAGATTATCATTGGACACATTAGTGATATGTCTGCACTTCCCAGAGAGAGGGGACAGTTCTGTGGAAACCTCTGAGCTTATTTCTAGTCCCCTGGTACCAGCAAAATACTACTTAGCTAAAGGACCTTCCAGCAGCAACAAATAAATGTCACAAATGTAGCCTTATTGTTTCATTTATTTTTCGCGTATTGCTTGTTTTTGTGTTCTTGAACCAATAAAAATGTGGGTTTTTTAAAATGTTCAAATCCCAGTTGCTTATGCAAACAACATTTGCAAATGCAATTTGGGGGCAGGGAGTTTGATGGGGGTAGGGGCCAGGGCTGGCTCCAGGCACCAGTGCTTCAAGCACGTGCCTGGGGCAGCAAGCCACGGGGGGTGCTCTGCTGGTCGCCACTAGGGCGGCAGGCAGGGTGCCTTCGGCGGCTTGCCTGCGGAGGGTCCACTGGTCCCGCGGCTTCGGTGGACCTCCCGCAGGCAAAGCCGCGGGACCAGCGGACCCTCCATGCTTGGGGCGGCAAAATGTCTAGAGTCGCCCCTGTAGGGGGCCCAGACAGCAAGTGTGAAAAATTGGGACACTTTTTTTCAAGAGGCCATATAGTTGCCTATATAAGCCAAAGCCCCTAATATTGGGACAATGCTGATATTATCGGGACATCTGACCACCCTAAATGGGACAGTACTTTGCACTGAAATAAAGATTTGGGTGCTTCCGAACTGTCTCGCCATCACAGAGCCATGTCATTTGGGGTGGCCTTAGAAGTATTGTGCCATTTACATTTGCTCAAATCTGTTACTCATTCAAATTACGAGGAATTTTTCACAGTGTGGGACGAAGGCTGTGTCTGGATCTCAGGGAATGCATATTATTATTTGTTATTTGTATTGTGGTAGCACCTAGAAGCCTGTCACAGATCTGGACCTCCATTGCGCTGGGGGTTGTACAGACACAGAACTAAAAGTCCCTGCCCCAAGAAATTGGCAGGCTAAGTACTAGTGAGCATTGGTATCATTCAGTCTGGTTTCGATCAGCGGCGCTGTATGTAAAACTTTGGTTCATAACGTTTACTTCTGTGCTGCCTTCAGAGCTGGGTGGCTGGAGAGTGGCAGCTGTTGGCCAGATGCCCAGCTCTGAAGGCGGTGCCCCACCAGCAGCAGTGCAGAAGGGTGGCAATACCATACCATGTCACCCTTTACTTCTGCGCTGCTGCCTTCAGAGCTGGGTGGCTGGAAAGCGGCGGTCGCTGACTGAGGTCTCAGCTTTGCAGTCAGTAGTGCAGAAGTAAGGATGGCGATACCAAGGCCGGCTCCAGGCACCAGCACAGTAAGCAGGTGCCTGGGGCGGCGAACGGAGAGGGGCGGCTTTTCGGCAGCAATTCGGCGGCGGGTCCCTCAGTCCCTCTCGGAGGATAGGACCTGCCACTGAATTGCTGCCAAAGAATGAAGCGGCAGCAGTAGAGCTGCCCCTGATCATGGCTTTTTTTTTTTCCCTGTTTGCGGCAGCAAAAACACTGGAGCCAGCCCTGGGCAATATCATACCGTGCCATCCTTTCTTCTGTGTTGGTGCTTGCGGTGGCTCTGCCGTCAGAGCTAGGCTTCTGGCCAGCAGCCACTGCTCTCCAACTGCCCGGCTCTGAGGACAGCAGCAGTGCAGAAGTGAGGGTGACAGTACTGCAACCCCACCCCATAACCTTGTGACCTCCTTCCCCACACAACTCCTTTTTGGGTCAGGACCCCTACAATTACAACATTGTGACATTTCACATTTAAGTAACTGAAATCATGAAATTTACCATTTTGAAACCTCTATGACCCTGACATTGACCTAAATGGGCTGTGAATTTGCTAAGGCCCCTACAACTGGGGTGAGGGAGGGGAACGGGACAGACCAGCCCCAAAATCAGTAAGTGGGAGGGTTGGACCATCCGTGGGACAGGCCGCTGCTGTGGCCAATCAGAGCCGGACTGGGGGCTAGCCATTCAGCAAGAAGGGTTTGGCGAAGCGGACCAATCACCCTTCACTGGCTCAGCCGCCCTGGAGTACTGAGCGGTGCCCCGGCTGGGACCCAGCAAGGGCTACGCAGGGCAGCGGCGGCAGCTGCAGCATTTCACAAAAGCAGCTGCGGCGCGCGCCCGGGGGCGCGGGGAACCCGCGGAGCAGAGAGAGGCGGCGATCCGGAGCGCAGCGCTAGGCGCAGGAGGAGGCGAGTTGCCCAGAGCCGGGCTCCCCGAAGCCCCCTGCAAGGAGGGGTCGCAGAGACCGCGGGCAGCGAGGGGGACTGCAAAGCAGCGCCCCGGCTCCACGGGCGCTTGTCACACAGCCCCAGCCCTGGTGCATCGCGCGGAGCCAGCCCCCTGCCCAGCCTCGCCGCCGACCGTCCCCGCAGGGCTGGGGGGGAGAGAGAAACCTGCGCGCCAGGGCTCAGCGGCGGTCCAGGGAGGCACCATGCGTTGCCCGCTCGTGCTGCTCCTCCTGCTCTGCTGCAGGGGTAAGTGCTGCCAGTCTCCTTCTCTGCCCCTTCCCGGGGGGTAGCTGGTGGATGGGTGCCCCCACCAGCAGCCGTCCCCGCTCCCTCCGCCGGGTGGGGGACAGGAGACCGGCTCTGGGAGGAGAGAGGGTTTTTTCCTGCTGCCCGTCCCGCGCAGCCCTGGGCGCCTTTGCCGAGGGTGCCTGCCACGGGGCTAACTGGATGGGTGGATTCCCCCCCGCCCTCCGGCGCCAGACTGAGACCCAAGAACTCGTTGCATATTCGCCACCAAGGGGTAACTGCTGACGCACGCCGGAGGTGAACCAGCTACCTAGTGTTGAAAGGGGTTTCACATCCCATTGGGAGATCCTCGGGCTCTGAACCATCCTCGGGCAGACACGGACTAGCAGCTTATGTTGCAAGCGGTGGGGAAGCATTGGCTCAGGGCAGTCAGTGCTGAGGGAGGGGCAGGGCAGAGTAAAGCCGGGGCTGAGGGCAGCTTTGATCCTCTTCCAGGGGATCAAAGCAAGTGGAAATTTAGCAACAAGGAAAAGATGTTTCTCTCTCGCCCCGCGGCTCTCCTGAACCCGGGGAATCTGTTGGCTGTGCTGCACGTCCAGCAGGCACTCCTGGTTTTGCAGAGTTTGAAGTGGAAGTGCCCCAGCCAGACAAAAGGATGAACACAGGTTACTCTGTCTGCATAGTAATACCTTGCGTTTATATAGTGCTCTTCATCCCAGAGGAATCCAAAGGACTTTATGCCGTTATTCAGTAATTGTTACAGGAATCAATTTACCCCATGCTGAAATGCAGGCGTCTCCGGAGTGGAATGGATTAGCTGTTTAACAGCCCACCCAGCAGCTTAGAGCAGGAAATAAACAATATTGCTTCTGATTTGGATCTTGCACCAGTTCCAATTTCATGCTGGTATCATTCCACTGATTTGGTTGGAGTTGTTATTTTTTGCTTATATTACAGAATGCCTGTACGCTCCAAACAACATCAGGGTCCCACTGTGTCAGGCGCTGTATAAATACAGCCCTCATCTACACTACAAACTTATGTCGGTATAACTACATTGCTCAAGGGTATGGAAGGCTTTTCCCGTCAACACAGCTACTGCCTCTCCGGGAGGTGGAGTACCTACACCGATGGTGTCAAGCATCAGAGGGGTAGCCCTGTTATCTGGATCTTTAAAAGCAGCAAAGAGTCCTGTGGCACTTTATCGACTAACAGGCGTATTGGTGCATGAGCTTTCATGGGTGAATACCCACTTCGTCAGATTTTGTGCATCCGACGAAGTGGGTATTCACCCATGAAAGCTCATGCTCCAATACGTCTGTTAGTCTATAAGGTGCCACAGGACTCTTTGCTGCACTTACGCCAATGGAAGATGCTCTCCTATGTAGGTAGCGTATTCATGAAGCTCTAAAGCTGTGCCGGCTGCAGCCCTGTAAGTGTAGACAAGCGCTGAGAGACAGTCCTTGCCCTGCAGAGCTTACAATGTAAATGGACAAGACTGATGAAAGGTAGGAGGGGAAACAGGAAAAGCATCTTACCTGAGGTCACAGCAAATTGGTGGCGTAGCCAGGAATTGATCTCCTGACTCCCCTAGCTATAGCACCTCTGTTTGCTTACCCTGACTTACCTGGTTGGAATCAGGACCCCGTACAAGGGAATTTAATGAGAGGAAGTAATAATCCAGACTTGGATTCATCCAGGACTTTGGGTTTAACACCCACACTCTTGTGAAAACTGCCATAGGATCTTTAATGGGCTCCAAGCCACCAAGACCTTGGTTGTATGTCTCGTCTGAAAGGTGTGTTTAAAATGCACTCTCAGCATGAAGCATTTTTAAAGAAAAATAGTCAGAAAGGGAATTCCTCCCTTTGTTGTAAACGGGAGGAAGGGCGAGGACAGTGAAGGAATGGAATATTTCTTGACATTAAGAGGGAGAAAAGATGGACAAAAGTTAACGAAGTCCTGCGCTAGAGGATGTCTTGCAGTGACCTCTCTGCCCATCTGATGGCTTGCCTTCGCTGCTCAAAGCTGCAGTTTTTTCCCTTGCAGTAACTATTCTGAGTTAAAAGCACAGTGAAGGTCTGCCCCAGGCAGAGGTGTGGGGTTAAGCTCAGCAGGTTTAATCTCCCACTAAAACTAAAGTGCCTTCTCTTCATTGTGTTTACTTGGGATAGCTCCTGCGCTGTAGTTACCCCATAGTAAAGAAAACACCACTTTTTTAGCAGTGAAGACAAACCCTGAGTCAATAAGTGCAGGGACATCAGACTGTTATGAAAGCGGATAGAGGCATTGAAAAAATTATTTCTCTTGTTGTTTAACATGAGAAGATTAGGCCAAACTCTGATCTCAGTGATGCTGGTGTAAATCAGGAGTAACTGCACTGAAGTCAGTGCAGCCCTTTGCACTTTACATCAGACAGAACCTGGCCCAGTAATGCCTCGGAAGATTTTTTTTCAGGGTTTCAAGTCAAATCCACTTTTAGTTGTATGAAGAGGGGTTGAGGGCTGTGCTGTGGAGTGATGGTGGTGAGGGGAGTGGCTCTGTTATATTCTCTGTCAGGTGATCCTGCTGGGTTCCTCCTGGAACTCATCCAGTTCTGCCTAACAGCATCTCCTTCCACTCAAGGAGCAAGGACCCACATGTGTCAGAAAGGGCGGCCAACACTGTCCCTTATTTTCCTAAAGGAGAAAAAAATTGTGTGTGTGGGGTGGAGGTTGGGGGGTGTTAATTAAAATATGCAAATTTTTTAAAGAACAAAAATAACTGGAAACAACAAGGGGCTTGATTGCCCTCTGCCTGACTGCTTGTGTGGCCAGGTATAGCTGTTCACAAGGATTGTGAAATGCTGTCACCTGTGCACACGAGTGGAGAGTTCTGATTTGGTAGTGTTCTACCCTGGCTTCGCACAGGTGTAAATAAATGATAGCACAGTGCACAAGGCGGCTCAGCATCAGGACTGTGGTGTTGCAGTTTTAAAAATGCAGCTATTTTCCGCTAAGGCTATTTACTGTGTAATCTGGGCCTGATTCTGAGCTCACCATCTTGTGATCCACTGGCTTCAATGGAGTTACTCCTCATTTACACTGGAGTAGGTCAGAATCCGGCTGGCACAGCATACACGTGAAGATGGTATTAAGCATAATTGCCTCAAATTCAGACAATCTATTGAGAGAGGCCCAAAGATGCCTGTTTCAGCATGTTCACGGGACACTTATTAGATTTTTAAATTCCATGACAGGATACAGGGGTGGTGTTGACTTGGGAGGAGAAATTTGACCCCTTTATCTTACGTGTGGATAGAAAGAATCAAAGTCTCAAATAATCTTAATGCAAATGGCGGGACTGGATTTTCCCTACAGGCCTGCTGTTCGCCTAATCTAAAGCCATCACAGTCCCTCCACCCAGGTTTTAAACTCGTGTCTCTAAAACTCCCCCTCTTCAGTCTCAGAGCTACAACAGTTCCAAAGAAGCCAAAGGTTGGTTCGAACAAAGGGTCTGTGTGTGAATTGCAGAAACTTTGAGTGATCTCGCTTTTCATTCCATTATTCATGATATTGCGTTATAGATAGGGCAACAGGCCGTCTGCTTTCGACTCCTGATCCTGGGAGGGGATTGTAGTCAAAGCAGGAGAGTTGCCAGAGTGGGGCTACACTAGGAACAAGGTTTTTTTTTTTTTTTACACGTTGGCAGACGTGTGTTAACTAACACATTAAATTGTCATGTGGACAAGACAGGTTGTGGTTGTAACTTGCATTAGCGGGTGGAGGTGGAGTTGGGACTCTGGCATTCTATCCCCAGTGTAATCTTCAGCGAGTTACTGAAATTGTGCTGTACCACTGATTCCCCAAGTAGTAAAATGGATACAGTAAGGGTCACCCTCTCCCCCGGGCTGTTTGGAGGCTTAATGAATTGTTTGCAAAGCACCCGGACATCCTTGGATGAAAGGACCTGTAGCGGTGCGACATCATAGTTTATTTTAATTCTGGAGGGTTTATCTGAAGTATTATTATTATTTATTATTCATGCTGGTGGCTGAAGTGATGCTGCAGCAGTTTTCTAAACACAGTACATGAGCCTGGGACCTTGTTTGAAGCTCTGTGAAGCTTTGGGGCTGTAGCCCCTGTGTTTGTGATATACACCCTGTGGGGCTTGTGTGCATGGGGCTTTGTGGCAGGTGTATGAGATTAGTTAGGGTCAGTGAGCCCTCTTAGGCTGTGGAATAATTTCCCCATGACTTGTGACATTGAAACCATAGGAGCTTGCAGTCAAGAGAGAGATCCCTCCCATCCCCCAACCTGGGAAATCCTGCAGATCTTGAGACCTGCAGAAAGAGACTTGGTGCTGGTTAGCTACTTCCCAGGGCTACCGCCTTCTCCTATGGCAGTGGTGCTCCTTTGAGAGCCGATCCACGGTATGTACGTGGAGGAGATGGGAGTGTATTGTCAGATGGGCACAGCACAGAAGATGGTTCTGAAGCTCATCAGCATTATCTACAGAGGGGAGGTCCCTGTGGCTATAAGGGGAGATGAGTGGGGAGAATGGCTGCTTCCCCTCCCCTCCGCGTGCACACCTGAGAACCCCACTGATTTGGGTCAGGAGCGTCTGCAGGAGCAGGAAGAAGGAGGCTGCTTGCAGTGGACCTGCTGGCTGGATTCTGATGGGTTTGGCCCACTCTGACGTGAGCAGAAAGGAGTCCATGGAGCCTACACTTCTGAGCCACTCCACTGATTTGAGTGCATTTCCATTGCTTGCAGCAGCTCTGACTTTGGCTCCTCCTCATCCGGGGCACCTACCATCCCATGCAAGAGTCTCTGTGCCCAGCTGCTGTCCCTGTGTCTGAGGTCCTCTGTTTACTCTGTCACTGAGCCATCAAGCTGTCAGTTTGCTCCTGTGCCAGCTCGAGAGTGGGAACTGCAGCTGCATGCAGAGTGGGACTGTGCTCTGACAGAGCAGGGAAAAACAAGGCAGGTTGGGAGGATGTTGTGAGCATCATCTGAGATGTTGCACCCTTTAGAACTCAGGGCAGCGGAGGTGAGTGCTGCCCCATCAGAGTGCCAGCTCCAAGCATGGAGGGCACTGGGGGGTAGGTGCCAGATGCCTGAGGATCCTTGTAATGGCCTGACTAGTTAGCATGTACAGTGCAGTCCTTTACTGGATGGACCTGGAAAGGCCCAACTGCGTGTCATACGCCCCTTCACCTAAGAGAGATTTGCCTTCTACATCAAGTAGAAGGGGGTTTTGCTTCTGGAGCAGAAGGGTCTGAATTCTGCCTTTGCTGCCTTATCACTCCCAACCCCCGCCCAACACTTGGACCTATTTTACCCTCCAACTGGTTCCTTCTCAGACCACCCTTGTCTCCCAAGCTGAGTGCATGTATACCACCTCCTTTCTTGCTGTGAACTTCTGCCTCAGTGACCAGAGGGGGAGGCTGATGGCCTGGGGAGATCAGAACAGCTCTGCTGGGTATGATAGGTCCTATACTGTTGGAGCTAACGGCATGCAGGGCGCAAAGTCTCCCCAAATGCCTGGCTGTTGCTCATGCTGCTCCTGGCTAAGTTCAGATCAGCCAAGAGCCAAACATCTTGGGACAGTTAAAAATTTGAAGGAAGTAAGGAACAGACCCAGCCAAATTACACACTCTCTGTGTATGAGACTGTCTGGCCGCATCTAGCTCTGCTCACTTGTTTGAAACCCTGGTAACTTTTTCCTTTCACATGCTTGCCCCAATGTCTTTGTTTTCAAAGAGCCTAGTTATACCCATTGCTCCTGTGACTGCCCTGGGTAGCTTCTTCCATAATTAACCACTTTTCCCTGTTTTAAAAAAAAATTGTTTCCGAATTCCTGGAGCGCCTGCCCTTTCCTTTGGGAAGAGTTCCCGACCCAGGGATGCAAATGGCTCTGGGGCATCTATTGTCTCCGTTCCCCCTCTTGTAAACTCTGTGACCTCCCAGTGGTTGTGTCTCAATCTCCTGTTTTCTACAGAACAGTGACCTTGTTTGTTTAACTTTACTGAATTGCTAAGATCCTGGAGTACCTAAGTCGCTTAGGTTTTTCCCTCTCTGTCCACAATCTCTCTTATATAATAAGATGAGCTGAGCTGCGTGCAGCGTGCACCTCGCTAATATCTACATGCTGTTGAATCTTGCGTGTAACCATCCAAGGGACACCAGGCTAAATAACAGGGAGTGGGCAGGACCCAGCTGTGTTATAGGCATGTTATGAAATCTTGTGACATAGTTATAGCATGGATTGGCAAAACTAAGCTACACCTCTACCCAGGTATAACGTGACCCAATATAACACAAATGCAGATATAACACGGTAAAGCAGTGCTCCGGGTGGGGCAGGGCTGCGCACTCTGGTGGATCAAAGCAAGTTCGATATAATGCGGATTCATCTATAACGCAGTAAGATTTTTAACTCCCGAGGACAGTGTTATCTCGAGGTAGAAGTGTATGTTATAACTACAGTATGTCCTAATATGATACATTTGTCTCTGCAGATGGGCTCTTAGCATAATTTTCAGAGTCGGCAGCTGCTTCAGGTTATTTTTCTGGTTTCTCTTGTGATGTTCTTTGCAATAACTTAATGTCATAGGGATGCCAAATTTACCGCCTCTATTAGCCCTTTATTCTAATATAATAACAAGAGGACAGTCAATGACATTGAAAGGCAACAAATTTGAAACTGGTAAAAGATGCCTAGCCACCTGTGGAACTCACTGCCAAGGGAGTCCATTGAGCCATTAAAGAAAGGATTAGATGGGTATATTGAAACATAACATAACCCAGTATCCTGTTGTAACATTGCTGGCTTTGCTGGGACACAACTGTGATTGCTGAAAACAAATTGCTGAAAGCAGGGCAATCACAGCCCAAGGCTGGAGTTCTTTTACTATTAAGACAAACTATACCAGCCCAACAGAGAAGACTTGGCTCTCATCCCACTGGCTAACCATAAGTCACAGAAGCAATTCCCTTAGACACTCCCGTTTCCCAGTATCATCACCAGTGCCACTCGCTCTGGGCGTGAATGGTTATGAAAACCAACACCCCAATAAAAGAAAAACAGTTCTCTTGATCCCAAAGGACCAAGCTCCAGACCCAGGTCAATATACAAACCAGATCTTACCCACAAATCACGCTGTTGCCAATCCTTTAGAATCTAAAGGTTTATTCATAAAAGGAAAAAGATAGAGATGAGAGCTAGAATTGGTTAAATGGAATTAATTATATACAGTATATATACTGTATCCAGTCAGGGTGCTGTCAGGGCCGCACAACGTGGCTTGTCTCTGCTCCAAGCCCGGGCGCTGGGTCGGGGGCTTCACTATGTGGCTCCCAGAAGCCTTGGCATGGCCCCGCTCTGGCTCCTACGCTCCAGTGGCCCCCTCCAGCGCTCTAATGGGAGCTGCAGGGATGGTGCCTGCAGATGGGGCAGCTCGCAGAGCCTCCTGGCTGCTCCTTTGTGCAGGAGCTGGAAAAGGGACATGCCACTGCTTCCAGAAGCCGCTTGAGGTTAAGCGCTGCTTGGAGCCTGCATCCCTGAGCCTCTCTCCACGTTCCTGCCCTAGCCCTGATTCCCGCTCTCCAAACCTCTTGATCCCAGTGGAGCACCCTTCTGGACCTGAAACCTCTCATCCCCAGCCCCACCCCAGAGCCTGAACTCCTTCCCACACCCCTTCCCTAGCCCTTATTCCCCCTCCCACTCTCCAAACCTCTTGATCCCATTGGAGCACCCTCCCGCACCCCCAACCAGAGCCTTCACCCCCTCGTGAACCCCAACCCCAATTTTGTGAGCATTGATGGCCTGCCATACAATTTCTATTCCCCAATGTGGCCTTCAGGCCAAAAAGTTTGCCCACCCTGGTCTAGGGACACCATCCCTGCCTATCCTGGCTAAAAGCCATTGACGGACCTATGGAGCACATCCACAGTTACATGAGTTAGGATAACAATGATGAGGGTCGTACAGCGTCATGCATCAACCCTAACGCTCACAGGGGGGCTTTGGAAGAACTTCTCCAATTTCCATTACTTGTCCATTACAGGGATTTCAGCATGTTCTTGGGTATCTGGGGCTGGCCATTGCAAGAGACAGGAAACGCAATTAGATGGGCCGCTGGTCTGACCCAGTTTGGTCATTCTTATTTTAAAATCTAGCAGTTCTCCACTGCATTGTTGCCTGAAGCCAAATAGATGGGCTCCATCTGAAGTTGATTTGCGCTGTCTTTTTGTTGTTTCTTCCCCAACCCCTTTCTCCAATATCATTATCAGATCTGTCCACTCTTGAAACTAACGCTTTGTGGTCATTTATATACAAGATCCTGGCTCTCAGACTGACTCTTGTGGCTGCTGTCCAACCCTGACCTGCTGCCTTCCCCCTGCTTTGAAGAACTGCCCCATCTGATTGTTTTGCCATTGCCAGGATTTTCCCCTTACATTTTTAAGGGCATTAAGTACCCGTGAGAGTTGCTGGCATGAAGACCTGGAGATTGACGCTTTCTATTTAGCCAAAGATTGGACAGCCTCAGGGTAAGTTTCCGTTCTGTTGCCCTGCCAATGTGCCTCATCATTGACCTGGAGGGGCCATATGGATGGGCAGTCTGGTCACTCTCCGTGGCTCTGTGCGTGCACTGACAGATTGTGTACTCTTGTCGCTTTATTTATTTATTGGCTGCAAGGGGTCTTTAATTCCCTAGGAGTTTGCTGGAGATAGCAGCCATTTTGTGGTTGGTTCAGGTGCAGCTTGTTGCAGAGGAGGAGACCCTGTGCTCTTGCTCGCTCTGGTGGAGGCTTTACTTCTGTTCTTTCTTGCTTTGTTTTTTTTTTTTTTCTCTTCATGTAAAATCTAAGTTCATGGTTGTGCTTTGTGTATGGAGAACGAAAACTCTGTTTAAGACTTTCAACGGGGGTGGCCAAAGTTCATTCTTATTGGGGGTTATGATGTGGATACTTCTCTACAAAACTAATGTTGTGTAGTAGATCACCAAGAGCTGTCAGGTGATCGCAGGTGTTCTTCACTCCTAACCTCGGCTGGAGTTGACCCAGACACCTAGAAGTGCTGCAGCCAAGCCCCTGAGCCACCTAGTCCACATGCTGTAATTATTTCCTGTCTGTAAGGGTATGTTTATGCTACAGTTAAAAACTTGTGACTGGCCCGTGCCAGGAGGCTCAGGCTAAAGGGCTGTTTAATTGTGGAGTTGATGTTTGAGCCCTAGGACCTTACGAGGTGGAAAGGTCCCAGAGCATGGGCTGCAGCCTCAGCCTGAACATCTACACTGCAATTAAGCAGCCCCTTAGCCCAAGTCCCTTAGCCCAAGCCAGCTGGCACAGGTCAGCTGTGAGTTTTTAACTGCAATATAGACAATCCCTCAGACAGATACTCAAGCAGACTTGAATCTGCACCTGAGAGCTGCTGAAGTCCTGCCACTTCCACTGACGTCAGTGGGATTTGCCAGCACTTCACAGGCACAGCCCATACCATGTGTCAATCATGAGCTTAATTTAAAATCCCTCTCCTTTTCCTTGTACTAAATATTATAATTTTGTCTCTTCTCCCAGCTTCCCCTGCCACTGGAGTGAGGTTTTTCTATTTCTCTTGCTGCTTCCTTCATTATTCTGGGGTAGGGTGACCAGACAGGAAGTGTGAAAAACCAGGACGGAGGTGGGGGGTAATAGGACCCTATATAAAGAAAAATATCTAAATCAGGCGCGTCCCTATAAATCGGAATCTTGGGTTCACCCTATTCGGGTGCAATTCATCTGCGCCGGGGGGCTTGTCAGCTTTATAATTCTAATTTTGAATGATATCTTGCTGTTAGCGGCTATGTTCAAACCTTTTAGTGTTCTGTCTGCCCTCCAGGCAAGTGTAACCGCGACCAATCTATGGTAAATAAACTGGTGGGGAAGATTCGCACCTATCTATCCAGGGAGGACAAGCCATATGCTCTGAGTAAGGGTTGCCTGGCAGCATTAACGTTACAACATGTTCAGTTGCATTCATTTATGGCTGGAGTTTTTGGCCCTTGGTCTCTGTCGAAGGTGAAGGATTATTGTTGACAAGCTGGAGGAAAAATGGGTTAAGCGCCCCCCCCCCTTTTTTGTTTTTAACAGGAGCGGGACAAGAATAACTTCTGCCAGTCAGTTTAAAAATGTTCTTGTGGCTCAACCTAGTGCTAAGAGGCAGTGGCCTGGAAGTCAGAAATTCTAGTCCAGCCCTTCTGATGGACCTGCGTGGTCCCTGGGCGAATTGGTGTCATCTGCTAGGTGTGCTCTGTTCCGCTGCCCGATGCTTTCGTCTTGTCATTTAGACCCTTAAACTCTTTGGAGCAGGGACGTCTCTGTGTGGACTGTGTCTGTTCAGTGCTTAGAACGAAGGGGGCGGTCCGATCTCAGCTGTTATCTAAGCTAGCGGTTGCCAACTTTCTGTTTGCAGCATAAGAGCCAAACACTCTTGTCCGGCCCAACTCCTTCTCGGTGGCCATGCCCCACCACATCATTGTCGCCCCCCGTCACCGCTCTCCGCCCTAACGCCCCTCGCTCACTGCACTCATGTTCAGGGTGAGGCTAGGGGGTTGAATGGTGGGAGGGGCTAGCTCTGGCTAGGGTGGGGGCTCTAGGGTGGGCCAGACAGTAGAGGGATTAGGCTGGAGAGGGATTGGGGGGTTCGGGGGGGGTAGGGCTCTGGGCGGAGGGGTGTGGGCTTGTGGCGTGGGGCCAGGCGGGATTGGGAGTGCAGGAGGGGCTCAGGGCTGGAGCAGGGGGGTGGTACGGTGCTGCGAGGGGTCTGGGCGGGCAGAAGGTGTTGGGTCTGGGAGGGACTCATTGGGCAGGGGTTGGGGGTGGAAGGGTGGCTGGGCGTCTGAGAAGGAGTTTTGGTCGGGGGAGGGCGTGTGACGGTGCTGGACGGGGTCAGGCTCTCCGAAGGTTGGTGCTGGAGGACTCAGCGCGTGGATAGGAGCGGGTTGGGTGCCTGGCAAGGATGTGGGACGGTGAGAAAGGAGTTTGGGGTCGGGAGGGGGCTCTGGAGGGGTGCTGGAGGGTCAGGCTCCCGGGAGGAGTTTGGATGCCAGAGAGGGGCTCAGGAGCTGGACCGAAGGGGTGGGGACGTGCTGATGGGGTGGGAGTTCTGGGAGGGAGTTTGGGGATGGGAGGGGGCTCAAGGCTGGGGCAGGGGTTTGGGATGTGGGGCTGGGGGCTGAGGGCTGCAGGTGTGGGGTCTGTAGTGGAGCCGGTGTTTGGGGTGCAGGAAAGGGCTCAGGGCTGGGCAGGAGTTTGGGGTGCAGGCTCTGGGTATCACTTATCTCAGGCAGCTCCTGGGAAGCAGCGACATCTTTCTTCAGCTCCTAAGCGGAGGCACGACCACATGGCTCTGCACGCTGCTCATGCCTGCAGGCACCGCCCCCTCAGCTCTCATTGGCCATGGATCTGGCTGGTGCTGGGGGCGAAGGCACCGTGCAGAGTCCCCCGTGGCCGTCCCTCCGCCTAGGAGCCAGAGGGAGATGGTGGCAGCTTCCTGGGAGTCGCACGAAACTGGGTCGGGAGCCTGACTGCACCACCAACCAGACTTTTAACTGCCCGGTCAGCAGCGTTGACTGGAGTTGCCAGGGTCCCTTTTCGACTGAGTGTTTCCATCAAAAACCGGACACCTGGCAACGCTACTCTAGGTGTTACAGTAATACAGACAATAATAACAAAATGACCACGACTAAAGAGTTTAAATTAGGCAGGGAGCTAGCCTTCTTCGAGGACGTGTGCCTCGGTGGACTTACTCCTGATTGACAGGAGAATCAGACCCCAAAGGTTTACACCGTGTCAGAACAGCGGAATTGGAATGAGGCCCGATACTGTAATGCACAAGGGGGCTCTGGTGTTGCCTGAGTCTGGAGTGCTTAATGTCCTTTCAAACGTAGTTATTTTTTGATGGACTAATACAAAGTCCACAGGTACGTTTCAGCTCCTGACAGCATCAGCAGAGCACTGACCTGTCTTCCACTCAGTACAAAATGCAAATCGAATTGGGAATAAGGAGCACTGAAGGGAAAATACCAGTAATAAAGTGAAAAATGGGGCACCCTGCTGCCTGCATCCTGGGCACCCTGGGAGTCTATTAATAATTACTGGTTAATATTTATTACAAACACTCTTAGGGTGCTTTTCACCCCAATATTTAGATGCACTCACACTCAAAGTGTACTACAAAGAGTGACCTCCGCAGAGGACCAGTCGTGGCTCTTTTAAAAATCCTCCTCCCCAGCAGGGTGAATTCTACTGAATAACGTTGAGTTTCTGTAGAAAAGATGCATCCTTCCTGCACAGTTTTTAAAGGGACAGAACTGTAGCTCTCTCACCTCCTCCCCTTCAGAGATTCTTATTAGAAGGCTCGTTTTCCAAGTGGTGATGGGACCCCAGCTCAGAATACCTGCCCAGGACTTGTGCCCCAGCCTAGTTTCTGGCAGACGCTGGTTCCATGACTATAAAAGCTCTGCCCCTAGCCCAGAGGTGGGCAAACTATGCCCCGCGGGACCATCATGCCCGGCCCCTGAGCTCCTAGTCCAGGAGGCTAGCCCTCAGCCCCTCCCCTGCTGTTTCCCCGCAGTCTCAGCTCGCTCGCTCTGCTGCTGGCACAAAGCTCTGGGCGGCGGGGCTGTGAGCTCCTGGGGTAGCGCAGCTGCAGAGCCTGGCCTGAGCTGGTGCTCTGTGCTGCATGGTGACGGTGGTGGCAGCATGGCCCGACTCCAGCCAGCCACTGGTCCTCCAGGCAGCGTGGTAAGGGGGCACGGAGCAGGAGGAGTTGGACAGAGGGCAGGGGAGTTTGGGGTGGTGGTCAGGGGGCAGCAGTGTGGCTAGGGGTTGGGGCGTCCCCTGGGGGACACAGGGTTGAAATGGGGGCATGGGTTCAGGTGGGCGTAGTCAGGAAGAAAAGGGGTGGGGTTGGATGGGGCAGTAGGGGCAGTTGGGGCAGGGGTTGGGGGGGTGGGGACGGAGAAGGGGTGGTTGGATGGGGCAGGCGGGGGGGGGGGGTGCGGTTGGCCAGGGTTCCGGGAGCGGTCAAGGGACAGGGAACCGGCGGAGTGTGGATCGGGGCAGGAGTTCCGGGGGTGAGGGGCATCAGGGTAACAGGTTTGGGGGGGTAGAGGAAACGGGAAGGAGTTCGGGGGGGGGGGGCGCAGATAGGTAAGGTGGGGAGCCACGACCCTCCCCTAACTGGCGCCTCTTCATTTACAAACCGGATGCGGCCTCAGGCCAAAAAGGTTGCCGCGTCTGCCTAGCCCCTGTGAGTGTTCATATTGGTTGTGCGGCCTGAATGGAGCTGCCGTTCTGAGAGCGCAGTCCTGAATTAAATGGACATTCTGACCAGCTAGGGCTGTAGTCTGAGGCCTGGAACTTTGATTTGACTCAGCCTGGATGGGGATGCAACTGTGGGGAAAGCCCGGTGATGAGTTATGGAGGGCAGTGTCGCTTAGTAGGTGGGCTGCTGCATGCTGACCCTGGCTGGACCTGCCATGTGGCTTATAAAGCCGTTTCCTACCATACTGGGTTGGGGAGGGGGCTGCCATAGGGCACCAAAACGGTTAGGGACAGCCCTGGCCAGTATCGCGATCTTCGCACAAAGCAGCGTGGAGATGAAAAGTGTAAATCACTGCGGGTCAATCTCGTGGCGCGTTATAATGACTGAAGCTGTTACATGGGGATCCAGAGGACACCACGACAAGGCATCCATGGGGGGACTTGTGGTGACAGATGCTTCAGTTTGGAGAGAGAGGTTAATGGCCTGGCCAGGTCCCTATCATAGATTCCTGGCTACCTAGAATGGGTGCTTTATAGTGCCTTAATTCTTATATACACCTCTACCCCATATAACTGCAACCCGATATAAATGAATTCAGATATAACGGTAAAGCGCACAATTCCTGGGGGGAGTGGCTGGCACCTCCAGTGGATCAAAGCAAGTTTCAATTATAAGCGGTGAGATCTTTTTGGCTCCCAAGGAAGCGGTTATATTGGGGTAGCAGGTGTATTTGTTTGCAAGTATTACACAGCACTCCCAATCCGGGCTCCGTTGGAAAGAACAACAGATTGATGTCTGCTCTGTTACGGCTACAAGCCAACAGAGCTCAGTTTCTGTGTTGCGGATGTTGGTGACAGCTTTGATGATAGCGACTTCAGGGTGCAAAGAGAGGGCAAAATGAATTATACAACAATTATCTCTCTCTGTGCACTTACTGTAAAACGCAGTACTCGATCGCCTGGAGCAGGAGAGGCGCACGATAATGACTCGGAGGGTGTCGTTTATTTTCAAGAGCTGGCAGTCCAACGTGCGGAACATCTGCACATCCAAATAAAGCATCGCTGTTTGGAAGAGAATCGCTGTAATGCTACCTGATCTCACTTTTTGTTCCCTTAAGTTGCAACTTGTGGCTTTCAGGGCCTATCAGTTTGTGGTAATTAATCTCCAAGAGGAGATGGCCCTCCTGTATATTCCAGCCTCGTCTACTTTTGGTGGAGTGCTGGCTGTGGTTTTGAATGTTCCCTCCCAGAGGTTGTATTCACGGACTTCTGGAGTTTGTTTTATTGCAGCCTAACAGACAGTGGAATTGTGCCTGTGTTTTCCAGTATGTCACTTATGTGGAGAAAGTAGTCCCAGTATCAGAATCATAGGAACTGGAAGGAACCTCGAGAGCGTCAATCTGTCCTCCCTGCACTCCATGGCAGGCCTACGTATTTCTAGACCATCCCTGACAGGTGGGGAGTTCCACACCAGCCCTAGCATTTATTCCAGTGCTAACCACCTGACAGTTTTTCCTAAGATCCAACTAACCCTCTTTGCTGCAATTTAAGTCCCACTGCTTCTTGTCCTGTCCTGCTAAGAGTAGAAGAAACATAATTTTTCTTCCTCCTCCATATAACAACCTTTTAATGTACTTGGAAACTGTCATGTCCCTTCTCAGTCTTCTTTTCATACTAAAGAAACTCATTTTTTTAAATCTTTCTCACAGTCATTCTTTTGGCTAGATCTTTAATCATTTTTGTTGGCTCTTCTCTTGGACTTTTTCAGGTTTGTCGCACATTTTCATGAAATTGAGCCCAGAACTGGACACAGTACTCCCAACTGAGAGCTAAATCAGCGTGGAGTAAGAGCGAAAAGAATTTTTAAGAAGGATGAATTCAAATTGGAACAGGTACAGAGAGGGCTACTAGGATGATCGAGGAATGGAAACCTATCTTATAAAGGAGACCAAGACTTGGCCTGTTTAAGCCTAACCAAAAGAAAGGCTGAGCGGGGATATAGTTGCCTCTTATAAATATATAGAGGATAAATGTTAGGGAGGGAGAGGAATTATTTAAGCTCAGCACCAATGTGGACACAAGACACGAATGGTAATAACTGGCCACCAGGAAGTTTAGACTAGAAATTAGATGAAGATTTCTAACCATCAGAGGAGTGAAGTTCTGGAAACAGCCTTCCAGGGGAGTAGTGGGGGGCAAAAGACATAGGCTTCAGACTAAGCTTGGATAAATTTTATGGAGGAGATGATGATATGGGCTGGGTCAAAGATAATTAACTGTGCAATTAGGCTATTAGCTGTAAATATGCCCAACAAGCTGTAATGGGATGTTAGATAGTTTGGGGATCTAGTTACTACAGAGATTCTCCTGGGTGTCTGGCTGGTGAGTCTTGTCCACATGGCGTCAGGGTTTAGTGTTGCCATATTGGGGTTGGGAGGATTTTCCTCCAGCGCAGACTTGGACAGAGACCCTGGGTTTTTTTCCGCGTCTCGCAGCGTGGGGCATAGATATTGCTAGAGATTCTCCTGCACCTTGGAAATTCTTTAAACCACGATTGCGGACTTCAAATAACTCAAACATAGGTTAGGGGTTTGGTTAGCGGGGCGGGTGGGTGAGATTCAGTGACCTGCGTTGTGCAGGAGGTCAGACTAGACAATCATAATGGTCTCTTCTGACCTTAAAGGCGCTGATTCTGTGATTCTAATTACTTCTCGTGTCTTACAGCACTCCTGCTAATACATCCTAGAATGATGTTCGCTTTTTTTGCAGTGGTGTTACACTGTTAACTCATACTAAGCTTTTGTTCCACTATGACCCCTAGATCCCTTTCCACAGAACTCCTTCGTAGGCAGTCATTTCCCATTTTTTGTGTGTGCAACTGATTATTCCTTCCCAAATGGAGTACTTTGTATTTCTTTATTGAATTTCATCCATTTCATGCCAGCTTTTGTGATTTTATTGCAAGTGTCATAATTTTTAGTGTTTTTTTTCTTAAAATCCTAGCTGCTGGAATCATAGTACTGCAGGAGAAGCACAACTTTCTATTTAAAATTGAGTTTCCAGCCCTCAGGATTGCAGAGCAAAGCTTGAAAATGTGAAGCAAGGTCCTAACATTTGAAAAAAACAGAAAACAAATAAAAAGAACCTAGTGGGTTTTTTTTTTTAAAAAAATCTCATGATTTTAAAGCCAATCTCATGATTTTTGAATGTTTAAGGTTGGCAGTACTACATCCAGTACTTCCCAATGGCTAGCTTTTACCCTCTGTGCTCTTAGTGCGTTGATCACTCTCATGACAATTGCAAAACTTATAAATTAATTACTCCGTCAAATAACCAAAAAGCAAGTGAGCCACATTATAGCTCTTCTGGAAAGAGAACAGTTGACCACAGGGAGCCTCACGAAGGTAGTGTGTGTGTGTGTGTGTGTAAAATCTGTGTGTGGTGCAGTTGTGTGTCTAATTTGCATGCACCATTGCCATGGTTGCAAACCAAGGAAAAACCCAGATTGCATTCTGGGAGGTGACTGTTGCTGATTCAAAAAGGCAACACTCTTTCCATGTGAGGATTGCAAGGTAATTTATAAACATTAGTGTATTGATCCTTGCATCATGCCTGCGTGTAAATAAGAATTATTGTCCCCGTTTTACAGATGGGCAAAAAGAGGCATAGAGAGGAGACATGACCTACCTAAAATCCCATAGTGAGTAAGAGGCAGGAGTAGAATGCAAAATATCTAGTTTCCAGCCCCCTGCTCTAATCACTAAATTCTACTACCAGCCCTATATATCAGAATGTTTTCTTCTAGATCCTCACTCTCGTTGGCTAATTCATTTAATATGAGTTGGTTCATTTTCATGAAAAGGGGAAATGCAACACATTTGGCTTCCCTAGCACAAATCTTGGCTGACCCAGAAACAAGTCAGAGGAGTGAAGCAATGAGGTCTGGTGTTCTGAACTGTGGAGTAGAAGCAAAGAGCTCCTGGGTTCTGTCCCTAGCCCCCTGCATGGCCTTAGTCAAGTCAGGTCAGGGTAAGCTCTTTGTGTCTGTTTCCCAAGCTGTAAACTGGGGTAATAATGCTTGCCCACTTTTTCACAGTGGTGCTGGAGGGATTAGGCCATTCAAGATTGTATTGTGCTCTGACAATGTTAATGGCAGAGTGAGGATTTAATTGTCCCAATTCTCACAAACTCAAGGGGCTCTTGTTGATCTGGGAGAGGTTCCCTGCTGTTTCATGAATTGCTGTTCAAGGAAGGGGCAATAGACTGGTTTAGAAGCCATAGTTGGTCCTGGTTTTTCAGGGCCTCCACTGTTCCTGCTGATTTACTGCTGTGCAAAGTGACAGAAAAGTGGGTTGGTAGCATGTTACATCCAACTTGCACCAGTGTAAACGGGGGTGCAAGAATCAGACATTTTGAAGTGTGCCTGATTCTCCTCTCATTTACACTGGTGTGAATCGGAAGTGACTTCGGCTACGTCTACACTACTCACCAGATTGGTGGGTAACGATCGATCTATCGGGGATCGATTTATCGTGTGTAGTATAGACATGATAAATTGATCCCCAATCGCTCTCCTGTCGACTGCTGAACTCCAGTTCAGCGAGAGGTGGAAGCAAAGTTGACAGGGGAGCCGAGGCAATCGACCCTGAGCCGTGAGGTTGTGAGGTAAGTCGATTTCAGCTATGCTATTCTCCTAGCTGAAGTTGCGTATCTTAGGTCGATTCCTCCTCCCCCCACCAGTGTAGACCTGGCCTTAGTGAAGTTGGTAGACTTACGTTAGTGTAAACATTTGCGTACCAGTAATTCCCATTGAGATCAGTTGGGGCGTCCTGTATCTTGCAGTGGGACAATCAGGCCTATAATATTAATAATAAAGGGCCAAATGCTGCCATCCAAGTTGATTTCATTGGGTTGAACGACGGAGGGAACTTGGCTTAAAGTTATTAAAAAGATGTGCTGTTTTGCCATTGTTTAGAGGCATATTAAATCTATGCACGAGTTATTATCACAATTTAGCAGGCAGGCCATTTATCAGGGGACTGATTTAAGTGGCTTCTGCTGTACAGGGTCCACGTACACCTTGATGAAAAGAAAATTACTTGTTTCTGAATTACTTAACAGAAAGGAGCCTTTATATATAATGTCATCTCTAGGATTTTTACCTTGTGTCAGTTAACTTGAGTGAAGAACACATCTGATTTTCTGGTGAAGAAGCAGCCACATCTCACTGATATCAAGGGCACATGAGGACGTAGATCAGTGTTTCCCAGAATGTAGGGAGGGGTGTTCAAAGAAGCACCTAGGGGCAGGGCAAACTGGCAGTGAAAGGTTTCCCCCATGTTACCTGGCTTGCCTGGTAGAGAGGTGGGGTGGGGCAGTTGGTTTTGTTGTCTTGAAGAGCAGCACAGGCTTGCTAAAGTTTCTCAAATGCTGATCTAGATAGCTGTGGCCAGAGTCACCACTGCCTTGCGTTGTAAAATGGTACCAAATCAGACAGCACGGATGTAAATGGCGGCACAAGATGGAAGGCAACAGAGAATCGGACTCAAGTGGGAGACCTCCCTTGAAAAAAAACAGCTGCTGCAGGAAGCGATGCTGATTATTCAGCAGATGGCATGCTTCCCTCTCGGGCCGTATTACAAGCGAGTCTCATCTTACGCGGGAGTTCCGTTCCACGGTTAGTGCGTAAAGCGAAAACTGCGTATAGTCGAAATTACATTAAGTTGAATGGCGGGCGGAATCGCCCACACTACAGGTACAATATTGAAATGGTTATTTTTCTCTCTTTTTTTTGCCAACCGCCTAAAGCTGAAATTGTGCATGTTAAATGCGCATAAGATGCGACAGACCTGTAAATGAGTGCCCTGATGTGCTGTGAGGGATCATGGTCGTGCTGGTAGTTCAGTAACAGTGCATTCTGCTCGTTACTGAACCCAGGCCATAGCAGGGATAGCTCAGTGGTTTGAGCATTAGCCTGCTGAACCCAGGATTGTGAGTTCAATCCTTGAGTGGGGCATTTAGGGACCTGGGTCTAAAATCTGTCTGGGGATTGGTCCTGCTTTGAGCACGGGGTTGGGCTAGATGACCTCCTGAGGTCCCTTCCAACCCTGATATTCTATGATACTGCATGAGTTGGGGCCACCCTGCTGGCGGTGCTGTATCTTTCCAATATAAAACAGAGGCCTGCTTACTTGTGGTCCCATGGAGCAGGCATTGCATCCTAGCCACAGCCCAATTTGGTAAGTGCATTCCCTTAAATTGTTTGTGCCTGGGAGCATGATCTAGTGGCTAGAGTAGCGCAGTATGGAGTCAGGACTCAAATCATTTAACCTCTCTGTCCCTTAGTTTCCCCATCAGTAAAACTGGGGTAAGAATAATACGAAACTACTTCTCTGGGGTGCTGCAAGGCTCAGTGAACTTCGGTAAAATGTGTTGGGAAGTGTCTGATGAAAGGGGCTTCAGTTATTTGTGCTGAGCCGCACATGGATGGTGCTCAAGGTGTGGAGTGACTGGAACAAAACATGAGAGGACCTCGTGTTTTGTGTGAGCGCTGAAAGAAGCAATCTCACCATGTTTGGTGACCCGAATTACTGTTCCGAACGCGCTCTTCTGCACATTCCGTAATTTCCTGTACATACAGGAATTAACGTGAGCCCATGCTGCCGTGACTAATGAATGTTACTGCCAGCGAACAGAGTCAGAAAGTGGGGTGGGTGGGTGTGTGTGTGTGAGAGAGAAAAGGATTACTTATACCAGTGGTTCTCAAACTTTTGTACTGGTGACCCCTTTCACATAACAAGCCTCTGAGTGCGACCCCCCCCCCTTATAAATTAAAAACATGTTCTTTTTATATTTAACACCATTATAAATGCTGGAGGCAAAGTGGGATTTGAGGTGGAGGCTGACAGCTCACGACCCCCTATGTAATAGCCATGTGATACCTTGTGGGGTTCCGACCCCCAGGTTGAGAACCCCTGGCTTATACTCTTCTGCCCACCTCTGTGACCGATTCTGACAGGAGAATACTTTTAGTTTTTCCCAGGACTGGTGTCTAGTCACAGTTCCAGAAAAGAAAAGGCAGCTGGTGTGGGAGAGATGCCTGCGCCCTTTGACCTAATGATAAGCCTTCCTTTTTCAAAAAGTCTGCAGAATCTAATAAAAAATAGACTTTTTAAAAATGTCTTTAGAACATAATAGAAAACTATATCCCTGCTATGGAATTCTATAGGATGGTTCAAAAAGCCCTATAGAAAGATCTCCTTCTCTATTCAGTCCTATAGGTTGGTTGAAGTAATTTCTATAAAATCCAATGAAATGGCTATATAATCCTATTAACTAAATTTTATTAGCCAGACTGTGAAGCCCTTCCTCTTGCTGGTGAGCTAGTAGTAAAGGGCATCAGAATCTGACCTTCTGGGACCCTTCCATAAAGGCCTCTCCCTTCTGTTCCCATAACAAAGTGATCTTGTTGTATCCTGTCTGCTGAGCATACTCCTGATAGTTTGGTACGTGGCTGGGACATTGCAACAGTGACAAGTGTGACGTGACCACAGATTTGGTACAATATCAACAGAGTCCAAACCCAGAGCCCTTTCTTGGTAACTAGGGAGCATTTTCCTGCCCTGGAATCTGAAGAATGTAGACCATTTACTCCCAATGAATCTAGGGAAAGTTTTAGGGTTTTTTAATGTTCGTCACTTCAGTACTTAGTGTCCAAATGCCTTGGATCTGTAGCTGGTTTCGCATGTGGGTGGAATGATGTTTAAAGAAGACTCAGGAAAAACTCCTTCTCTCTACCTTAGATTACCAGTGCTCCTGGTGGAGGAGGATCCAAGCTCAGTCCTACAGTTGCCATGAAAGCCCAACTTCCCATGCTGTGCAGCATTGCGTGATGCCAGCGTAGTCCTACGTGGTCATGGATTGGTTACAATACATTTAAAATCCTCTTTCCTGCTAGGACCTGCGTTCGGGATTCTGCATTTTCCCCAGCAGGTAGATGACATCACAAAAGCCTGAGCAGCCTGACGGGGGATGTTCTGCCCACAGTGCCTGCCACATTGTCTGCTGCCAAAGGACAAACAGAGAACCCTGAACTCACATCTTGGCAGGTAGCTAAAAGAGGAAATGACCGTCATCTATACTGATTTAAAATGTAGTGTAACAAAACTGTGACCACTTAGGAACTTCATATAGCAGAGGGAATAAAACTCAGGTATTGTTGAGCTCCAAAAAGCACAGGCTCTATCACTTGAGCTAAAGGGGAATCTCCATAAGCTGTTAATATACGGCCTAGGATGCACAGCTGAGTAGTCCCGAGTCCATTCAGTAGAGGGCAGTGGTGTGCACATTAAATGCTTGATTACAGAGAAGGGACAGGTCAGGAGTTGACTGTTGTCCTGCATTGCAGTTTCTGAGTGCAACCAGCCTGGGGTCTTTTGATCTGTCTTGAAATGTATCTCAAATGCAAATGGCAGAATACGTGCAGGGCTGGGGCTAGATGGTTCTTTTTCGATGCAAAGAAATGGAGACGCTGCATATTGAAAGGATGGCTGGCAGCAAGCGTATGCACTGTGAGGAGGTCTGAGTCCACCAGCCGGTGCACTCTGAGGAGCGGTGGGTGCCTCTGCTCTGCCGAAGCAGGCCAGGGATGGTGTTACCCTACTGTCCTGTGTCCACTGAGGATAGGCTTGGGCTGACGTGACTCTGCCAGGGAGACCTGTCCTCGTCTGCATCTCATGTCAAGAGCATGCTGCTCACCAGCAGGGCTAGCCTTGTGTAATCCTGCCATCCTGGCTCCCATGACAGTAGGCCTGGCCTGGCAAGCCCCTACTGCCAAGTACTCCCTGAAGGCAAACCTGGCACGCCCCAGGCAGCCCCTGCACTGCCAGCCCTTTGTCTGGCTCTATACAGTAACGAAGGACACAAGCCCGTTTCACGTTGTTTCTAAAGGAACAGAGCAAAACAAACCGCAAGCCCTCAAGACCCGTCTGAGACCATCTCTCCCCACCCAGCCCTGTTTGAATGCATCTCCCACCTCCAGCGCAGTGGAAGAACGTTTTCCCTTGGAGCCTGACATCTAAAATGCTGCCACTTAATGCAACACTCAGGGATCATTAAGTAGCCTGTCTCAACAAGTGACACATCCCTGCTCATGTATCTATCTCGGGCTCCTTCCCGTGGGAGGCACCTTTCAAAGGAAACATCCTCATTATGCAGTCAACTGCTCAAAGCAGTCTTCTCCTCCAACACAATTGTGTACTTCTCCCCCCCACTCCCCGCCCACTAATTACTGGATCAGGGTCCTTGAGCCTCGCCAGCACTGAAAGGTATTCTAGCAATTGCATCAGCAAAGGATCCTGGCCTTCTGCCTACTCGTGTCAGCCCCGTATCAAAGATGGCGGTTACTTAGCAACAACTGATTCCCGCTCTTTTCGCTTTCCTGCCTTTTGCCCAGAATAGGGGCACAAGAAAGTGTCACAACATGGAGGTCACCTCGTTCTTATCCAGACCAAGGTGGCCCACCTAATAAACAATGCCCTAAAATCCAGCTGGGTGTGTGCCTTCCCCCAAGAATTTGGCAGGACTGTAATTAATACTCTTAGGTTAGTGGAAGTGCTCCTGGTGAGGACATGCATCGCTGACCCAAGGAGGGTAGAGTGAACATGCTCCGGCTGTAAGTTGACCTAATATAGGTTGCGTTATATTTCTAGTGTAGACAAACCTCAGTTTAAGACAAGGCACAGCTCCGCATCAGTGTCAGCAGTGGAGGGGGTGGGGCTTTTCATTCCACTGATCAGATCAGAAACCGAGATTATGGTTACCCGATCTGGGTTTTTGCAACAAGCAAACGTGCATGTCCAACAAGCTACGCTTCAGCTTTGGTTAATGTATTCAGTCGTGACTGTGTCTGATCTTGTAAGCAGGGTCGGGGCTGGTCACCACATGAATGGGAAACATGCAAGGAAACCCCAGCCTATTCAGGAAATGGTGCGAATGATTCAAAAGGTGACATCACTAGAGAGCCAGTGCCCCAGCGTGCTGCTGAGAGGGCTGTATGCTGCAGAAAGTGTTGTCTTTCGGACGAGTCATGAAACCCAAGCCCTGACCGTTTGTGCTCATTAAAGATCTCAAGGTACTGTTTGCAAGAGAAGGGACGCTGGTCTTGCTCCAATTGTAATATGGATCATTGCATTCTGCCTCCCTGATTTCCCCTACAGTTTCAGTTGTACCTGCTATTTCTTCTTTACTTCCAGTCCTAAACTGTTAAACAGCTGCCATGCTCTACCTCAGGTACCTGCATTTCAGTAACTCCTGTTTACACACAGGTACTATAAAATGCTAAGAGATTATTTCTTTTAGCTGTTGTTTTTGCTCTTGGTAGGGCTCCTTTCAGCAGTAGCATCATGGTTACCATTGCTTTCAGTAGCAGCATTGTCGTCACTTTCAGTAGTGGTGTTACACAGAGTCCTATGAGTAACAACCACAGTGAAAAAAAACAAAATAAGGTCTCTGCAATCAGAATGTCAGCCCAGAAGCTGGCTGGTCCTTGAGAATGCCAGTTAATTAGAAATAGTTCTGAAACAGCCATGCAAAAAGAATGCCAGCTATTTGCTTTTTATTTGTGCTAGAGTGGAGCAGACGCAAGAGGATTTCTGCCCTCTGTTTTGTTTTTCCTATGATTGCTTTCTCTGTTTGCTTGTCCTCTTTGCATATGTGATGGGACAACTCCAATCGGATTAGGAAGGGTGCTCATTAATGAGGGGTTGCAGCAGCAATACAAAGCCATAAGCTGATTTTCTCTTGAGCATGCTTAGGGGTCTGTGTGCTAGGAAGAGTGGGTCCAGCTGGTCTTTTTAGAGAAAGTTCCATCATGATCCAGCTCAGATCAGCAATCTTGGGGCACTGACTTCCAGGGCTTATCTCAGTCTTGGCACAGAAACTGAACAGGCTAAGACGACAGAGCTCTAAGGCAGGAATATGCCTGTTAGCAGCAGCTGTGTGAACGGGGAAGTGACTGTAAAACTTTGCAAGCTAATTTACCTTAAGGCCATGTTTGTTGTCATTTTTATTATTCTTATTTCATTCCCATCCTGCAGTTTGACCCTTCTCTGATCACTGCAGTGGGGAATGGATTTCCATGCTTTCAGAAACATCTGTATGGCTTGAACAGATGTGCGTTTGCCCTGTCAAACCATGTCCCTGGACAAAGAACGCCAATGAGTGACAGTGCTTTGAATTTCTGCAGTGCCTTCCATCTGAGGAGCTTTAAGTGCTAAATATCAAAGATACCCTCACAACCCCACTGCAAGGCAAGTTGAGACATTATGAGGCTTCTGATTTTCAGTTTTAACTGATAAACACCAATAAAACACCTGTTGTTAAAAAAAAAAAAAAAAAAAACCATTAAATCAGTGTTTATCCAATAAATACTGGGAAAACACCAGAAATAGATAAAGACTTGTGTCATAAGGTATAATTCCCAAATCTGAACCTTAGCGTCCAAAATTTGGGTACCTGCATGAATTTCTCTAAGCTTAATTACCAGCTTAGATATGATATGCTGCCACCAATCAAAACTTTGAGTGTTTGGTAAACTTTGGTCTTCCCAAAACCTTCCCTGGGGACCCAAGACCCAGATCCCCTGGATCTTAACACAAGGAAAGTAAACTCTTTCCCTCACTAGTGCCACTCCTAGGCTTCCCCTCCCTGGGTTCCCCTAGAAGATCCTGTGCTTTAAACTCCATGAAACACACCGAGCAGGGTTTTTCCTCGCCCTTCCCTCTTCTCCTGAGGCAGTACAGATTTACGCTTTGTAAATCTAACACAAAGAGATCCCCCTCCCTTCGTTTCTCAGCCTAAACCGCTTGTTTTTACTTACTATTTGAACAAAAACTTAGAGAGCCTGTAGTAATGTCTGGTCTCACAGGTATCTTTACTTATACTACTAAGTATATAACTAACAGACTTGTACATTTTAAGAACACACAAAAACTTCCCTCCACCCAGGTTTAAAAGTATCTTGTCTCCTGATTGGTCTTCTGGTCAGCTGTTCCAGTTTCCTGCATGTAACCCTTTACAGGTAGAAGAGACATTAATCCTTAACAATCTGTTTGACAACTTGTCTACACAGAGCATGTGATTTCTAAAGCACATTAACATGTTGCATGCTGAAGATTTCCTAGTTAAAGTTTCACTAGGGAATGTGACAGAGATTATTCAGTACAGTATATACTACTGTAATGAGTAATGTATTTGATATATATTACTCATTACAGTACGTACAAAGAGAAAACTCCAAAAAGCCCCAATTTTTGGACATCTATGTAAAACTCAAAGATTACTAAAAATAAGCCCTGAAGAATGAAATTAATAAACCCCTAGAAACAGATACCCTAGGTGTTATTAGCTCCATTTTATAGATGAAGAAACTGAGGCATGGGGCAGGGGGAAGGGAAGGTGCCTGAGATCACAGAGGAAGTTCTTGGCAGAGCCAGGAACAGAACTCAGATCTCCGGCTCTGCTTTAGCTACAAGGCCATCCTCTCCTGTTAAGGACAAAGGTACATTTAACAACAGCAAGGTATAAAATAAAGGGTTGAGCTGACAGCTACGTAGGCTGGATTCCTGCATTTATCCCCAGAACAGGCAGAGCACAAGGCAAGCCTCCCTAGACTACAGTGTCCTGCTAATAGGCTGCAACTTTGACACACTGCCTCTAGGTGCATGGGGTCCGTGAGCAACTAATTGTCCAGACCCAAATCAATCTGAGCCCTAGTGAGTCTGCCAGCAAGAGGCTCAGTGAGAGCCAAACATACTGGTGGTTTGGCAATAGAGGCAACTTAGTCCCCCCAGCAACTGGCTGAGATCAACAAGCTCATTTCCCATGTAGGCTACCACTAAACAGCCATCCAATGGTAACAGCTTTTGGTCCCAGCTGAGCTGAGCTGTCTTGACCTGGCTTTGAGCCAGTTTCCTATGAGTGAAAGGCTCCATGTCCTATTGTCAGTTCTCTGAGACATAAGGCCAAGTTTATTCGTTGACACCCGTGGAATAACACCAAAGGGGAACTTGGTTAATTAGGCTTCCCGTGCTTTACAATATACGAACTAGCTACGTTTCCTGACCTCCCATTTATGGCCTATTCACTTCTGCTTCATTTGGGGAAGTATATTGAAGCGCTTCCTCTGACAATGAAGGAATTTACCATCTGCTGCAGTCAGAGTCCAAATCTAACTCCTAACTTTAGGTGGGGAAATCCCACTTGTTTGAATCACAGCTTGCGCTGCAAAACAGAAGACTGCAGCATGTAGCTCAGTGAAGGTGAATGAAAGGGACTAGCTCCGGTATTTTCCATCAAACACACTTCTACCTCTTATCTGCAGTGCTGCAGAAGAAGGATATGCGGGGGGAGGGAGGAAGAAATATTCAGCGCTGGTTAGGTGAGAGGCTGAGGGGCTTGGTAGTGGGATTTAGACCCTTCAACCATTAAGTCACTGGTTGGAATCCAGTGTGGTAGTGACTGTTCAGAGATCTGTGTGGAACATGACTGCTAGTTTCGGTCTAGAACTTAATGCACAGATAAAAAGAAGTCATCCTGGTGGGCAGTCCGAACAGAGAGACGAAGCAGACGTAACTGTATGCTCAGTCTTCCTGCTGTGAGGTCAGTCCTCTGCATGGCTAGGGCAGTGGGTGAGGGAGCTGTATGGCTGTCCATAGACAGGCAGCCGTTGTCTCCTAGGCTGGGTCAATCCCCAGCAGCGTGAAATTTATTTACAAAATAAAATCATAAGTTAGGCTGCACTTGGCAATTGCCGCTTTGAGCAAGCCTTGTCAGAAACAGCGTCTTGGCTTGAGCAAGAGATGCACGAAACAGACGCTAAGAAAGAGAGTCATTTAGCTTAACCGGCTTTGACAGGACTTATCGTGTGCAGTGGAGGGCTGTGGGAGTGGGCTGATGACTTAGTGTTGGGCAGACTACTTCAGCTAGGGTAAAGAATAACTCTGACTCCCAACCCTCTCCCAGAAATCAAATCTCAACTTCTTTGGAGGCCTGAAAATATATTTCCTTCTTCCTCCCATATCCCCATGAACCTCTATATGCTTCCCCATGGAGAAGGACGTTACCTTAAGAGAGGTGGTCATGCAGTGCCATGATGATCTATTGATTGATTAGAAGATGGGAGTAGGAGAACTGGGCTCCATAGGCACCAACTTCGTGGGTGCTCTGGGGCTGGAGGACCCATGGGGAAAAATTAGTGAGTGCTCTGCATCCACCGGTAGCCAAGCTCCCCGCCCCTGCCCCACCTCACATCCGCCTCCTCTCCTGAATGTGCCGTGTCCCCGCTCCTCCACCTACCTCCCAATGCTTGCCGCTGCCAAACTGCTGTATCAAGCTCTGGGAGGGAGTGAGGAGAAGCGGGAACATGGCGCACTCAGGGAGGAGGCAGGGAAGAGGCGGGGCTGGGGCAGAGATTTGGGGAAGGAGTCGGAATAAGGGCAGGGAGGGGGTGGAGTTGGGGTGGGGACTTTGGGGAAGGGATTGGAATGGGAGTGGGGCAGGGGTGGAATCGGGGCAGGGCTGGGGGCAGAATGGGGTTGAGCACCCACCGGCACCAGCAGAAGTTGGCGCTTATGCTGGGCTCTATTCTCAGCTCTGCCACGACCTGCTGGCTGAGCTGGGGCAAGTCACTTCTTCTCTCTGTACTGTCTCCCCTCTCATGCTTCATCTTGTTTAGTTAGATTGTAAGCTCTTTGGGGGGCAGGTACGGTCTCAGTGAGTTTGTACAGTGCCTAGCGCCATGGGCCCTGATCTCAGCTGGGTGTCTAGGTGCTATTGTAATAAGACTCCATTTTTGTTGCCTCCATTTTTTGCATATGGTCTGGGACAGTTGAGGCCTGATCTGGAGAGCGCACACAGGATCTCCAGTTGGAGTCCATGGCAGTTTTGCTTGAGTAACAATTTCATGATGTGGCACTTTTATAGTAAGTGGTGCAGATAAGGTTTGGTGTCTCCCCAAGCATCTGAATAATTAGCTACTCGTCAGAATATGTGAATATTTAGGGTTATCCCAAAACTTACTCCGTGCTCCATCCTGCCATTCTTGGGTCAGGGAAGACTGTTTTCTGCCTTGTCTTTTATCTTACAGTGCTACATAATCTGCTGCAACAAAGCATGTATTGGTTTGGTGAAGAATCACTTGCCTATGTAGCCTCAGAGATGAGATGTTATGTGCACAGAACCCTGCTTTACTAATGCACCCCACTTCTGACCAGTAGCACTGGGATACTTCCCAAAGGTAGCCAGGGTTGAGGGGCAATTCACCATAACCTGCCCTTAGCATGACAGAGTCTTGTCTGCGCGTGCTGTGGATCAGCTCCCTGAGACCAACAGCCTGTGGCAGCACAAGTACTGCCTTCCTCGCCTTTGCGGGTCTCGTTCTCTCTGGGTCGGTTCAACCCTATAGTACTCAGAGCGCTCCCTGCAATGTCCAGTCAGTTTTCCACCGAACACTCACAGAATTACCAGGCCCGCTGTTCCTAAAGCAACAGCACACACCAGCTTGAAAGATTCAACTCGGAGCCAGCACTTGGCTTAACACCACAGCACTGAGATACATTTATAGTGAAAACAAGAAGAAATTTGTCCAAGAACAGAGATTCAAGTGACAGTGAGTAAGAATATTGGAAACAAAAGGTTACTTAGAGAACAAAATCATAACATGCTTTCTAGAGACTGCACTTAAACTCCTTTAGACAGGAGGTGAACTTATCTCACTCAAAGTTCTCTTCAACATTTTCAATGCAGGCCACCACTTTCCTGAACGCGCATATGCTGTCTGTTTACTCCCTAGGTACAGGAAGCCAGGGAGTCTTCGTCCATCTAAAAATACCTGCAAAGTTCACTGTCATTACTCACCAACAGGATGACCCCCCCCCCCCCCCCATGGCTTGTTCTTTCCTGTGTGCTCCTTTCCTATTGACCTCTCATCTCCTTGTTAACATTTCACTTCATATGAAAATGGATATCCATTGTGTCATCTTACAATGCTTAATGTACAGCCTGACCAAGAGAGAGACATTTCTTATCTCCTGTCTGGAGAAACTGATCTAAGCCCTGCTTTTTAGTCACATGTTTAAGAAGACAGACAGTTTTTCTGGTACAGATAAATCGCTCCTTACGTAGTAACCGTATGCACATTTCACAGTGATACTGGGTCACAGACATGATGGCTGTTCCAGAGCACTGTCGATATACCGTGCTCTGACCCCACAGCATTGCCAATGCAGCATGCGCCTGCCTAATGGTACGCTGTCTTATTCCAGCTGTGGGCCCTTATGCAGCCCAGCCTGGCCCGTGCACCGGCCTGCAGCCCCCCTCACTGCTATCCCAGCCCAGCATTCCTTCAGGAAATACGCAGCCGTACTGTGTCAACATTTCACTGTCGTGCCGAATGGTGGGAACCAGACAGTAAGGTCCCTGGAGCGGAATTGTTTAGATACTTTCTTAAAGCCCAGCTCCCCTGTGGCTGTGAGCGGCGGCCAGATTCGTGAGCCAGCTCTGGAGGGGAACCTGGGCGTGGAGGTTGCAAACTGGCCAACTTCTCTGAAAGAAAGATGGTGATAGTTAACGTTGGGTGGGGGAGATGTGCCTCTCCATTTCCCATCCTCTCTGTCTGCCCCCATAGCATTCCTCCTACAGCCCCGTATCCGGGTGGGAAGGAGAGGATTCTAGCGGGCAGGACAAGAAGAGAAGCACTGTGCACCCTCTGGTGCTGACCCTATATGCCCTCATAGAAGGCTCCATAATGGGGGGGTGGGGGTGGGTGCCTGTGTCTCAGCCCACCTCACACTGCGCTGTTCCTAGTCCCCATTCGTTCACCCATCTCCCCAGCCTCAGCGCTTGCTGGACACCACTCAGCTCCCCCTGCCCCACCCAAAGAGACTTCTCATGCCAGGCTGCCTTTCCAACTGTCCAGCTGATGTGCTCATATAGCCTCCCTCCCTGCACTACCTGAGTTCCCTGTGAGCTGCATCTGGGTCTCATTTTATATTGGGTGGAGTGATGCTAGACCCTCTATCTTCCATAAAAGCTAGAATCTCGCAGCACACAACTGCACCATTAAAATCCAGCGTCTGCCCAGGAACCCACTAGCACCCAACATGGGTGCTGGATTCCCTCCCAAACACGACTGCCTGGAATCCTTCCGTACTGCTTTGTGCAGTTGCCCTGTATATTTAATTCTTCTGATGACTCATGACAACAGGGCAGGCAGACTGGAAGGAAGATGCCATTCAGGAGCCAAACACAGCAGCAAAGTCTTATTTTAGGTTCCTCCACCTTTGTCAGAGTCACAGTCAATTGAATAATTGAAACAATGGCTGATTCCTGGGTAGGATCTATCTTAGTAGACAATTCAACATTTTTACTGGGCCATTATTCTGGCCTGTTGGTAGGCAAACCATTAATTAGCAGCCTCTTCTTCCTTCCCCACTACCTGTTGTGCAACCCAAACCAAGACCCTTGTGGTCTATAGGCAGCAGACCAATCGGATGAGTCAGAAAGGAACCTACTCATGGTTGTTCCTCTGGCTTGTCTCAGCTGGAAGCCCCTCTCTGCACCTCTCACGGGGGAGGTGAAAGGAATCAACAGGCAGCAGAGGCTGTTCAGAGCAAGAACCTCTGTGATTCTAGGCTCCTGGGTTTTATACTCACTTCTGCCACTGATCTTGGTGTGACCTTTGGCAAGTCACCTAACTTCTAGCACTTACCCGCCTTTGTAAAATATTTTGAGATTCTTGGATGGTGTGTAATGTGTAAAATATGGATAATGATGCTGACCTTCTTTGTAAATCCCTTAAGAGCTACTGATGAAAAACTGGGCATTAGTATAATTCATATATCGTGCAGTAAACCTGCCCTTAAGGGGCACCTCAAATTATCCCCAAATGCATTGAGTACAATTCTGAGTCACCTTTATTAGGACCCCCCTCTGTTAAACACCCAGTTTTTCTCGATCCTTTAAGTGGTTGCTTAAAACAGGTTTCACTCTGCACATTGCTACTGCTGGTCAGGTCCGGCTGCGCATGAATATTCTGGGCCTCTGTTTACCAAGGCTGCTGTCACAGCCCTAAAGCACAGCAGCAGCTTCTTTGTAGGGTGTACAAAGCGAGGAAGGGGAGCAATTGTTTGGGGGGATTGGATCTGCCAAAATGAATTAGCCTCTTGTCACAGCTCCTGAGTTAACTGCCCCTCGCTGACCCCTTTGTGGCCTCTTGAAGGGCACCAGATTTAGGTCTCAGGCTTTTAGCCATCACGTTTCTTGGGGTGGGGACCTCTCTCTCCAAACCAGGGACTTAGACTGCAGACGCCTGCAGCTGACTGACTATCTGTGCAGGTCTGACTTGAGCTCAGCACCTGCAGTCCTGATCTCTCCAGGGCAATGACAGGGTTAACCAGTGACCGCCAGTCTTCATAAAGCAAAGTACTATTTATTCAGAATAAAAGTCTTGCAAAGAAAACCTGTGTAAAACTATATATGTCTAGTGTATCAGGCAGTCACCCCTCTTCCACATGGAGACCCCATAAGAGTTACAGACCCGTCTCTCTTGGTCACAGTTTCATGTCCATTTTGGATCGAGTGTGAGTGACCCTCTTAGCTGGTTGGGGTGGATATTTTAGACAGTTTCAAGTTCTTTCTCTCCAGGCCTCTTGAACCAAGTCAAATCAATCTCTGCTTTTTCCTCCTGGGACAGAACTTCCACAGACTTTGTGACCTGCCTTGTTTCAGCATTAGGGTTTTGCAGTAATTACCCTCCATGACTGGTGCTCGCCCATCAAGCCAAGAATACAGTCCCCAGCCAGCCCATCGAGATGCATCCAAAATTTATGAATTTGACATAATAATCTTAGAATATTCCAAAGCATTGCATCTATCACGTGGCCTAAGAGATTGTTTTATGAATGATTTGTAATTCAGTAGCACCTAACCAAGATTGAGGCCCCGTTGTGTCAGGTGCTGTACAAACACATAGTGAGAGACAGTTCCTGCCCCCATACTCTTACAGTCTAATTAAACAAGACATTATTCCCCCGCCGTACTGATGGGAAACCAGGACACACAGAGAGAGGTTAAGTGACCTACCCAAGGCCTTACAGGAGTTCTGTGGCAGAGTTGGGAAGTGAGCCCAAACCCTAGTTCAGTGCCTTTACCACAAGACCATCCTTGCTCTTTTGGCAAAGGTGGCGGTTGCCCCTTCGAAGACTTGTGATATTTGTGCATAGACTGGAGAAAACACTGGATGATATTGTCATGCTGTCTGGTGCTTCATGGCCATGAGTGCCAACCTCAGGGCAGACTGTCAAAAACAGGGCAGACACCCCAAACTGGTGGTATGTTCTGTAATTAGATTTCACCAACCCAATAACATGAATTCCTGGATCACTGTATCAGTCTTACCACAGACTCAGAAACAGTCACCTTAGGCTCTCCAGTTGATCTTGCCACCTAGGCAAGTTGGACTTAGTGATAAATGGTCACTTACATCAAAAATCACAAAATATTCAGGTTGTGCCCAGTCCTAAGAGACCAGTCATTTGGTACCCAAGATCTTACACCAAAGACAACGCCTGTAGCCAATCTTGTAATAAACTATCTAAAGGTTTATTAACTAGGAAAAAGAAAGGAGTTATTTACAGGTTCAAGCAAGCAAACATATATATACAGCAACAAGTTGCAATCTAAATCTGAAGAGTGTCAAAGTTATAGTGATATGTCAATTCAAAATCAGTATTGCCAACTTCAAGTGATCAAAAATCATGTCGGGCCCCCCAAAATCATGAGATTCTAAAAAGATTATATTGTGTTTTGTGTGTCAGTCTCTTGATATTTGAAGTCCCACTGCTCATCCCCAGGGTGTGTGCATGTAGGTGTCGCCCGCTCTCCCATATGTGCTGGATAAGGTGTTTCTGGCTCCTGCTGCAGGAGCACTCACCCCTACGTCTGCCAGTCTCCTTCTCAGCAATTAATCCTGTCCCCCAGCCCCCCATCAGTTCTGTCCTCACCCAACCTCCGTCAGTTCAGCCCCCCTCAGTTCAGTCCCCCAGCCCTCCTCATCACCACCCCATCAGTTCATCCCCATTGACATTCACTGCCCTCAGTCCGCCCTTCCCGTACCGCCCCATCTGCTCAGAACCTGCCATCAATACAGCCCCCCATTCCCCTCACTTCAGCCCCCTGTCATCCCCAGGCATAGTTCAGCCCTGCCGGCCTCACCTCTGCTCCTCTTAGGGTTCTTCACAGTCCCCAAGTCTTGGGGGGCTAGAGTGGGGTCCTCACTTCCCAGGCTGGCAGGATAGCCCTGGGGCTGACAGTGGCCGCCCCAGCCACCCGGGGCCTTAGGCTGACAGGGGCAGCCCCACCTCCCCTGGGACTGGGGCTGAGAGTGGGAACCCCCACTCCCCCCCGCCCCCCCCACGGACTGGGTCTGAGAGCAGGAGACCAGCAGCTGAAAAAAAAATCCTGACATTTAAGAGTTCTGTCACAAGATCATGAGTTGGGCTTAATTTTTCTTAGAAATTGCATCTCTGGCGATTAATTCAGAAGAGCTGGCATGTCTGCAAACTGTATCAGGGCAAACCCAGGGATAACCCTAGGGATATCTTGCTTCAGTTTAGAGTCTCTGGACCTGTCACAGGTCCAAATAGCAAAGAGATGAAAAATTCTCTCGTGACTCTGTTTTAGCTTTTACATTAAGGCCAGACCTACACTGCGACTGACTTTGGTGTAATTTACACTGCTCAGGGGTGTGAACAATGGCCCATTTAGGCTGTGTCTACACTGCAGACCTTACAGCAGCACTTGTGCTACTGTAAGGTCTCTAATGTAGCTGCTGAACTTCTCCTGATGACATAGCAGCATTTTTGGGGTGAAACTTATGTTGGTCAGTGGTGTGGGTTGTTTTGGGGTTTGCTTTTTTTTTTTTTTCCCAAACCCCAACTGGCAAAAGTTTTACCGACAAAAGTGCAGTGTAGACAAAGCCTGAATCTTAATAGGCCTCCTGACTGGACAACGGGGACAATTCCCATACCTGGGTTCACACGTTCAGAACAAACATTTTTAAAGTTATAATGCAAAACTGACATATTTCCTTATAGTCTGAAATACAGAAATTTATAGGTGGGATTAAAGAGACGAGGTGGGTGAGATAACATCATTTATTGGACCAACTTTTTTTCAGGTCTGGAAAAGGGACTCTGAGCATCACAGCTAAATGCAAGGTGGAATAGATTGTTTAACGTTAACATTTAGCACACATTCTAAGACAGTGGCTCTCAACCTTTCCAGACGACTGTACCCCTCTCAGGAGTCTGATTTAACTTGCGTAACCTCAAATTTCACCTCACTTAAAAACTACTTGCTTACAAAATCAGACATAAAAATACTAAAATGTCACAGCACACTATTACCGAAAAATTGCCCACTTTCTCATTTTACCATATAATTATAAAATAAATCAATTGGAATATAAATATTATATTTACATTTCAGTGTATAGTGGATAGAGCATATAAACAAGTCATTGTCTGTATGAAATTTTAGTTTGTATTGACTTTGCCAGTGCTTTTTATGTAGCCCATTGTAAAACTAGGCAACTATCTAGCTGAGTTGAGGTACCCCCTGGAAGACCTCTCTGTACCCCCATGGGTACATGTGCCCCTGGTTGAGAACCACTGCTCTAAGAGACCATTGAAGGTAAAGTGGCTTGTTAACACTTCTGCAGCCATAGCACAAAAAGAGGGACCAAGTGGGTTACAGACTGTTGTAATAAGTCCACACCCCTGAGCGACGCAGTTATACTGACGTAACCCCCAGTGTAGACCGCGCTATGTGAATGGGAGGGCTACTGCCTCTCGCGGAGGTGGATTAACTAGTCCGATGGGAGAAGCTCTCCTGTTGGCGCAGTAGCATCTTCACTGATGAGCTACAGCGGCGCAGCTGCAGCATTTTGAGTGTAGACCTGCCCTCTCTTCAGCCTCTGATTTTTAGTGTCTAGCGGTTATGAAACTGGAGCTCCTGAGCCTGTCTTTTGACAGTGCTGTGCAGGTTTCCTTTGAGGATGAGGGCTGAGATTAGTGCATGCAGCAACTTACAAGCATTTTGCAGAGTCTAAACACAAAATACATTCTTATAAGACTAATACCTATTTTGAACAAAACTAACAGAGGTGATCTGGCTTGGATTCCATCTATGAGTTTGTCAGTTCTTAGCTAACGCCTATGGCCTTGGACAGAGCTGCACTTGATTTACCAGTATCACAGATAAACCATAGGGAAGAATTCTGCATTGACAGTATGTTGGGTAAGGTCATCTCTTGCTGCAGGTCTCATCCATCTCTGAGACCTGTATTAGGTCAACAAGGGGGAAGAACAGAAGCTCTTCCTCAAATGGAGCACTGACCCAAGTGCTCCTTTTTACAGAAATAAGCGACTGGGGTGTCCTATTTCTGGAACGTCTATCACAAGAGTTAAATAATGAAGCCATTATGAATTTGCCAACAATAGAAGTTGATCTGATTACACAGATTTAAAGCGAGATGGTCACTGGAGCCAGTCATTGGGAAGGGACTTTTGTGCCAGACAGTCTTTAAATAGTTTTGAATAGGAGGGAGAGTTAGCTGTGTCCTTCCCTTCCTACACTCTTCCCCACCTAAAGAATGGTCTCTTGCCAAGCCAACTGTGTCCTGTCAATGCCTGAAAGTTCACCATGCATAGCCTTTAAATATAGACTATCAAAACTGACCGGGTAAAGCCCACTGCGAGGGAGTGGTGGGTGGGGAACTAAAGGCAAAAAGGTGGGACCTTAAATAGCATCCACAGACAAAAGACTGCGCGGAAACGTCCAGCCCTCTTTGAGACACTAACAGGAAATCTCCAGCCTTCTGGCTGAGTAACCCCCAGCTACCAAAGGTCATTAAACAATGCGACTGTAGCAAAGGGCCTGATCCTGTGGACCCAAGCAGGCAAAGCTCCCATTGCCATTTGGCTGCAGGGTCAGGCGTGGTAGTTTACGTTTGGGTAGAACACCTTCAGTCATAGCATATCCCTGAGGGCTTCTGAAACTCTCTGCAGGGGAACCTGTCTCAAGTGACTGCAGCGAAAATGGGTCGTCTAGTAGAGGTGGTATTTTACTCAGAATTAAACAACATTTGACTGAGAGCCTTTGAGGTACTTGGAAATGATCACTTTGCACAGAGATGTCTATCTGGTGTAGTTCGTACAATATCTGTCCTGCTATGTATCTTTATTAATCACTGCACCCACTACCGAAATGCAGCCCCCTCTGGGGTAGAGCACAGCAGCTATTTAACAGTGCACTCCTCAGCGCTACACAACAATGCAGGTCAGGAAGAGAATTGTTCTGTATCCAGTCAGAACGACAGGAATTGAAAGTAAATACACCAATATTCGAATTTGGCCAGGAGACCAGAGATCCTGCCTCTTAATCACAGGACTTCCTTAGTGGTGTGGAAATGTCATGGAGTTTTAGTGACCAAAGAGGATTTTTAACTCCAAAAGACAGTGGGGGCATGACACACCCTCTGTCTTAGGACCTGACTCGGGACAGAGCACAACCTACTGAATCACCCACGCCTCTTCCTGCAGGACCCGAGTTAGGCAAGCAGCATGTGCAGGCAAAGATGAGAGGGGAAGGCAGAAATGTTTCCCATTCAAGCCCTACTGCGGGGAGAAGGCTACAAAAGCATTTTCTGACCGTAGCTGAAGGCTGGGGAAAGCACAGAAGTATTGTGCGTAATTTGTAAAAGGGAAATGCTAAGGTGAAGTCTCACGTAGGGACAGGGCTCTCGGCCGGTTTAAACCGTAACTCCACTGAAGTCAATGTACTCCACCCATTGACATCAGCGTTCACCAGTTCACCAGGAAGGCGGATGAGATCAGTGTGAAAACACTAGGGTGGCCAGCGTCATTCATCAGGGTTAAAATAAAGCCAGACGGTGGGTGTGACGGGAGAATGGGCTGAGTGGCTCGAGTTGGGGATGATAGCAGTGTTCATCAGAGACAACGTGCATATTGGTGCATGCAGGTCAGGCCCTTTCTACCTCCCTTCCCTCAGCCAGGGGTGACTGGTCTTTAAAAGTAGGGGGGCCATGGGCACTTGGACTGAGGCCCCGCCCCCTCCCCCTGAGCCTGGTGAGGGCGGGGCCAAAGCAAGTACAGGAGGAACAAGGCAGCGGAGAGTCAGGTCTCCTGGATACCAAACCACTGCCAAGTGACCCTGCTTTGTCACTGATACCGGCCAGCTGATGATGGACGTGTAGCTCACCTCAGCGTTTAGGTCCCTGCTGAATTTCGCCCAAACCCGTCAACGGGCGTTTTACCTGTCTATGGCGCTCTAGGTCCAGACTCTTCTCCTTTTCCTCTTGTGCGATACGATCAGGCAGCCGGGAGTTGTGAAGGGAATGGCCACTTCTGGGGAGCGATCCCTGCCGTAAATCTGCAGGCTCAGGGAAGGGAGGTACAAAGGTAAAAAACTGCACACAGAGTTACATACACATGCTCGGCTCAAAGGGCAGGTGGGTTTTATTCCATGCCAGGATCTGTGAATCTCAGTGAAGTTCTTGCCCCCACCTCTGATTATTTTCGGCGTTTACGCTACTAGCGACAGGGCATAGCTATGGTCGCTTTATGTATGTGTTGTAACTCTCGAGTCGTTTGTGGTCATTTCCGCCTCGTCCGTGTGCTGGTGCTCACCTCTCCTTTGTGCCAGGCCTCGTAAAAACATGTTGCCTCCTCCCACCCCAACTGTAAATTCTTGACATCAGCAGCACTGAATCTGGGACACTTACAGACAAACGCTTCCTGTATGAAGCCAGTCCCAGCATGTGACGTTTCCTGCATCATTGTTTTCCAGCGCTGATTGGAAATGAAGAATTCTCTTTTGTGAAAAATTCAGAGGTTATAGGTGAGACCTTTTGAAATTTGTTGCAAAGAGAGAGAGAGAGAGAGAGAAACACAGCTCCCTGCCCAGCCAGTAACCCAGTGGCTGGGGCACTTACCTGAGATGTGGGTTCAGGTTCATGGTCTGCCTTAGGGAGTTGAAGCTGGGTCTCGCTCCTTCACTCTGAGCAGAAATTCCATCCTAGGCTCCAATTCCCTTCATTTATTTTCTCTATTGTTCCCCCATCTCACAGGTGAGCAGTTAAGCAGAGGTCCTCTCTGCCTTTCCTCAGTGACTGCTGTCCAGAGTCCAGGATGACTTTTGGAAGGGAGTCAGCGCTAATACCAGTGCCGTTATCTCCTCTGTCCCTCTTGGTCTAACCTCCCAGGCTGCGTGTGGGCTTTGTGTTGCTGTGTTTTCTTTCCTGGTCTCAGCTCTGCCAGTGCCTATTGCAGTGTAAAGCACTCTGGGATAGTGCACGGTAGGAGAAGCACTCACTGAACAAGCCCAGCCTTGGAATCTCTCTGTGGCATGGGAGTTGTAAATGTCCTTTAGGATGAACTTGCCCCATAGGAAGAACCTCACAGCAAGTGGGAGGGAAGTACATTGAAGATGGGAAGAGGGAGCCTGAATACAGGGGAAGGACAGGAAAAATGTATGCTATACGGGTAGGTTTGTACAACCCTGCATTCCCCCATCCCATCTAGCTAGTTACATCCTGAGTACAGGAATACACAGTATACTCTCCAGGCCAGATCCTCCACTGGCTTAATTAATGGAACACCATTGGGCTCAAGCCTGTGCCCCAGCTGCTTTGCTTCTTGAGACTGCAGTAGGACAGTTGGGAGTTTCCCTAAAGAGGCAGCCAAAAGCAGGCAGAGCTGGCTGGCTGACCCCCCACCTCCCACTTTCAAGGCTAGGTACAGGTTGGGGTTAGGACAGAGCATATTGCACTTACCTGCCTCTACCTCTAGCTGTAGCTCATGTAATGTAGAGCAGATGCTGGGTTGCTCTACAAGTCTGCTAAGGGCCGTTTCAGTCAGGAGATGGTCCAGGATCAGAGAGAGGAAAGGTAGCTTAGAGTCACCTTCCGTAACCTGGCTGAATATAAACTTGGCCCACCTGAGGGTTGAGTTCAGTGTGTTACCCTGGTGTCAGTGAGGAGTGAGACCAGATTTGGTCTCTTTCTCTGTATATAGGAGTAGGCCTCTGCAGGTGCAGTGCTCAGGAAGTATAGTGCATTTAGCTCGAAAACGTGTTCGCTTTTCTTTTCTTTAGAAAAACAAACCAGGAAATTAAAACACAGCACAATCTGTTAATGTGACATTGAGACCACTGTTTCAACACTCAAGAGCCAAGAAATGCCAGCGTTAATTACAGAGTGCAGAATCCTTAACAGAGAACTTTCCTCCCAGGCATTTGAGTTAAATAGGCGTTAGCAGAAACAAACCTTGAGTTTGCAGGGGTTGCAAATCAGGGTAGAACTTGGCATTTCAGCCAGTCTGAATGAAAATCGCTTCCCATCTCAGTTAATCTGGTCAGGCTTCAATGGCGACTCTGTATGTCCTACCCCTACGTCTTTGGTCTTCCATAGAGTCCTCTAGGCAAAGCGGGATAGAGAGGAGTTCACTTTCTAACATAAAACCAAGCAGAAAAACACATCCAACTGCCTCATTTTTAAACAGATCAACCTTTCAGGCCTTTCTTGTGTATCGTGAAAAAGTTCCGTCATATAGACAGTGGGAAAGACGGTCAGGTTTCCGGAGAGGCAGGGCCAGTGCAAGAATGTTTCACACCCTAGACGAAACTTCCACCTCGCGCCCTCCCGCCAACCAACGCTGACCCCCGCCCCTGAGGCACCCTCCTCCCCCCTGCGTGGCAGCTCAGCACCTCCCCCTGAGGCACCCCTCCTGCGGCAGCTCCCCACCCCCCACCGTCTGCCCTGAGGCACTCTCCCCAGTTCACCCCTGCCCCTCCTCCTCGAGCACGCCGTCGCTGCTTCACTTCTCCCGCCTCCCAGGCTTGTGGCGCCAATCAGCGGTCCTCCCCGCACTCCCCTGCTCAGCTCCCTCTGCCTACATGCCGGTGGCAACTGGGGCAGCAGAAGATCCGGCCGCCGCAATCACTGCCCAAGAAAATGCCGCCCCCCAAATCCTTGCGCCCTAGGCGACCGCCTAGGTCACCTAAATGGTTGCACCGGCCCTGCGGAGAGGCCCAGTTTGGTGTGACACCCCAGAATGCAAACTGGTGGGCGGGTTGCTACCGGACAAACACAGGTCTAGGAGCATGTAACATTGGCATCTACATGCTTAGCACAGGTCTCTTTCCTACCACTTGGCCTGCCTGCCTGCCTGCCTGCAGCATAACCTATTGCTACTGAAACAGGCATGAACCCAACTGCCTCTTCCCCTTTGGCTGGTCTCTTAAGCCTGGGGCAGCAAGAAGCAATGAGGCTGAAGCAGTTGGCTTGTGGAGCCGAAACAATTTTATTATTTGTATCACTGTAGCACCAAGCTCCTGATTTTGGGGGCCTGACTCATGATTACTGTAGAAGGAACCTGGGTGATGGAAGTAGCCCGGCTCTACGCTGCTGCAGTGAGTCTTTTTCTGATCTAAATTCTCAGCAGTATTTTGGTTTGCTTGAGAACTCTCTCGTTGGCCCACTGTAGCACTTGCAGGACTCCACATGGGTTTCAGAGCTCGTTGCACCAGCATCGTTGTCACAAACTTCAATGGCAAAACTCCTCGGAGGGCTTGTTTACGTGAGGGATATTTTGCACCAGTTTAAAATGGGGATACATTGCATCAGCACCAGCCCTGATTATATGATTTAATCGTAGCTGCAAAGGTCATCTGGTCTCATGACTCTCAACCTCTCCAGACGACTTACCCCTTTCAGGTGTCTGATTTGTCTTGTGCATCCTTGAGTTTCACCTCACTTAAAAACTACTTGCTTACAAAATCAGACATAAAAATACAAAAGCGTCACAGCACACTATAACTGACAAATTGCCGACTTTCTCATTTTGACCATGTAATTATCAAATAAATCAATTGGAATAGAAATATTGTACTTACATTTCAGTGTATAGAATATAGAGCTCTACAGACAAGTCATTGTCTATATGAAGTTTTAGTTTGTACTGACTTCGCTAGTGCTTTTTGTGTAGTCTGTTGTAAAACTAGGCGACTATGTAGATGAGTTGATGTACCCCCAGAAGACCTCTGTGTACCCCCAGGGGTACATGTACCCCTGGTTGAGAACCACTGCTTTAGTCCAACCCCAAATGGTCACTTCTGGCCTCAGACTCTGTGAAATTACGAGAGGCTGACACTGCTCTGGCTACATGGGGGAAAAACCCTTAGAATGACAAGCCCTCAGAAGGATTTCAAGCCTGGGTCTCTTGTCTTTACGGAGCTGCAGTGAGAGCAGGAGGCTCAGTAGGGACAAGCTGGTTTGTTGGCCTGCATTCCCTGCTTTTCCGGTCCCAGGAGTTCCTCTGTCATTTCCTGAGCGGTGCCGTTTTAGGTAGACAGGATTTTTATTCTGGGTGTGCAGCATCCTTTGCTGTTTCATTTAGCAGCCTGGGAATGGTGATGGGCTGGAATGGGGGAAGCTGGATCAACTCAGAAATTGAATCACAGCTCCACACCCACCGGCAGCCAGGCTCCCCTCTCCTCACCTCCTTCTCCCGCCCCTGCAGCGTGCTGCGTCCCTGCTCCTTCCCCTCCCTCCCAGCGCTTCCCAGCCCCACCCCCCTGCCGCCTAGCGCTGTTTGGTGATGCTTAGGACTTTCTGGGAACAGGGGGAAGAGCAGGGATGCGGCGCACTCAGGGGAGGAGGCGGAGAAGAGGCAGGGCAGGGGTGGGGACTTTGGGGGAAGGGGGTGGTGCTGGGGTGGGGTCGGGGGAGGATGGGCGTCAAGCGGACACCAGGCAGAGGGGAAGTCCAGCATCTTGTTGCAGTCTTGCAGGGTGACAGGGACTAAAGTCCCCAGTCCACCCTAGCAGCAACATCGCTGTGGCTCATGGAATCATAGGGTTAGACGGGTCATTTAGTCTAACCCCCTGCAAGATGCTAGATTTAACCCTGATGTTGGTTTACAATAGTGTACTGTGCTAAGGACTGTACAAACACGTGGCGAGAGACAGGCCCTGCTTCCCAAGAGCTTGCGGTGCAAATAGACAGGACAGACACCAGGAGCAAGGAAGGCTGCTTAGCCCCATTTTACAGATGGCAACTGTGGCACTGGGAGACAAAGTGACTTTCCCAAGCTCACAGAAGAAGTCAGTGGCAAAGCTGGGAATTGAAGCCCTTTGAGTCCCAATCTAGTGCCTTAACCACAAGGCCACCCTCTTGGAAGCGACTGCTCTTTTATCACACGTGGAGATTGATTGGGGAGGGCTGCCGTGCGGCTGCTTCCTGTGGATAAATGTCACGAGCAGGGACGTGGCTGGTTTAAATCATTCCCACGGTGCCCTGACAGCCTGGAGCATCCATCAACCTGTTGAAGGGGGTGGGCAAAAAGAAGGGAGACAGTCCCTGCAGCTGGCACCAATTGAAATCCGACCCACTGAGAGCCCTTGCCAGGCTCTTCATCTGAACTGGGGCGATAAGAACAGGACACTTCAGGATCAGAAGAATGCCCTGCCGTTATCTCTCCTTTGATTCAGACAGTCAGAGCTTATCAGGTGGGATCTTCTGGGCACCAGCTTTGGACAGAATGCACTCCACCCCCCGCACACACTTGTTCCTATGTGATAGCAGAGACGACACAGCGTGTTTTATTGCCTTGATTTGATTGTCTCTGTGTTGCTCACACACTAGCTCAAAAATCAGTCCTTAACAATGAGTCCTGGTCACAGTTGGGGGGGAGGGGTAAACACACACGTGCGTGCTCCATTGCACTATATCTGAATCCAAGCATGGTAGCTTCCTTCCCAGAGATGTTATACTTCTCATTCTATCTGGGTGCCAGGCCCTGTCTTTAATATTGTACAGTGCAGTAATTGGACGGATGAACTACTGTCTGTAAAGTGCTTTGACAGTGGTTGCTGTGTGTTGCCAAGTGTCATTGCTTGGAGGACCTCACATGCTGTGATTTGTCTTTGGGGCAGAGTAGAAGAGGTGAGGGGATCAGTTCATTCTCCATGGTCTAGCCACCTCTTAATAGCCTCTTGTGAGACCAGCCACAAAGGGATCAGTTAATGCCAATTAGTGAGTGTTTTTTGGTCATGTGGACACCTGCTTTTCCATGGGATAAATGGCGCTGGGTTATCGTCTGCACCCATTGTTTGGCTTGGAGCCATGATATTCAGGAGCCAAATTAGCGAGCAACATTACCTTAAAGAGCCACAGCAAAATGATGGCCAAATATTATTATTTTATCAACTACAATTGGTTAATAACATAGTAAAAATATCCTGATTGGTTAATAATTGCATTATACTGTGTTTTAATATCATGTGCTGCAAAGAGCCATAGGAGACAGAGTGGAGAGGGATGGTTCAGTGGTTTGAGCATTGTCCTGCTAAACCCAGAGTTGTGAGTTCAACCCTTGAAGGGGCTCCTTGGGGATCTAGGGCAAAATCAGTACTTGGTCCTGCTAGTGAAGGCAGGGGCTGGACTCAGTGACCTTCCCTTCCAGTTCTAGGAGATAGAATATCTTTATTAATTAATTTTTTATTTATTAATTTTTTTATTACAGAGCTACTTGCGGTAGGGTGACCAGATGTCCTGATTATAGAGGGACAGTCCCAATGTTTGGGGCTTTTTCATATATAGGCTCCTATTACTCCCCAGCCCCATCCCGATTTTTCACCCTTGCTGTCTGGTCACCCTAACTTGTTGCTCCCGAACCTCAGTCTGAGTGTCACTGGCTTAGAGCATGACTAATAGAACTTCTGTGACCAGTGTGCTAGCAGGTCAGTAGGGGGCGCTGTGCTAGAGGCACCATCTTTCTACAATGCCATCAAACTGTGTTCCTGCCCACATGTGATCAGTAAATATCCTGACTCATGTTAGTCAGCAGTTGGAGCACTTGCCCTGGTAGCCTGACCATTCCAGCGTGAGTAATTATGTTCTAATTTCCCTCCCGGTTTCAACTGGAGATTATGTTCTTCCTCACTTCCCGGCACAGCTGCTGCCCAGCGGCGGCTGCCTTTCAGTGGCAGGTGGAGTGGTTCTTTATAAGTAATGTTTGCAAAGCACTTTGGGATCTTGCCTGATGAAAGGGAAAGAACTGAAGACTCTCGACTTCTACCTCCTTGTTCTAGGCTACGCTCCCTCCCCTAGTAAAGGCTATGCCTGGGTTTCCAAATCCCATTTTCCCTTTGCCCTTATTTAAGCAAGAAAGGCATGTCCAAAGGCCTGTCCAGCCCCAGTTTGTCTCTCGCCTCCCAGTAACTGCACGGCCTCATGTCCCTCGGTTTCCCAACAGATCTCAAGAGAAGCAGGGGCTCTTGGCCAGCGACTCTGTGAGTGAGACTCCGCCTGCTTGAGAGGCTGAGTGGGTTGTGTCGCCCACAATTTCCTAGGTTATTCTTCTATGTTTCCTTTCCCCACTATTAATAGACTTGGAACCAATCTGAGCTCTTTCGACGAAGTGATTGTGGGGAGGGGGAGTTACAGAGATAGGAAATGAAAGGGCTTGGACGGGGAGTGAACCTAGCAGCAGGAGCTAGGGTGGGGGAGGTGCCTTTAGATGGGGTTGGGGGAGGAAGGGGAGGGATGTTCCTTTTCTAGGCACTTTGCTCTGATGTGTTTTTTCTCTTCCCGCACCCAGAGCAGGGGGCCCTCCTCTTCCCGCACCCAGAGCCGGGGGCCTTTCTTTTCCCATGCCTGGAGATGAGGGCCCATCTTTTCCCGCACCCAAAGATGGGGGGCCCTCCTCTTCCGACACCCAGAGCTGGGGGTCCTCCTCTTCCCGCGCCTGGAGCCGAGGGTCCTCCTCTTCCCAGAGCCGGGGGCCCACCTCTTCCCATGCCCGGAGCCAGGGGCCCTCCTCTTCTCAGAGCCAGGGACACTTCTTTTCCCGCGCCCGGAGCCAGGGGCCCTCTTCTTCCCGTGCTTGGAGCCAGGGCCCTTCCTCTTCCCGTGCCCAGATCCATGGACCCTTTCCAAATAAATCCTGCCACAGTTTCTCCTCCTCCCCGTCCCCCTCCACCAATCTGGAGCTTCAGTTTTAAAACTCTGGGCTAGATCCTCAGTTGGTGTAAATTAGCATCACTCTGTGGACCTTAATGTAGCTATGGCAATTTACACCAACCGATGATGTGGCCCTCGGTTGGGTTTGGATAAACGGAACAAGCCCAAACGACGTGAAGCACAGAGGAGCAGGTTCTCCATTGCCCAGCCCCTGAGATGGTCATTCACACCACCACCAAGTACGATCAGCTCAGAACAGAAGTGTTTCACATCCACTTGGTGCTGCCATGAATGACTACACAAGACACAGGGCAACGGAGAATCAGGCTCAGTCATCAATGAGGATTGAACCTGGCACTTTCAGCCTTGCAACCACAAACCCGCCTCATTTGCCATGAAGGCGTAACTCCTGTTGCAAGCATTCGGTATAAGGCTCTTATGCACGGTAGGCCTTCCCTCGAGGGAGACAAACGATCTCACATGCACACTAACATGATTGTGTTATGCTCTTACTCAGGGCACTTATTGCTCCCAGACTATTTAACCTCAAACTGCTGCGTGTGTGTGTGTGAATTTTTAATTGCCTTTTCAAAGCGTCCCATGCAACATGCCTTTGTTTTCAGCATTTGGATTAGTTGCAACTATTGTTAAGCTGGCTGACAATTCCACTTCTGAGATTCTGTCTTCCAGCAAACCTGGGGACTAGCGGGGTATCTCTTAGTTGTCCCTGGCATGCTACAAGAGATGAAAGTCCAGTTAATGCGGTGTTACTAACTTCACCCTGATGCTACCACCCCGGAATGTGGGGAGGCAGATAATTTTCCACCTTACCAAAAATTGGGCGTGGGGAGCATGACTCTAGTTGAAACCCCAGGTGAACTTTCCTCCTCAGACATTCAGGAAGAGTCTTTCCCTAGGGAGATGATGGGAATCATTTAGCATTGCGTTCCTGAAAAAATATATTCTTCCCCTTAGATGAACCCAGTGTCCTTGGGGATAATTTGTTTCTTGACAGGGCGAGGGATAGTGAAATCTGTTTGTTTGTTCCCCTCTTCAGTAAAATCGTGATCTCATTACTGTGGGAGGAGGCAGGGAAAGGACACTAGGCAAACAGGGGTCCCTGGAGAGTGCAGTTGCAGAAAGTTGTCCAGCCTGGCGCCCTTAACAATGTCTGTGAAACAGCAGCAGGAGGACTATTTAACCTGGTTGCATGGTGGCAGTGAGGTGCGTCCTCGCTGGCAGTCCACCAGTTGAACTAACAGTAATAGATAGGAGCTTCCTTGCCCTGGCTGGGCATCAGGGTAACTTTCTCCAATAGACGGATGGCAAAAAGTGAATTGGAGCAAACACGGGTATGGACATGCTGGCTTCCTACCAGTGCAAGGACTCGGCCACTGGCTGGTCTTTCTAGCTGAGGCTTAGCCTAAGCTGCACTTTGCTGGCAATACAAGTGTATTGATAAGACAGTCTACGGTGTGGTATGTGTCAACTGAGATGAGGAGGAGTGACGGGGTTGAAGACTTCCTCTCCCCTGGAAGCTTAGGGACCTGCATACCATTTAGGGCATCTGCTCCATTCCAGCTGCCAAAAATTGCTCTTCAGAAGAATCTGCCTGAGGCCCTCAGAAAAGTTCTCCTTGGACGGGGGTGGGGCGGGTTGGGCAGATGCCAGGGCTGAGCTGAGCTCCATCAGAGGTTTAACAAAAAAAAAAACCACCTCCGCCTTCTGTTGAATTTGGGCGGGAGGGATGTTTAACAAGGGGCTTCCCAAGGGGTGAGTGCATTACAGGGTTTGTGCTGGAACAATGGCCTTTTGTCAGGGTTGACAGTCCCACCTAACAGGTGCCTCTTAGATAGATAAATCACTCCTGCCAGGGGCTCAGAGTGGGTGGGAGATCTCGGTCTCCACTCTCTCTGTGTCTGTTATGCCTTTTGATATCAACTGCAACAAAGAGGAGGTGGGGGGGATTCCATTGCTTACATTCCAGCCCTTGTCCCTCTTGAGCCTGCTGTCCCTGTGCGAGGGAGCCTGGATACGTAGAATGGGCAGTGGGAGTGAGAACTGCAGCTCTCATCCATCCAGGAAAAGTCACAGGTTGCAGATTTTTGTGGCTGGGAATTAATTAACGGAAGCTTCCCTCTGTGGAGGAGCATGTGAGGGGGTGGAGGGTATGAAATTGCTGCAGCTGGAGGTGACATGGACACAGGTCATTTGGGATCCAGACGGACACCTAATTGGCTCTGGCAGGGTCAACAACCACAGCTTTGGGAGAAATCAGATCCCCAACATAGTATTATTATTTAATAATTATATAATACCTAGAGGCCCCCAGTGGAGATCAGGACCTCACTGTGCTTGGCACTTCACGTGCATTTCATGTCCCAGCCCCAAAGAGCTGACAAGACAGAAAACCGGGAGGGAGAACAGAGGTGGCACAGGGAGGTGAAGTGACTTGCCCAAGGACACTCAGCAGGCCAGCTGGGAACTCAATTCAGGCCCTAATCCATGAAAGGATGAGAGTGAGCAGGACTGATGGCTTGGAGGGTGGGGCTTTTACTGGTGGGGAGGCTTTTAGTGAGACCCAAGCCAGCAAACTGTCTGGGCATGAGCCTATGTATAAAGCCAATTGGCTAAGAAGGCTGTCAGTCAAGTAGAGAGCTATGGGTGGAACTTCCTTTCTCTCCATATAAAACCTCCAGTCTTCCAGCTGGGGGACAGTCAGTCAAGGTGTGTCTGTATTGAGAGTTGGGGGTGCAATTCCTAGCTAGCATGCTAAAAATACATTGTATCCGTATCAGTGTGAGTGGGGCTAGCCACCCCCTATGTATTTGGGATGGCCAGCACCTTGCATCACTGCAACTCCACTCTGCTTTCAGCATGCGTATGCCTACATGAGCTGGGAATCACACCCCCCGCTCAAAAGTGTAGACATACCCTAAATCAGGCAGTTGGAAGCATGGGTGCTGGAATGGGGGGTGCTGGTGCACCTCCTGGCTTGAAGTGGTGTCCATCATGTACAGGGTGTACAGTTTGGTTCAGTGGCTCTCAGCACCCCCACTGTACACATTGTTCCAGCCCCCCTAGTTGGCAGAGGAGAACGGGTCACCTGCAGGAACCACTAGTGAATGTATAATATGCAAAGTACCCTGTCTGGTTTGCTGCTTGTTTTTATTGGTTTTGGCTTTTTTTAATTTAAATCAATTTTAGTGTTATTCTTTTGCCCACCCCTGGGTTTTTGTGGTTTTGAGCTGTCTTGCTGCTGCCCTCTGCCACCGATCCTCTCTAGAGACTGTCTTCAACTGAGTATTCTTGAAGATTGGGTTGGAGGTGATGTGGGAACAAAATGCAGAGGGGTGGCAAGAGAGAAGGAGCCTTCCTGGTATCAGGGGCAAGTCTCACATGCTCCTCCATTGGCTTGTTACATGTTTTTTCAGGTATCACAGTCTAGATGATAATATGAAAGGACCCAATGCTTGTAAAATTCAACAGTTCTGCACCTAGGATTCTGGCCATATGCACACAGACCGACTTCCTAGTGCCTTCTGCAAACTCTTCCCTCCTGCAACCTGTGCTCCTCCCTCCAAGTTCCATGCAGTTTTTGACACTTATGCCCATTAGACTAGTTCCTTACCTCGTCCTCAGCCCTCCCCTCTGCCACTATGCTCCTCAGGGCATTTTCTGAAAATCTCACCCACAGTGCGCTGGTCCTACGGGGGCTGCAGGGGAAGCGAGTATTCTCAGCAGTGGGCAGGGGCTGGTTTTCACACATTAGCTATTTACACAAGTGTCTGTGCTGGACATGGTGCATATGAAGAGCATGTGGAGGGGTGGGTTGGATGGAAGCCAGGAAATCTTTCCTCTGATTTTGTAACCATTTGGCCCTTGTGTTTTTTTAGGAGGTGCCATTGAAGCAAATGGCATGACTGCTGCTTCCACCACAAGTGCCCCATCTGCTGATGCCTCCTCCCAGGGCAGCCAACCGCCCACTAAGACTACGGGTGCCCCGTCCCCCACTCAAACCTTGACCTCCACCAAAGCTGACATCTCACCCTCCACTGGCACTGGCATCCTGCCTGCTCCTTCAACTTCCACCAACACCTTGTCTGGTGCCAGCACGCTGCCCCCCCCCACCTCTGGTACACCAGACAGTGTCAACGCCCCATCCTCCACTGATGCTGGAACCTCACCTGGCACCGGCACCTTACCCCCTGCTGGTGCCCCATCCCACACTAATGCAAGCACTCTGCCCCCTGCCAGCACTCTGCCCCCAGCTGACACTGGCACCCGACCTGCTAAAGCTAGTGCTGCCTCTGAGGACACGGCGGTGGTGGTCAGCACCACCACTGGCTCTGCAGACTCCCTCACCGTTGGTGCACCCACGACTGCCCCTGTTGACCATGCCCTCAGTGTCGCAGCCACTCGCAGCTCCGTGGCCACCCCAGATGCTCACGCGGCTGTTACCCCAAGCTCTACCATTGTCGCTGACGTCCCCAGCTCTGCACACACTGGTCCGGCAGCCATGTCTCCATCTCAGAAGCCCCAAACACCAGAAACCACTACAGGTATGAGCAGGACTGTGCAGTTTTTGGAGGCTGGGGGAATGCTGGCTGACTCTGGAATAGAAAACGGGTTATGGAGTCTTTCCAGTCTAGGTTAGGTCTTGGGTTCATGTCGAGCTCAGTCTGGCCATGGCTGACAGTCTCTGCCACCCAGCAGCTGTTCAGTGGCCTGTGTGAAATCACCTGGTGGCTCACAGGCCAGTGGCCTGGGGTTCCTATCACAAAAGCCACCCTAGCAAGTGGCCCCCTTGTGGGCAGCCTCAACAAAAGAGGCTCAGGACCAAATGGAGCATAGAAGTTGAACTCCTCGCTTGTCCCTAGCAGGGCCCTGTCTGTACCTGTTTGAAAATCTAGCAAGGAGGCCATGGAGGCCAGCTTATGGTTGACATGCTGGAGAAGCGGGAGGCAGGGGAGGTATGCCAAGCAAGGGGCGACATGGTCAACGCAATGGGCTAGGAAAATGATCGTTGCAGAAGCATTCTGGATACGAACGGGGTCAAGCTGTATTTGTCAAGGCCAGAAAGAAGGACGTTGCTCTAATCAAGGTGAGAGATGATGAGAGCCTGGATGAGAGTTTTAGTTGTGTGGAGGGATAGAAAAAGCTGCATCTTAGGGAGGTTATACAGAAAGAACACAAGAATGACCACACTGGGTTAGACCAAAGGTCCATCTAGCCAAGGCTGTCCTGAGCCATTTTGGTGCCCTCTGCAGAAGGGCTGTGTGGGGCTGCAGGCCTCGGCAGGACGGTGCGGGGGGAAGCTGGCTATGGCGGTGCAGCTGGGAGCCAGGAGATTGGAACAGGCTGGAGCTGGGTCGTTCTACTTACCTGTGAGTGCAGGGAGCCCGACCCTTCCTGCGGTCCTCAGGGGAAGGGCTGGGGTGGAGCAGAGGCGGGAGCCATGGGGAAGAGACGGAGCAAAGGCTGGAGCAGCACACAGCTGTGCAGGGCACCAGGAAATTTGGTTCCCTATGCAGCTGCGTACTTTGCATATGGGTAGGGACGGCCCTGCATCCAGCCCAGTATCCTGTCTTCCAACAGTGGCCAATGCTGGTGCCCCAGAGGGATTGAACAGAACAGGTAATCATCGAGTGATCCATCCCCTGTCGGCCGTTCCCTGCTTCTGGCAAACAGAGGCTAGGGACATCATCCCTGCCCATCCTGACTAATAGCCACTGATGGACATATCCTCCATGAACTTATCTAGTTCTTTTTTGAAGAATCAGCAACCTTTACACATAGCTTGGATGTGAAGACCTAGACAGAGATCTGAATCAAAGATGATGCCCAGGTTACAGGCCTGTGATCAAGAGAGGAGGTTACGAGGAGATTTTCTTTTTTGGGCGAGGGAGGAGTTTGAGTTCTTTTAGCCATGTTGAGCTGAAGGCTAGACATCCACAAAGTGTCAGAAAGGTAGTCTGAGATTTGCATCTGAATAGAAGGAGACAGGTCTGGAGTAGAGAGATAGAGAGCATCGAGACAGTGGTTGAATTTGTGTTTATGGATGAACTTACCCAGGGATAAGATATAGAGGGAGAAGACAAGAGGACCCAGGACAGAGCCTTGTGGAGCCCTTGTAGAAAGTCGGAGGGGGACAAACTGCAGGAGCGATTAGAGAGAACCAGGAGAGGACAGAGCCATAGAAGCCAAGAGAGGACAAGATCTCAAGAAGGCTGCTGACGGCTCCAGGAGGGTGAGAATGGAGCACTGACTGGTTCTGAGCTTTGGCTAAGAACAGGTCATTAGAGACTTCGTCAAGAGTGATTTCAGTGGATTCCAAGGGGCAGAAGCCAGACTAGTGAGGGTCTGGGATGGAATTGAAGGAGAGGAACTCCAGACATGGCCTGTGAACAGCACATTGGAAGAGCTTTGTGATGAAAGGGAGAAGGGAAATGGGGGGGAGGGGGTTGCTGGAGCAGCAAGTGGGGGCAGAGGTGGTGGTTATTTTAAAAAAATGGAGAGACCAAAGCACGTTTGTGTTGTGAGGGGAAGGAGTCGGAGGAGAGAGGTTAAGGAGAAACATAAGGGAGGGGATGAGAATAGACTTGAGGGAGATCAGGAGATAAGGTGGGAGGAAGCCACTGGGGCAAGTGAAGAGGTTAGGGGAGGAGAACAGATGAGAAACCGCTGTCTGTGACAGGGGAGAAGGAGGAGAGAGTTGTAGGAGGAGAGGCGAGCTGAGGGGATGGGGAAGGTCATGCGTTGTATCAGTTTTGTCTTGGAAGAAATCAGTGAGATCGTTCTGTAAGTCAGGTCTATGGGGGCATTCAGCTGGCACCCTCCCCCCATCACAGCCCCTGGCATAGGCACCTACTTTTCGCAGGTGCTCAACCCAGCCCCCTCCTGCCCTGCCCCACCCCCATCCAGCTTCCTCTTTACC
>NC_133769.1:5878013-5939463 GCF_003597395.2 Chelonoidis abingdonii
CCACCCCAGCCCCTTCCCAAAAGTCCCCACCCCAACTCTGCCCCTCCCTGCCTCTGTTGGACTCCTTCCCCAAATCCCTGCCCTGGCCCTGCCTCTTCCCCCCGCATTCCCCCTCCTCCCCTCTCCCTTCCAGTGCTTGCCACTGTGAAACAGCTGTTTTGCAGCGATGGAGGTGAGCTGGGGTGGGGCGGCGGGGAGGGGAGCTGCCGGTGGGTGCAGAGCGCCCACCAGTTTTTCCCCGTGGGTGCTCCAGTCCCAGAGCACCCAAGGAGTCGGCACCTGTGGCCCCTGGGAAATCCCCTCAGAGTGTGGCTTTAGCCTGGCATAAAGCAGGGCAGCCTTCAGGCCCCGGATTGGTGAGGTTTCATCTCAAGGAAATATAACTATCTACAGCAAGTTTTTACATATCAGTACTCTTTAACCTGCCCCCACCCCACCCACCCCTTTTATTTTAATAAACACCACTAAGGAAATTCCTAGGGGAAAATCTTCAGGATACAGGTAGGGCTGCCAATAAATGTCATGTAACGTTTAGGCGAAACCTTCCTTTTGCAGTTCCCTGTTCATTGCTCCTCGTAGCGCCTGTCTGCTCTTCGCATGGTGGTGGGGCTTCACTATAACTCATCAATGTCTTGTTTGTTTGTGTTCTGATGCCTAGGAAGCAGCTTAGGTGTTAATACAGACAAGGAACATACCACCCGGAAACAGCCAGTGAAACCTGCGGCAGCTACGGAAAGTGCTACCAAACCTAGCGAAGCTGCAGTTGCAACCACACAGCAAGCTGGTGTTGTATCACAGCCACCAGCCTCAAGCTCTGGAACTGTGATCTCCATTACAGCCCGCACATCACCGAGCCACTACACTCCAGCTCCTGGCAGGGAATCCAAGCCCAGTGATTCTCCACCCCAAAATAAGGTAACGGGGGCCTGGGTGGGAATGCCCAAAGCCAGCAGGAGAGAAGGCTCATTCCTCTTCAGCAGCCTAAGACTGTTAAGCTTTGTGACACTGGAACATGCCAGGTTCAATATGTGTGATCAGGTCTCCCTCTGGTGGCTGGACCACGGAAAAGATACAAGCCCTACTACTGCTGCTGACAGCAAATACAGATCCTCTTTCTGCTCAAGGAGCTGAGGCTTGTGTTTTATTCCTAAAGCAGCTTATTCATTTGAAGTAGCACCCAGTGTGTGCATAGGTCAGGGGCTCCTTATGGCATGTGTCATTGCTTATGTATCTCTGTTGTCGTCAGAGGGTGATCTCTTGCAGGGGAAGCCTCTTGAGCCTGCAAGACAGGAATGGACAAACCCTCCCAGTGTATAGGTTTGGAGATAGGGGCGAAGGAGGACTACTGTTGGGAAGCTGTTCAGGAAAGATGTCTCATTTGGGGGGTGGGATGGGGAGTATAATGGAGGGCATGAGGGCTGGATTCACGAAGGTCCTTAGGCTTTGTGACACCAAGCGAGTGTTGAGAAAATCACAGGAGGTAGGTGCCCCGGGTCTCTCTACAATAAATGGGGACAGACAGGCGCCTTAGACTGCCATTCACAAAAGCCAGCGTGCTAGGCACAGAGCCGCGTCAGCTAGCCATTGGGAGGTGCCAACCAGAGGGGTGTGTGCTAAGCCTCGCCCCTGCGTGAGAGCTAAGTCTGGGCTGCAGGGAGGTGCCTAGCTCCACTTGTGAGTCCCGGCTGTGGGATTAGCTACCTATGTTTTTTGCAAGAAGCCAGGCAGCAGAGGGGAAGGTCTTACCTCACTCATTGCTCAGCCCAGCAGTTGGAGCACTCCCCTGGGATGTGGGAGACACCCCCCCCCCCGGTTCAAGTCTCCCCTTTGCCTGAATGGGAGAATGGGGGGGTCTCCCACATCCCAGGTGAGTGCTGCTAACTACTCAGCTACCAGATACTCTGACGTGGGGCTTCCCCTGTCTCTCCTGGTATGTGGGAGCTCTTCTTTTTCTTCTCTCCCCTCCGCTGAACTCACCTGATGGGCCCAGTCTGGTAGGCGATCTCTGAGCACGCCTCTCGGATTGGCCCCACGCATGATGGAGATGGCCAAACGCCTGCCTTTCCCCAGTTTGCGAATTGGTCCGCGGTCTAAGTGGGAGATAGGGGTCCAGGTGCCTAGAATGAGGCATCAGTGCCCAAGCCCAGAGACAGGAACATGGGCACAGAGGCAATTTTTAAGGCAAACACAGGCACCGAGGGAGTTTTGGCATCTCCTGGGTTCAGTGGGAGTTTTGAGGATTGCAGTGGAACCAAACTGGGACTTAGGTTTCTAAATCTGGGGTTTAGGCACCTAGGTATTTTTGTGAATCCAGCTCTGACTGACTTGGAGAGGAATTAGATTGTTATGGCTTTGGAGAGAGGCCATATCTGGTCTTTCGGTTTGCTCTAGTAATTGGGCATGCTATAAACAACAACAGAAATCAGATGATGGGGCTAGGACAGGAGCTGCAGGAGGTGCAGGAGAGGGGGCTGTGGTAACAGGAAGCCAGGAGAGGGAAATCTTTTGGAGGTTTGTTTTCATGATGGGCGGGCATGCAAATCACGTGATGCAGTGTCTGACTCCAAACATTTATTGGCAGGAACATGCTGGTGAGACCCAGATCTCTCCCGCTGACCCGTCGCTCTAGATCCTAAGCCCGTTTTGTCACATGCACGAGCAAATACGGATCAGACAACAGTTTCCTGGTTAGAAGTGCCCAGACTGTTCAGGACACTTGTATATAAAGGGTTGGGAGATGAGCCCTGGAGACCAGTCAGGCCTTTGCCATGTCTGCCTCTTGATTCATATTCATGGATTCTAAGGCCAGAAGAGACCATTAGATCATCAAGTCTGGCCTGTCTAACAGGCTATAGAACTGATTGGAGTGTTTGCAATCCTGTGTGTCTGATCAATCTGCTGCATCAATGACCAGCTGTCCCTCCACCATGCAGAAATGACTTGAGTTGGGTTTTTTTGTTTTTTTTTTTCAGATCCTTTGTGAGGACCAGAATCTGTCCAGTGACTCTGCAATCATTCTAACCCTGAAGGAGCCTATACACTGTGTGAGTACCCTCCTTTACATACAACACTCCGTTGTCCTTGGTTACGACAGCAACTTCTCTGCAACTTTTAACCCACGGATCTCAAAGCGCTTGACAAGCTGTAGGCACAGGAATGATTTCACCAGCTACTGAAATGCAATCACTTCTGGGGTGGAAAATGGCAACTGCTTAACAGTACACTGCAGTATTACCCAATAAGGCAAGAGACTGTATCCAGCTGAAACTGTTGCAGGAGTTAAAGATAGGCAGACTATAATTACCAGAGTAGGAAGATGGTCAGAAAACAAGTATTAACCAACCCAAATTGGTTGGGAAAAGTGCAGATGGAGCTTTAAAGACCAGGGTGAAATCCTACCTCCGTTAAACTCCATTGGAGTTTTGCCATTAACTTGATTGGGGCCAGAAATTTATCCCAGAAGTGGTCAGGACCTTGGATTTATATCTCATCTACGAGATGATACTTCCAAGGGTGCACTGCCCTCCAGTAGCATGCTGGGGTGCTCGCTCAATATTGAGTGAACAGTGGCCCCTGCTGAGTCACCAGCACCATTCAGCGCAGCAGCGAGGTGGTTTGTTGGCTGGTTTTTGAGGATCTCCCATCCAAGTATTAACACAAACAGACTTGCTTATTTTATGAGACCTAGCAACGGCACAGCAGAAGGTAGCATGACTGCTCATCATACAGCAAATGACCTGCAATCTGGGACTCTCCTTATTAAGGTCAAAAAAGTCCTGTTAGACCAAGAGACCAGGCACAATGTTACAGTCCTGTATCTTGCAGACAATTAGAAGTAGGCACACATGCCTTACAGCTCTGGAAAACTAGGGTTCCAGTAGGAGACGAGATTCATTTCTGGCCATGGCAGGTTGTGAGAGTGGACCTGTAAACCACATCATTCTGATTACCTTCTCGCTCCCTCTGCCTCCACTTCAGTTCTGAGATGATTTAACAGCCAATTTCTGAGAAAACCCTAGAGGGAGAGAGAAAAGTCCTCAGTCTCTTCTTGCTTGCACTGGGGAAGATCAGGAGCAAAGTGAGTGGAGTTACCAGCTGTAAAACTGGCTTAGGTTGAAAGGAGAACCCGGCACTTATCTTTTCTACCAGAAATGCTCAGACTCTTTCTGAATGTGGCCCACACCACAGCTCAGGGACCCCTCACTTGTCATTCACTGTCACATAACATCCTACCACAGCAGTTGCTTATCTGGGAAAGTATTTAGTTTATTTCTCGCTGTCTGTAATATGATGTAGCACCTTGGAAATGAAGAGGAGCCAGCATTATGTGACCAGCCGACTTACCACAGATCACTAGCGGCTGCTTCAGATTTGGAGCACAGTTCAGATTCGGAGTTTCTCTAGGACAATATAAAGCTCTAGCTTATGGCGCTGGTGGGGCTCATGATAGTATAAATACTGAGTCAGAGGGGGTCAGGAATTCTGGGTCCTTTTCACAGCTCTCCCCGCGTGGCCTCAGAGTGCTCAGTTAAACTTCCTGTGTCTGTTACCTGTAAAATGGAATAACCCTAACTTCACTGGAATGCAGGAAGACGCGATTCTCGAATGTCTGTAAAATGCATTGAGATCCACTGATGAAAGAGTCTGTTGTGCAGTCCACAGCGTTATTCATACAGATCACCTGAAGCTGCCAGGACCTAGAGCAAAGCAGACCTTCCTCCTTCTGTTTGTCAGCCTGTCAATCTCTGTCTATCATTCCCTCTCCTGTGTGTGTGGTAGGGGGGGAAGTGCTTGGTTTGAGAGGTGAAGATGTTCCGGCTGGGTCCAGTTTGACCCCCTGGCTCTGGGGATGGATGTTAGGGATGGACTCGGAAGTAGTTTTGAAAGCACAGTCAATCCCCTTTCCCACCATGCAGACTTAAAAAACATAGGTAAACAAGAGCCTGAAAATGGCCGGGACTCTGTGAGCGGCAGCCCTGCGCATTTCTGAGAGACAGGGCCTCTGAGCCACGGCTGACCTCTGCAAGCAATACAATGGCTTGATGGCTGGCCAGTGGGGCCCTTGAAAGCACTCTTGTGGGGTTGGTGGAAGCTTGCACCTAAATTGCAGCCCAATAGGCAACATCTGAGATGGGAAATGACTCGCTGCTGCCACCACCTGGTCATCAGTCTCCTCTTCTCTTTCTAACCTCTATTGGGGGGAAATTAGCTCCTTAAATGGATGCTATGAGACTAAAACCCCATCGGTGACTTTATCTGTGTCACTAATAACACCTCTGATGACTTAATTACTTAGGATTCCAAAGAGTATTAGGCATTAACATGGATAATATGGATAAAGCATCCACAATTAAAGAGGATTTAAAATCATAGAAGATAAGGGTTGGAAGGGACTTCAGGAGGTCATCTAATCCAACCCCCTGCTCAAAGCAGGACCAACACCAAATGAATCATCCCAGCCAGGGCTTTGTCAAGCTGGGCCTTAAAAACCTGTAAAGAAGGAGATTCCACCACCTCCCTAGGTAACCCATTCCAGTGCTTCACCACCCTCCCAGTGAAATAGTGTTTCCTAATATCCAACCTAGACCTCCCACATTGCAACTTGAGACCATTGCTCCTTGTTCTGTCATGTCAAAATAAAAATGCGTGGCTGGAAGGGATAAACTCATAGGCCATAAGCCGACCTCTCACTGCAGAGGTCAGGAGGCAACTTCTGCTTTGGGTAGGATAGTCCAGAACTGCCCACTTTGGTGTTTCTTGCGCCTTCCTCTGTAACAACTCGTACTGGCCACTGCCAGAGACAGGATCCTGGATTGAATGGACCTCAGGGCTGATCCAGTCTGGCTTGTCCTATATTCCTTTTTACTTTTCCTCACTGGTACATTTCACTTGGACTGGAAGATGAAGATACACTGGCCTGTTTCGCTGGTGTTTCTAGTTAGTTTCACTTCCACGTTGTTAGTCAGTAGAATGAGACAGGTTTGCAAACTGCAGGGGCTGTTTAACATAGTTTGCCAGACTGAATCAGAACCAACATCCACCTGCTTCAGTATCTTGTCTGATGCTGGTCAGATCCAGGTGCTTCAGGGGAAGCTGTACGAACTCTATCAGCGGACGTGAGATAATCTATTCCCCACATTAGATCCTGTCCCGATGTCTATTAAATCTTTTAATCTGATCTTTGAATCCAGACCAAAAATAACACCTAGTTTTCAACCAACCTGTGTACATATTCATTCATGAAAATGTTTCTGCTGTATTTTATTTACAAACCCTAAAATTTGCACTTAAACTGGCAGTCACTTTTTTTAATCTTGTTTGTCTAATACGCTGGCTGTAGCCTGGGATTCTCTTCTCCCTGCAGCAGGCCCCAGCGACTGTAAGAACCTGTTGCTTTGCACAGCTCAAGGAGTAAATTCCTCCTTTAGCCTAAGTGGCAGGGTTTGTGCTTTGGGTGCTCACACTCCCAGGGCTTGATCCCTGCTGAGACCTCGTGGTGTCTATCTGTATACACATCTTTGTCACAAAATCCCACCCATGATGGGACATGAACTCCCATCGACCTCAGATGTTCAGAAGGGGTGTGTGTGCAGAGAACAGATACCGTACTACACTAGCTTAGTGTGTATGAGCGTGCCTGTAACAGCCTGCTGCTCACAGCTAGAGGAGGTTAGCGGCAAGGACTTGTGCTTTGTTCTGAAGGTCTTGTGCTCCGTCCTCTCCTGATGGTGGTGTCTGTCTCTACACAGCTAGGGCTTGTGGTGGTGGCACCACTCCAAACCAACTATGAGTTTTGTTTACATTTTTTAAAAGTAAAACCAAGAAATGCCCCTTTGTGCTGAAATGAGCCTGATTAAACTCCGCTCTCTGGCCCTCCCCTCCGGCTCATTTTCCAAGTAGGGTAGTCGGCATGTGAATATCATGGGTTAGCCTTGTCCACATCTCCTGTGTGCTTGTGGGAGCTGCACTTTCGCACCTTCTGGCAGGCTCGTCAGGATGTCTGCAACTCCAGTTTCTTAGAGACATAATTATCTGAAATGTTGTTAACACGACGTGCTAATTTAAATGTTTCAGCTGCTGCAGTAAGATCTTGATTATGCATCCCACCAGCGTTCAAAGGTCCCTGCCTCACCAGCTCCTGGAATGCCTCCTGCTCAGCTGCCTTTAGGAACTCCTGAAAATCAGAACAATTTTTATGTCTCCCAAACTAAGCAGATAACTGAGAACCTGCAGCATCTGCTTCCCCCTTCTGATGATCTGGTAAACAAGTTTCTAGCCAAACCTTGACAGTCAGTGAAAGAATCTCACGCACTTCGTAACACAAAGGAAAGCCGCAAACCCCGAGAGCTACCAAAGAGGACTGTTTTGTTCCATGGTTGATTCATATCTGTATTACAGGACCCAACCCAGATCGGGGTTCCAGCGTGGTAGGTGCTATACATGCACATAGTGCGAGACTGGCCCTGCTCAAAAGAGTTTGTGATTTAACTAGGCAAGCCAGACAAAGGGTGGAAGAGGAAAACAGTATCACATAATAACAGAATAGCAGAAATAACGGGATAACAGAAAGCAGCAGGAGCTGCAGAGAGAGAGAGGAGGAGGAGCGTCTTCTGTACCCAGGGCCGGCTTTAGGCCCATTCACCCGATTCTCCAGAATTGGACCCCACGCCCAAGAGGGCCCCGTGCCTTAGGCGCCTTTTTAATTTTTTTTACTCACCCCGGTGACGGTCAGCTCCACCTGGGTCTTCAGTGGCCCTGCTCCCCTGGCCAGAGCGCCAGCTGGAGCGCGGCAGCCCCGCGGCCCTGCTCCCCTGGCCAGAGCGCCGGCCGGAGCGCGGCAGCCCCGCAGCCATGCTCTCCCGGCCGGCAATCCAAAGTGCTGCCAAAGAGTGGGAGCACCGCCCAGTGAGTACAAGCCCCTCCCACCCCCCAGGAATCGGGACCCGCACTTGCTAAAACCGGCCCTGTCTGTACCACTCTGGCACCCCCAGGAGCCTGGACTGATTAACACCATCTTCTCAGGGAGCTTCCTGTTTCCCGCTGCTTCCCTGAACCCACTTGAGGAGAACAGGCAGTGAACTGAAGTAGTAGGAGCCAGTTAGGCCCTTAAGACGCTGATATCGTCCCTCACTCAGGCCCTGCTACCAGACTGCTTATTTGTCCCCTTCAGCTGAGTGTGGAGAGCCACTCTAGCTGGCACAGAACAGCAGTCATGAGTGAAAGAAGAAAACGCCCCTCAGGGGCAGCATTCAGAAGAAGAAAGAAAGCAAAGGAAGCTTTCAGTCTAAACAGGAAGGAAGCTTTCCTGAGATACATGGACACATAATGTTCACAGTGAGCTTCCGGCCCCAGTGAAGAATGTGAGTTGAAGGAAGATGCCTTCTTCTCAGTTAAGCAGAGTGCAGGTGACCGGGGCGAGCTACTGCAGGATCCATATCTCATCTCAAATGGATTAACCATGCACATGTCCTGAAGAAAGTGTAGATCAGAGAAGAGTGTGGTGAAGTGCAAGAAACAGCTCTGCTATTTTAGTTCCTTAAGTCTAGATGATCCAGGACTGTGGATCCACTTGAGAATAAGTACGCTCTGAGGGACTTCGCTTGTACTGCATGGGCCACAAGCAAAGTGAAAACTTCATGACAATGAAAACCAAAGTTCCATCCAACACATTACTGTGTGAAATCCCCAATGGTGATAAAGTGGAGATGTCATGGCTTATATACTCAGAAACCAGAATGCTGCATACTTTTTGTTGCAAACTCTTCCACTAATGTCCGCAGGACACATTGGGTTTAACAAGAACAAAGGACTGGAAAAATCTGGCTAGAAATCTTGGCAATGCCATGAAAAGGCAGAAATCACCAAGAAGGCATTCCATAGGTGGATAAGAGCTTGAGATAGACTAAGGTGAAAGCCAACCAACAAGATGATCAGCACAAGAGAAGATTGCATCAGAGTCTCTTTACTGGCAAAATGTTCTGAAAAGGCTCATGCCATTGTGAGAATGCTTGCTACCCAAACACTACCACTGTGTGGCACTTCAAGATCAGCTGTATGTCCCAAACAATGAAACTTCTTTAAAATTGTGGAGCCTATCAAACACCAAATTGGGAAGATAGATGATGCAATAGTTGCCATTGTGGAGGACAAGCTATGACAGGAACTGTTCGTGGGAGAACAGTGGGCAGAGGGAAATGAAATCACAAGAAACATACATAACTTCAATTCATGTGGCTAGTGGTTGTGGCATAACATACTGTTTGAAATAAATGTTGTAAGCAAGAGACTCCAAGGTGTTGATCTTGATATATCTGGAGCAATGGAACACTGACAAAGCAAAGTTATACATACATCTTACGGTCAGATGAGGGATTTCAAAACATTCTGAAGAGTGCACAGAAGTTGGCAGAGGAACTTCACACTGAACTATTTTCCCACCCATTCAAGAATACCAGTCACCGAAGAAGAAGACATTTGATATGAGACATGGGATAATCCCATAAGAGACTCAAACAACAATTCAAAGTTGAATTCTTAACTAGGTGCTAGATGTACAATACTGTCAGTTGAGGAACGTTCCATGCAGCTCAAGGAACACAGCGTGTATTGGATGTTTGTATGATATTCCAAAATCCTCCATATACCTGAAGAAGACTTACACAGCAATGGCAGGACACTAGAGACAGTGTTGACGCATGATGACATATGCAATATTGATGTGAGTGATGTAGGTGATGAACTGAAAGCCCTTTCAAGATACATTTCAGCAGGATCAACTCCAAAGGGTGTTCTGGAATATGCACAAATAAGATGACCACCCTCTTTCCAAATGCTTTTGTTGCTCTGCACATACTTCTAACACTTCCTGTAACAGTTGCCAGTGGAGAATGCAGCTTCTCCAAGCTGAAGTTAATAAAAATACATTTACACTCTACAATGACACAGGAGAGCTGGTCGACCTTGCAACCATCTCAGTAGAGCATGAGTTGGGCCAGACTGTGGACCTTCAGGAAGCAGTTCAAATCTTTGCAACCAAGAAGGCCCAGAAAGCACCACTTTGATTATTCAAACAGATAAAAATGCCAGTGTTTACTATACAGACAGGAAAAGTAACATTTGCTATTCAGGCGTTTGAAAGTTAAGTGTCACTTAAAATTTTTGAACAAGGCATTTTAAGTTTGTTAGTTCTCCTTTATTGGGGTAGGTAGCAGAGCAGTACCATGAGAGGAGTAGAACAGGAAGAAGGCAGAATTGAGACCTTTCAAAGTTTTGGCCCAAATGAGGGGACATGGGAGCGTCATTTGAGCTCCCCGACTCAGGTGCCAAAATATTGTGGTCCGGCCCTTTAGTAAACTCTGCTCCACCAGCTTGTGCGGACAATGCAGAGCGTTTGGCTAGCCTGCAGGTTGGAGTTGTCTATAACACAGGAAACACATCTGCACCATGTGGGTGGGGTTCAGAGACTCTCAAAGCAGTCTGCACACAGGCACAGAGAGCTACAAGCAACTTGCCCACAATTCATGCACCAGAGGCAAGTTCAGAACCTGAGAGTCCCAGTTCCCAGTCTCCTGCGCTGGCCTCCGTGTCCGTCCTGTAGTGGCAGAGATCACTTTAAACTGAGATGCTCTTGTCTGTTATCTGTAGGTTCACCATAGGATCTGCAACCTTCCAATCGTGCATTAAGCAACGTGGCAAATATGTGTTATTTGGGGTTCTCGTTCCTCTTTGCCCCAGGGGGAGAGCTGTGTGTGCAGTGGAGTGCCTTGTTTTGGTAGGGTTTTAATTTGGGGGTTGGGGTTTTTTTGTAATGTATGTGGCCGCTCTGTGTTTATATTAGAGGAGGCTGAGCTGAGAAGTTCCCCTTGCACCTGGAATGGAAGGTGATGAGGTTACTTCTTGGGGGAATTCATTCCATAGTCCCAATCTGGCCCCTGAGAAAGCTGTCTCCTGCATAGCCCATGCTTTGTGCCAGTGCCATGGCGTGGCCCCCTTTCTAGACCCTGTCTTGAACTCAGCTCATTGGCTCACTGGGTGGTGAGGCAAATGCCATTGCAGCATCCCCGCATGATGATACTGAGGCAGTCCTGACGGTATTCGGGGCCTTTGAGTGTGCTCTTCTAGGCTGGGGAGAAGCCAAGACAGTCCTGGTGGTATCTGCACTTCAGCAGCATCTTACAGCTAAGGATCTCAAAGAGCTGAGAGAAGCTAGTTAATTAAGCCTCACAAGACCTCCCCTTTGAGGCTAGTAATGAGCAGGGGTGACAGCAATACAGCTCTGTGATGTGATCCTGGTAGGTCTCTCTTGCTGAACAGTGGGTCAATACTTGGGTGGCAGACCTGGAGGCAGTGCTGTTGATTCAGTAGGTAGCACTCTTCCCTTTAAGTGAGATCTAAACCATTGCCCCACCATGGAGCTAGGTGCTGGGCTGCAGCCGGGGCTGTCTTGCAGATGAGACGTGGTTCCACTTCCTTGTGACTATTTAAGAGGTGGTGGTGGTTTTGGTGAGGGTCTCAACTCTGGAGTCCCAATTAAATTCCAAGTTTCGTGACTGCACGAGGGATTCAGAGAGGAAGAACATAGTTCCAGCTGGATAGAGTATTCCGCTGTTTTTATGCAGTAGCATTGCAGCGTTCAGTTAAAGAGCTGCTGCCCGCCACCCCAGAGCTGGCTGCATTTCAGTAGCTAGTAAAGTGGGACTTACAGTCTACTTTTTCCACCTCCATAGAGTCATCGTGCAGCATAATTAACATTGGTAAAAGGCTTTTGGAGTCTCTGGACTAGAGCCCAGGTCCCCTGAGATCCAGTCCCAGGCCGCTCCCCTAATCACCAGGTTCAGTCTGCTGGGCTCAGCTCACACTCTGCCTCACAGCCACTTCGAAGAAAGAAGAATTTTTAAAGGGGAAGCCCCTTGCTCAGTACAATGGCACCAGAGCAGGGCTGGTTGTCCTAGGCAGGGAAACCTGTTGCTGGGCCTCTCAGAAACACCATATCATTCATCTCATCTCATTGATTTATTGTTTAAAGGGCCCTTGACAACTTATTTCCCTTGCCACCAGAAAGGAAAGGATTAGGGCTGGGAGGACAGGCCTTTGCTTCCTGGAGATCTGCGCAGCGTCGCAGCCTGGCGGCTTCGCCCCCACAGCGACTGACATGGGAAAGCAGGCCTCTAACTGGGGCAGGCACAGGCCGAGCTTGCTCTGCTGTAAACCCTGCCTTGAAGCCTAGATTTTCCCACGTCAGCTGTGCCCAGGGCCGAGCTGAGCTACCTCACTGAGCTGGAGAGTGGCGGCTGGGGGAAATCTCTGTTCTCTCTCCCTGTCCATCTGTTTAGGGCGGTTTGTTGATTCAAGTGCTGTTACCTCATTTGGGGATGTTAGTTTTAGATTCCCGCCAGTGTGGGAACCAGATTAGCTCAGCCCGTCAGGCCCTGTCAACTCCAGCCAAAGAATGCAAAATCCTCTGAGGGGCAGGGAGGTATTGGAGCAGATGGAAACCATGGGGAACTGGCAGGTTCAAGAGGCTAGGAATGAGGAACAGAGATGTTCGTCTCCAAGGGCAGCAGACCCACCCCAGCACACGTCAGGAGGGACTGAAAGTTGTCCTATGGCTCTTTGGGAGCCTGTAGGTAGTGAGACTGGGGGTTTCTAGTGGAGAGGCATCCGTAGCCACCAGCAGTCATTGGAGAGGCAGCAATGACCGAATGGCCCATGGAGGCAGGACCATCCTCTTGCTCATCCAGGCAGCCACTCCAGGGCACGTCAGAGCAGAGTGATTAAATGATACTTTCCGATAACCAGAGCCCTTTAGTCTCCTGGGCTGATCCATCCATGGCCCCACAAAGTCTTGAGGCTTCCTTCTCAGACGCCTGGCGTTGACCAGGACAGCCACACATCAAAGCAGGACAGGGAAGTCATGTTCCTGTGACTTGAGGCCTGGTTACCAGTCCCTTGTCTGTGCAGAGTTCCTTGGATAGCGTCAGCCGACTGCATTGGCTCCATGTGGGAGCAGTGGACTCTGTGTGGCGTTCTGTGCGTGGGATCCCCTTCGGTTTGACCTGAGGGGGCCAGGCCCTTCATCAGTGCTAAGTCACATCATTTCTAAAGCCTTTTGCTTCATGGTTCTTGAAAAGGCCCACTAAGTGCTGCAGAATTAGGGAGGCCAATTCCTGTGGCATTCAGCATCATGTTGACAGGCCTCTGTGGGAATGTTGCAGTACTGGGAACTTCAAGAGATCAAATCCCAACACTGCAGGACAGCCCACAATATCATGAGATTTTTTAAAAGACGGTATTGTGGTTTTTTTGATCTGTCTTTTGATTTTTGAACTCCCTGTGCCCAGCCCCAGCGTGGGTCTGAGAGACAACTAGTGCCGTTCACTCTCCCAAATGTACTGGGTAAGGGGATTCCCCCCACTCCTCGCCACAGGAGCTCTCACTCTAACATGTCCCCATCCCCTGCCCTGCAATTAATTCTGTCCCTGACCTCCAAATCAGTCCTGTGCCCCCAGACCCCATATCAGTTCTGCCCATCCTACTTCACCCCATCAGTTCTGCCCTCTGTCCGCCATCGGTTCAACTCTCCCAACACCCTGTCATTTCTGCATCCCTCCCATTAGTTCAGCTGACAGCACCCCATGAGTTCTGCCCCCAGCCCTCGCCCCATCAGTTCATCCCACCCAGCCCCCACCTCCCTAGTTCAGCCCCCTCTGCTCGTCCTGTGGCTATTCACCCCCTCTCCCAGGCCTGGGGGGCTGCAGTGGGGCCCCCTCTCCTCCTTCCAGGCTGGATGCTTCCCAGGACTCTTCACCCCTCCCCAGGGAGGTGCTGCAGGGAAGGGGAGAAGCAGAGGCACCGTCCTGTCCCGGTTGCTCACAAGAGAGGAGCTGAGCTGCTGGGGTCTTTAGCTCCTCCTCCCTTGGGGTTGCCCTGGGGAAGGGGAGAGAGCTCTTTCTGCAGCAGCTCTGATGGGTCACTAGAGGACAGGAGCTTCTCGCATCAGCAGAAGCCCAGCTCCGGCCCCAACCAAAATTCCCGTCATTCCTGAAAAAATGGTAAGAGTTGGCAACAAGAATGTTAGCGCAGCTGCGCTTGCTGCTCCATCCCAGCCAGCAATGGCTCTGCAGGCCCAAGCTAATATGTAGCAGCCAGGGTGGGGAGAGACCAAGCCTAGAGAATGGGTTCGGTTCCCAGCTCTGCTACAAGTTGCCCGTGTGACCTGGGGCAAGCCACTTCGGCCCAGCTCCTCAGCGACATGTGGGCACCTATGGCCACTAGGTAGGTGCCTGTGGCCACTTTTTAAACCCCGCTGACATTTTCAAAACTGCCGCCTCGCTGCCGTCTAATCCTATAGGCTCCTAAATCCCTATGCGCACCTACGTCTCTGCCAGCCGCCCAAGCCCTGACACTGCCCCACAGCCAAGGAGCTGCCCAGAGCCTGCTAATAATCAAAGATCAATTAATTGCCAAAATTAGGCTATCCCATAATAACATCCCCACCATAAACTTATCAAGCTTAGTCTTGAAGCCAGATATGTCTTTTGCCCCCCACTACTCCACTTGGAAGGCTGTTCCAGAACTTCACTTCTCTAATGGTTAGAAACCTTCATCTAATTTCAAGTCTAAACTTCCTAGTATCCTGTTTATATCCATTTGTTCTTGTGTCCACATTGGTACTAAGCTTAAATAATTCCTCTCCCTCCCTGATATTTATCCCTCTGATATATTTATAAAGAGCAATTATATCTCCCCTCAGCCTTCTTTTGGTTAGGCTAAACAAGCCAAGCTCTTTGCGTCTCCTTTCATAAGACAGGTTTTCCATTCCTCGGATCATCCTAGTAGCCCTTCTCTATACGAGTTCCAGTTTGAATTCATCCTTCTTAAACATGGGAGACCAGAACTGCACACAATATTCCAGATGAGGTCTCACCAGTGCCTTGTATGACAATACTAACATCTCCTTATCTCTACTGGAAATACCTCGCCTGATGCATCCCAAGACTGCATTAGCTTTTTTAACGGCCATATCACATTGATGGCTCATAGTCATCCTGTGATCAACCAATACTCTGAGGTCCTTCTCCTCCTCTGCTACTTCCAACTGATGTGTCCCCAATTTATAACCAGAAATTCTTGTTATTAATCCCTAAATGCATGATCTTGCACTTTTCACTATTAAATTTCATCCTATTACTTTTACGCCAGGCTACAAGGTCATCCAGATCTTCCTGTAGGATATTCTGGTCCTTCTCTGTGTTAGCAATACCTCCCAACTTTGTGTCATCCGCAAACTTTATTAGCACATTCGCGCTTTTTGTGCCAAGGTCAGTAATAAAAAGATTGGTCCCAAAACCAATCCCTGAGGAACTCCACTAGTAACCTCCTTCCAACCTCACAGTTCACCTTTCAGTCTGACCCTTTGTAGTCTCCCCTTTAACCAGTTCCTTATCCACCTTTCAATTTTCATATTGAGTCCCCTCTTTTCCAATTTAGCTAATAATTCCCCATGTGGAACCATGTCAAATGCCTTACTGAAATCAAGGTAAATTAAATCCACTGCATTACCTTTGTCTAAAAAAATCTGTTACCTTCTCAAAGAAAGAGATCAGGTTGGTTTGGCACAATCTACCTTTTTAGCAACACGTGTGCTGAGTGCCACAGCCAAAGCCCAGCACCTCCAGAGCCCTGCTTCGACCTGTGGGCAGGGCTGGCTGGGTCAGAGGAAGGTGGGTGCCTCAGAGGAGCTCGCTGTGCGATTGAAGAGCCTGCCAGGGCCTGACTTTCCTAGTGGAAAGCGAAAGGCAGGAGAAGGGCAGCACCTGGATCTCGCTCCGGTCTCATGGAGCTGAAGCCAGGGCCCCTTGTCCCTGCTGGGGGGCTAACAATGCAGGCGAACTCCCTCACACAGGCGGCTGGGGAACGTTCCTTCCTCTGGAGCATGTGCATCCTGTCACCGCCACGGGCGCCTCCTCAGCCGCTTCGCAAATATTTAGACAAGGAGGGGCGAGGTTGTTCCTTGGGAGGTCAGGGGAGCAGAGGACAGGAATAAAGCAACTGTGCTCTTGGTGGCTGCGAGCCCAGGGGCTTAGCAGAGAGACTGGGCTCACCTCTCCACCGGAGGGGGCTGAGGACTCAGGCAAAGGAAGCATCAGCTCCTGGGCCACTGCTGTGTGGCTAGGCCCAGCTCCTTCTAGCCCAGGAGCTAAAGGGAGGCTGAGTGAGATGGCTAAAGGGAATTAACTAAGAAGTGAGGGGTTAGGGAGCTCGACTCTTCTGGGCTTACAGCGGCTGCCCCCTCGTCACCTCACTGTCCCCTGTGCTTCAGTCCCCAGAGCATCACTCCTAGTAAGGTGTGTTTTGTGGTAGCACCTAGATGGCAGGGCCCTGTTGTGCTGGGCTCTGTGTGTGCAAAGAACAGAGGGATAGTCCCAACCCCAGCGAGCTACGGTGGGAGCGTACGGTCAGGCAGTGGCTGGAGACAGACAGACGAGGGAGCAGGACGTAACAGACAGATGATGGGGCTTAGTGAACTGTCACTGCCAAACTGCTGTTTGTGCTCCACTCCCCACTTCAGCCACCCCCTGCACCGTTCCAGGAGCTCCTGGGCACCCCCTTCTCCCCTGGGCTCTGACCCCCCAGCTCAGCCACCCCTGCACCGTTGCTCAGCCACCCCCTGCACCGTTCCGGGAGCTCCCGGGTGCCCCCTTGTCCTCTGGTCTCTGACCCCCCAGCTCAGCCCCCCCCCACCCCCCCACACTGTTCCGGGAGCTCCGGGGCACCCCCTTCTCTCCTGGGCTCTGCCCCCCAGCCCTGCCTGGCACCGTTCCAGGTGCTCGCTGGCATTCCTAACGCTGTCCACATGCTGTACCCCAACTCAGAAGTCTCCCCACACCCCCATGTCCTGCCCTGTTGCTGCCGCACTGTCTGGCACAGTCTCAGCTACGCCATCTCCAAAGGGGACGGCCCCTGCTGGGGTTTCCATGGGTGCTGATGGCACCGTGGGTTATAACCATGGGATGCCGGGCAGGCAGGGGGAGGGTGGTGTTAACCAGAGTACGTTGCCAGTGACGGGCCGGAGCATGCTGAAGGCTCGCTGGCAGGGCTGGCTCTTTGCTTGGCTGTTCATTCTCCTGGGACTGGGGGCTGGGAGGGGTTGTCTGGCTGGCCTGGCACAGCTCAGTACCGGGTACCTGCACAGCATATGCTCAGTGTCACAAGCCCAGCCATTTGCTCACAGATCCCTGTGGGATGGGAGCTGACCGGGGCCGTGCTTGCCTCTGGGACTTGGGGCTCTTCATACAGCATCCATCGGGCCTGCTGTCTCACAGGGCCCTGTTTACCCTGCCCCATCCTATCCCCTGGCTCCCTTCTCGGTAATGGCACAGCCCAGCTCGTTTGAAGCCGGGGCCAGGGACATACAAGCGTGATCTGGCTCCCTGCAGCCCTCCAGGGAGTTGCTATTTCTGTAACTCGAAAAGCTGCAGGCTTCAGATAAGGCGAGCCGTGCCCTGGCGAAGAACTCCGGCCAGCTGGATTTGGCTTGTGATAAAGAAACTACTTCGAAACTCTTCCTGGCCTTGGGGCTGAGGCACAAGGCAGATGAAGAGGGGAGGCTGCGGAGACTGCGGCCAGGAGGGATGCTCATGGTCCCCACATGTATAGCCTGAGCAGCTGGGGCATCTGGGCTCAGCAGAGAAAAAGCTCCAGGCAAGAAGCCCACCGCTGCTCAACGAGGCAGTGGTGCGGTGACCGTCAGCGCTCCGTCTCCTCTGGGGTTATTAGGTGAGACCAGAGGGAGACTGGTCCCATGTTTACATGGGGAGGGAAGCAGCCAATGTGGGTCATTGCCTGCTTTGCAGAAGCTGGAGGGGGGTGGGGGGGCTAGAAGGGGAGGCAACCCTGTGATGCCTCTCGGGGCACCTGGGCCTGAGAGCCGCCTCGTTACCCCCTGCCTCCCATGGGCAGGAGTCTCAGCAGAACGTGCAGGGGATCTCTGCCACCACCCGCCTCGCAAGCCCTCTCCTCTGGCCTCTCCTTAGCAGTAGGGATGTCCCAGGTCCTGAGTCCTTGCAAATCGTTCTCCTGTGTTATCCAGCCCTGGCTGCTCGCAGAAATCCCAGATGCTGTGCCGTGGGCCCCAATTGCCCCTTAAATCCCCATTCCCATAAACCACGCAGCACGTGTCATGAAATAAAAGACGGTTTATTTAAGAAAGAACCAAGAGTCAGAGAAAAACAACAGAGAGGGGTGGAAACATGTCTACAGTACAAAACAAAATCATAACAACCCAGACTTGGGGCTACACCCTTTCCTAGTTAATAAAGTAGGTTCCCCCCCCCACACACACACTGAATTAGTCTTTTGTCTTTATTCCCAGCCAGCCTGCCAGCTATGCTTCTTTTCACCTCCAAGTGGTTTCAATTGTTTGCAGCTGACTCTGGGGTTTTTCCATTGGCCGTCTTGGGATGGAGCAGGAGGGGTTGACAGATACCTTGCCGGCTGAGCAGGGCTTGGTGACACCTGCCTTCTGCCCAGATACGTTATCCTTAGGTGACTAACTTTTACGCCAAGTCCATAAAGCATACGTTCAGTAGCAATACCTTATTAACTATCATACATACAGCTCACCCTGATTACGAATCCAGACCCATTAGGAACATCTCTTTATGGGTAAATGCCCTGTGAGACCTGTTTGGTGTCGTGCGTTTCTCAGCTTGGAGGGGAGAGGTGGTTGCAAAGAACAGGGCACTCAAGGGGTTGCTGTGTCACAAACACCTTATTGCCAGCGAGCCCATCGCCAGGACTCCCCAGGCAGGAAACTGTTGCCACTATTTTAGCGTCTCGAGAGCAACCCCCCCCCATACCATATTCTTTTAATGCAGCGGAAGCTGGCCCAGTGGTTAGGGCTCTAGCATGGGGTGTGGGAGACTTGGGGTCATTCCTTGCTGGCCTGCAGACTTCCCATGTGCCCTTGGACAAGTCGCTTAGCCTCTCTGTGCCTCTGTTGTGAGGCTAAACCTGTCAAAGCATGGGAGGATAACGGCATTAAGGACTGGGAGGCGCTCAGATACTATGGTGATTGGGGGGAAAAAGGTGTATAAGTACCGTAGAGTGATAAACTAAATATGGCCCAACCTCCATTTCAAAGGTGTCTGGTCACCATAGCACTGCCTGCATCTCTGACCTGGAAGACCCACTTCTTGGGACAAGAGGGTTGTTCACACTCCACTGAAAACCACCCATAAAGGGGCCAATTCGTGCCCAGTGCTGGTGTGGTTCTGTGAGGTAGCACCTATCCTCTCCCTCCAGAACAGGGCTGAGAACCATCATGCTCGTTGCCTGACAGTGCTGGGTTGGATTTGACCTGGGGCGCTGGACCCAGGGAGCAGAAGATTGGTTGGAAGCTGTATCTGCTGGCTTAGCTCATGTGTGCTTTCTGTCCCTGCAGGGCAGTCCTGTGGATCCCTCCCTGCACAACATGCTCTGCAAAGCCGTGAAGGCTACGTTCAGCCGGAGCCGAGACATCTGCACCGTGCACCTGGCCGCCGCTGGGAACCTTCCCAATAGGATTGCTGTGCTCGGTGTTTCTGTGCAAAGTGAGCCCTGCTCGCTACCCAGGGGCTTTGCTGGAGGGGAGGAGGTGGGGGCATCTCACTGCTGACGACCTTTCAGCCCAGTGGTCCCCAAACTGTGGGGTGTGTCCCTCTACGGTGGCATGGAGGAATCTGGCATGGGGGGAGGCGGCGGCCCGGGCCAGCCTCCCACAGGGTGGAGGGCAGGGCGCAGCACCATCCAGCCCCACTCTGGCCCTGGCCTCAGCCATAGCTGTTGTCCCAGTTCCACTCCCAGCACCCAGCTGCGGCCCCGCTCCAGGCCATGGCTCAGCCACCAGCCCCTGCTGTCAGCCCCGAGCCCACATGCTTGGCTTAGGCCTCCGCGCTTTGCCCCAGCCTGGCCACGACTCCACTCCAGGCCTGGGGAGGTAGGGTGCAGACACAGTCCATTACTGGGGGGGGGTGGGGGGAGGGCAGGAGGAAGTTTGGGCACCACTGTTTTAGCCTTTTCAGGAGGCCTGGTGGAAATCATGGAACTGTGTAATCAGCCATACTGGGGACTCCAGTACTTTCCGTTAAGGGCTGGTTTGGGGCTCCATTGGTCCCACTGTCATCCTTTGGGCTGTGACGGAAACCCAGTGGCCCCAGCAATCAGTAAACCGCTAGGCCACCGCTCTGGTTCCAAACCTAGTTGCCAGGTGGATCAGTTCAATTTCATCTTCCAGTAGGGTTACGACCCACTAGCCAGTATCAATAGGGGACTGGAGCCCAGGCCAGGGAGAGAAAAGCCTCACCCCACGGAGGCTCACAGGAGTAGCTGTGCAATGAGCTCTCACTTCAGGGGCCCTGGTTCAAATCCAGCCCAGCTCAGGCATGACCGAACGTCAGTTCGATGGCTCTTGGGTTGCTGTTGTGAAATGAGGTGGTAGATTTCAGTCCAGGCTGCAGGTGCTTCCATGGTTAAAGGGCCCCACAAGGACTGACCTCCTTCAGGCCCCCACAGAGGAGAGAACAGTGTTTACAAGGCCTGGGGAGGGAGTCCCCTTCTTTCAGCGAGGCCAGGCACTTAGAGACAGTTTACATGAGCAGGACAGGCCAGCGCTTTCATGCTTTAGGGCAGAAGCTAACTGCTAGCTGCCTGGGATCAGGAAGAGATCTCCCCTTGGGGCAGGTTATTCTGTAACTGCCCCCTATGGGGGCTCTGTCACTTTCTTCTGAGGCAGCTGGTACTGGAGTGGGGAGGGTAGCACCTGCCTTTCTGTTTAATGCCACTCCTGGCATGTTGGGGAAGGGAGAGAACGTGAGACCAGTGCATGATCTTCTCCTCTACCCACCAGGGAGAGCTGCTGGTACCAGACCTGCCAGTGGTCTCATGCAGGCGAGTGTGCGGAGAGGGGACCTCAAAGCTCAGGCAGACCTAGATAATCCAAGCTGGTGCTCCGGGCACACAGTCCTGCTACAGCATCTCCAGCCCCAGACCTGCTGCGTGGTCACCTCAGGAGCAGCCCCACCTGCTGGGGTGATGTAGGAGCCCGCTGCTTGGCAGAGGTCCTTTGCCAAACTCCCAGGAACAATCTAATCCTTCCCGTGCTCCATGAAGGACGCCTACCCTTGGGGGCAGAGAAGTGACTCCTGGCCTGTGAGCAGGGCCAGTGCTACCATTAAGGCAAACTAGGCAGTTGCCTAGGGTGCCAAGATTTGGGAGTGCCAAAAAGCAGTGCCCCCAATTTTTTTTTTTTTTACCGCATTCCAGGGCTGGGCTGCCAATGGCACGCTGACACGTATGGCTCAGACTCTCTCTCCCAGCGCAGCAGCCGCTCCATGCAATTATTGTCATTGCTGGCAGGGGCGGTGTCCTCGGGGAGGGGGCGTAGCAGAGGTGAGCTGAGGTGGGGAGCCCTGCAGCAGCTCCCCCTCCGTTCCCCCCGCCCTGAGTCACCCACCCCCCGCGGCAGCTCCCTACCCCCCAGGCCCGGGGAGCTGTGCAGCAGTTCCCCACCCCAGCTCACCTCTGCTCTGCCTCCTCCCCGAGCACACCGCCCCCCCGCCCCGCTCTAATACTCCTCCCTTCCCAGCCTTGTGGCGCCAAACAGCTGAGGTGGGGAGCTGCCAAACAGCTCCGGGGGGCTGGGAAGCTGCTGCGGGGGGGAGGGGTGTATCTCAGGGCGGGGTTGAGGGGAGCTGCGACAGGGCTCCGCACCTCTGCTATGCCCCCTCCCCGAGCATGCTGTCGCTGCTCCACTTCTCCTGCCTCCCAGGCTTGCTGCGCCAATCAGCTGTTTGGCGCCGCAAGCCTGGGAGGGGAGGAGAATTGGGGCAGCATGCTGGGGAGGAGGCGGAGCAGAGGTGAGCTGGGGTGGGGAGCTGCCGTACGGCCCCCCCCCCGGGGCAGGGAGAGCTGCCGCAGAACAGGGGAGCCTCAGGGTCAGGGGGGAGTTGCTGCAGGGTTTGGGTGGGGCAAGGTGGAAGTTTCACCTAGGGTGCGAAACTTCCTTGCACCGGCCCTGTCTGTGAGCTGCTCTTCGACCACCAGCCTCCCTGTCTCACCTTCTCCCATGCTGTGTGCTTCCACTGCACACAGCACTGCCTGATGGCCAGGTGTAATGGGCCTCCCGCGGCATGGGCACAGGGTAGGCAGGGGCTGGGATTCGGAGCTGCCCTCATGTGCTGTGGGTATGTCTACACCGCAGTGAGGCACCCACAGATAGCCTCAGACTAAGGGGCTGTTTAATTGCAGTGTAGACACTGGGGCGCAGATTGCAGCCTGAGCTCTGGGAGCCCCTGGCACCTCGCAGGAGCCTAGAGCCCAGGGCTCCAACCCAAGCCCGAATGTCTACACTGCAATTACACAGCCCCTTCGCCTCAGTCAGCTGGCATAAGCCAGCCACCGGTATTCAGTTGCCCCTCAGGGACTCAAGTACGTGCTTAGGGCGATTGTTTGAAACACTTGGTGCTTATGAGGCCCCAAACCAATCCCCAAAGCCCATCTCGCTAGTGAAAACAGCCCTGGCTCCCAGCCCCAGGGCTGCATCCGCTCCCCATGTGGCCCCAGTCCACTGCACAAACAGGACAGCCGGAGCGGACAGAGGGCTGTGGGATTCCACGGGGGGAGCAGCCCAGCCCAGGTGGGGCAGGGACTAGATGTCCTGAGAGGTTTTTCTCCTGCTTTGATTTCTGTTCTTGTCACGCTCTGCAGCACGTGTGTCATGGTGCCCCATGCAGGGCTCAGGCAGCCCCTAGCAGCCCTTCCCCCAACTGGCGCTCCGGCACCAAAAATCTCCTTTGAACCAGTTTGCTTTGGGCCTGGGTGTTGCATTGCTGAAAGGTATTAGCCTTACAGCCCTGGGCTCCAATCCAAGGAGCATCCAGGTGGTAGGCAAAGCACAGCCAGCAGCACGGCCTCTTCAAGCCGACAGACTCCTTAACCCAATAGAATCATAGACTATCAGTATTGGAAGGGACCTCAAGTGGTCATGCACCAAGCCTGACATGCAGAGACGGCTGGGCAGTCTCCCTCCCCCATTTAATCCTTGGCTTCGCTGCAGAGGCCGTCGGCACTGATGATAGGGGCACCGGGGGGCGGGGGGCGGGGAGGCTGCCATTCACTGCAGGGCCTGGGGCAAGTTGCCCTGTTTCCTCATGTGTGAGATGGAGGCTGAATGTCCTGAGCTCCGCATGGGGCAGGCTGCGTGGCGTAGCCGTTATGCAGGGGGCCGCCCTTCACCTCTGGCTCGTTGCTCCCTACAGCCAATGCCGCGCCCAAGGAGCTCTTTGAACTGCTGGGGACGAAAAAGGGAGAGCTCCAGCAGGTGAGTGGGTTTCTTCCCCAATCCCCCCGGACGAACCCCACTTCCCGCTCTGGGGCTGAAAGCGATGGAGACAGTCCCACTGCTCCCTGCCTTGGGGCTGGCATGGCAATCAGCGTTTCCGTTTCTAAAGGGCTTTAGACTGTGACTAAGAGGAGCCCATTCGCAGGGGACGGGAACATGGGGGTGACATCTCACTCAGCCTGGCTGCTGTCCTTGGACATCCCTCCTTCCCCTCTGCACAGGCTGCCTAGAGCCCCACCAGGGCAGGACAGCACAGCATACGCAACAGTTGTATGTGCCCGGCTGATCGTGCAGCTGGCTGTTCTGTGCAGGCCCAGTCTGGGGAGCACGGGCAGGAGCTGGGCTGCTTGCCGTGCCATGGAAAGAGGACTGCAGGGGAGGCTGAGGGGGCGGGTGCTCTGTCAGCGCAGGCTAGGCACTGAGGGAAGGGAGGACAGGTGCTGCTGGATCTGCCCCCTAACGCTTCCTGCCCTTTGCAGCTTGGCATTGGCAACGTCACCTATGCTGACAAGCAGATAGAGGAGGAGAACGAGGACCGGTTCAGCACGCCCTTGATCATTACCATCGTGTGTATGGCCTGCTCCCTGCTCCTCGTCGCCGCCATCTACGGCTGCTGCCACCAGCGGGTCGCCCGTAGGAAGGATCAGGTAAGCGACTCTCACCCTCTGTGCACCCATGGGGGCTTCCCATTATGTCCCCAGCCCCCTGCATGGCAGGGGTGTTTTGTTTAGTCAATCAGCAGCCAGAGGGCTAGGGTGACCTGCGTGGTGGGGGAGAAGGGAGCTGTGTCCTAATGTGGACTGGGCTATTGCCAGAAGCAGAGGGGTGGTCCTGGGATCAGACCACTGCCAGCCACCCTGAATTCCTTGGGGACGTGTGGGGCTGGCTGCTCGGCTCTGTCAGCATGGCTGGGCTGGGAGGACTAACATGGAGAAGTCCCCCTTCCCCTCCCATTACATTAGACAGGCAAGAGCTGGTCAGAATTTTGTCCCAGGGAACCCTAGTTGTGATGCAAATTGCTTTTGGTCAAGCACAGAAAATGCTTTGGGGGAATTGCTCTGTTGGCAATGAAACTGGTTTTCTGATAGAAAAAAAAATGGGTAAAAATTCTGGTTATCAAAAACAGGTTTTTTGGGTTCTTTTTCAAAATTTCCCAATTTTTTTTTCTTTTTTGATGAAAACCGACCCCCCAAAGCAATTTGATTTCTTTCAAAAATTTTAAAATTTCCTGTGAAAAAGAATTGGCATTTTTCAGCCAGCTGTAACCCAGACTCTGCCCCCTCAGGAAATCAACCAGGAGACGCCCCCAGGGGAAAGTCATGGAACAATCTGCCCGTTATGCAGTTTCTGTAACGGATCTAACACTCGCCTCTATCAGAGACAGGATATGGGACAAGATGGGCTGACAGTCCCCACACACCCAACATTTTTAAGTGGATGGCAAGTTTTTCCCTCAGGCCCTCATCCAAATTAAATCCCTGGCTAACACAGCGAGCACAGGGACAGTCACTGAGCACGCATCCCAAAAGGCTGTGTTTTTGAAATGAGGGGCAGCTTGGCTTCCTGCCCCAAGCCTGCATCCCATCCCTGTAGATTCTCATGGTGTAGCTAAGGTAGCAGAGGATCAAAGCCCCAGTTTGAGTTACACACCTAAATACCTTTGGGGCACTAGGGCTGAGTGCCTCCTTAGAAGCTGATAGATGAGTATATTGTGCTGAGAACAGTAGGGTTTACAATGGGCTAATCTGACAGGGTGTCATATGTTTCTCCTGTTCATGTCCCTTTGAGTTTCCCTGGGAGGATCAGGCTCAGAGCAGACTGGACTGTTGGTCCCCAAGGTTCCCTACCAGTCAGGTTATTGGCCTGTACTGATTTACTCCAGCTATCCTCACAGTTAGGGTGACCAGACAGCAAGTGTGAAAAATCAGGACAGGGGGTGGAGGGTAATAGGTGCCTATATAAGAAAAAGCCCCCCAAATCAGGACTGTCCCTATAAAATCGGGACATCTGGTCACCCTACCCTCACTGGCACTGCTGGACAGTCATCGTATCGCTCTGTGCTGTAGGAAATGCAAATATGACTTGCAGACACAGTTGATGTCCACAGGAGGGCGCAGGCACTACACCCTTTTAGATCAAAGAGCACCAGGAGTGATGGTTGCTGCGGCAGCAATTTAACTCTTTAGTTTAGCAGCTTTGTGCAGTGGCAGTATCGTAGCTAATGAGGTTAATCCGAGGTGTGATTATTGCTAGGGAAATCCCTTTGCTCGCCTGTGCAGAGTCCGGTCTCAAACTTAACAGGTAAAGGCAACATCTGGAGCCAAGCTTGCGAGCTAAAAGGCTGGCTATAGGATTGGTGTAAAGAGCCAAAAGAAACCAAAGTACAAGTCACTGCTCCCTAGGTTTACACAGCTCCAGTTGCTACTGATAAAAGTTTGGATTTAACGGAGAAGGAATTTGACAATGTCATGTGCAGGAATCCTATGATAGGGCAAAACCACTCGAGGTCTTCGCAAGTTCTCCTGAGGGCGGTGTGGGATTTTTCAGAGAATTAAAATTCTTCTTTCAGTTGGCTTAGAAATGTCTATAGAAGGTGATCACTCAGGGTAGTCTACACTGAAAAATGAGGTCAACCCAGTTATGATGCATAGGGGTGTGAAAAATCCACAGTCCTGAGCAACATTGTGAAGCTGACCTAAGCCCCACCGTAGACAGTACTAGGTCGGCAGAAGAATTCTTCCATTGCCCAAGCTACCACCTCTCAGGGAGGTGGATTAACAACAGTGAGGGCTATAGCCCCAACTTCTTACACTCGGGGCTGCTTTTCATGTGCCCCACCTCTGTGAGCAGGAGCGAAAAGACAGGCTGGTCTTTAAGTCCATTTCATTTTTGGTCACTCTGCCGAGACCACAACCAGGGTCACTGTCAGCTTGAAATTAACTATATAAAAAAAAAAAAAGAAAAAAAAGAAAAAAGCATTAAAAATGGTTACAGACCCTACCTGGGCTGGAGCCCCCCATCAGTGTGAATTCCTTGTATTGCTGTAGTGCTTAGGAGCCCTAATCCTGGCCCAGGACGGCAGTGTGCTAGGTGCCTACATGTTTCTCTCACCCCTCTTGCTCTGAGAGAGGCCCAACAACAGGTGCAACTTGCTGTATGGGGGAAGGAGTGACACTGATTATACACCACGAGCTGTCAGTGCTGAGTGTTGTCTACTGCCATTTAAACACATTTTCAGGCAGACGTGTGATTTTTAGGTCCCTTTCACCTGTCTGCTAGGAATTGGACTACAGCTCAGTACACTCATGTCCCAAAAGGCCGCTGGCCAGGCACAGACAGTAACAGGTATCTGTAATCGTGGGCCTGGGCTGGAGTCAAGCTGGCATCCTTGAAAAGAAAGGCTCTCTCTGCCATGAGGAAGACAGGCCTTAATGGTGACTCAGAAGGCTGGCTAAGAAATTGGAGCAGCCCATCTGCTCTTCCTGGGTTTTGCTGGAGAACTGGGGCGCTGATGGGTATTGTAGGTTCTTACACCTGAAGGGGCAGGCGGCTCCATCTTTCGCTCACTTTGTCCCAAGTGCTCATTAGAGCAGAGGAGCTCTTAGCAGAGACAAAAAGCAATGGCTGTGGAGCACCCTGACTTCAAAATCTCTTCCCTGGTGAGGATTTCTGAGACAGTGCAGCTACATCAGTGCCTTACGCTGCTGCAGTTACCCCTCTTCAAAACCATTTCTCGTCAGCTGAGGAGTCATAGGCCGGGGGTTTCCATCAGTGCAGCTACATCAGAGCAAACCCCTCCCATGTAGCTGAGCATCACGGCTCAGCTCTCAGCCTCTTGGGACTGGAGGGATGAGACCACAGGTGTCTTCTGGGGCAGATGAGGCCTGAAGTTCTAATGTAAAAGACAAGCAGATGATTTCTCTTCTCCCCTCGGCAAATACATTTCAGGCCTTCTTTAAACATCATCAGACCAAAAATGGGCACACACCCCTTTCCCCTTCCCTGTCCCCATTGCAGGTCCTTGCTAGCACAGAGCCAGGTCGTCCCTCCACCTCCAAATTTCCCTTCAAGTGTACTTAATTTGCCATGAATATTTAATCTACAAACACGAGAGAAAAGCTGCAGTCAAGTCACCAAACAGGAAGTGGCAGCATCCTGTCTAGACACTGAAGGACTCGCTCCACGGCCTGTTTGTCAAGCCCTGAGGAACCAGCCACAGACAAGATTGAAGATTAAGAGCAAGATGAAAGTGAAGCTGCATTTGGACCTGAAAAGACCAGGGCCCCGTTTCAGAGCTGGCGAGGCTGCTCCAACGCAGGGCTGAGTTTTAAATAGACATGGGGTGATGGGCTTCGGGGAGCAGACAGCTGGGGCAATTCCCTGCCATTGGCATTGGATCATTTCTGTCCCTGCTGTCCTCTGCCCATGGCACACAGCAGTGTAGGCACCTGAGGGCTGGGATACTTGGGTCTGATTCCGGTTGTTGGGCTTCGTGTGCGGGTGCTGGTGGAGGCCTGGGCTATAGAGGAGATCAGACTAAATAGTCCGGGGGCTCCTTCTAGCCTTAAACCCTAGTCCCGTGGTTCTGAACCTTTTGGGGATCAGGACCCATTTGGCAATGTTTAAGGCCTGTCGCAACCCAGTAAATAATCTGGGGGTGGATGCCCGCAGGTGGATTTGCCCCTGTTCTGCCCTACAGTGGGGTTGGGTCCTGCGCAACACTCACCCCATAGGGGCAGCTCCTGCAGGTCCAGCGCTGTGGGGCTGGCTGGGCTTGGTTCTCCGTGCTGCTCAGGTTTGGCCCCACCCCGACTGGACTAAATTTGTGTGAGTGGAGTTGTGACCTGGCTGATGGGGTGGCAGTGCCACTCACTCAAATTTGGCCTACCCGGACTCCTGTCGTTGTGGCAGCTGGGCCAACCCTGAGCAGCACTGGGACCCCAGAGGTTGCAGCGCCTGGAACAGGGAGGTGAGCTCAGCCAGACTCATGGGACAGGAGCTGCCACGTGACCCTTTGAAACATTCTAGCAACCCAATTTTGGGTCCCAACCCCTGGGTTGAGAAACCCTGGTCTGAGTGACACACTGCTAGGATCAACACCCACTTCAGCTCCCCACCTGTCTGCAGGGAGGCATTCAGAAGCGGGCGGTTTGCGGCGGCAGCGCTGAAGAGTCTCCCGCTGCAATATGTAAGTGATGGAATTGAACACAGCCGGCCTGAGTTGCGTGAGCGCCAAGCAGAGCTGCTGGCTTTCTTTACGAAGCAGCACTTCCAGCCGCTGGCTCCTGAGGAGTTGCCATGGCAGCAACCTGGCTTCTAATATTTCTAACAGCAGCAGCTAGCCGGCTCTGTTTGTGCCAGGTGCTGTATGGCCACGAAACCAATGACAGGGCCATGTCCTGAAGAGCTTATTGCCTCAGGCCGTGGCTACACAGGCACGTTGTACCAGTTGTGCCCATGTACTCGGACCAATATACCACCCCACCCCACCCCCCTCAGGGGGCACACTCTGATTCTGGTATAACAGCAGCTCTTTTGCTTTAGCTCAAGCCCCTTCCCAAGTAACACAAGCTGAATCAAAAAAAGCCAGTCACAGGCCTGAGTGCCCGGAGGGGGGGTGGGACAGGTGTTAAACCACTATATTAATAGTCATGCCTTTCGATTATAACTGTAGCAGCTTAAATTCACTCCTTGGGTTATAGCAAAGCAAAAATCCTGCCCACACAACAACTCTCCCATGTAGACAAGGCCTTTATAGACAAGACAGGCAGCGTGGGGGAGGTAGGCAAATCAGAGGCAGTAGCGCATGGTCCCACAGCAGGTCAGTGCCAGAGGTGGGGATAGAACCCACAACTCCGATACATGCTCTGTCCCCTGGTCCCCGCTGTCGCTTTCATTGTAAGGGGGCCACATTACGAGGGAGGATTCAGGGCCCACATTCAGCCTGGTAAAACAGTCATCCCGCAGGCCATTTGAGAGCGAGCTAGTTTGCTGTAGTTATTTTAGAATCGTCACAGACCAGAGAGCAGTGGAGGAAGGTGTGGGGGAAGGGCAAGTACAATCTAGTGCCTATTTCCCAAAAAATGAAGACAGGGTGATTCTGGCTGTTTTCAGTCCATAAGGCCGATTTCCACCCACAGTTAAACTGCGAAGGGGAATACCAAGTAACTATGCAGAGACGTGAGCAATTAGCAGCATGAGCGGTGGGTTTCATGAGGAAGAAATACTGCCAGAAACTTAATTGCTTTGCTTTCTGGACTGAGATGGGGACCAACTGGCTGCAGAAAAAAGTTCTGCAGAAAAAAGACCTGCAGAAAAAAGACCCGGGGAATTACAGTGGACGAGAAGCTGCATATGAGTCAGCAGTGGGCCCTCGTTGTCAAGAAGGCTAACGGCATATTGGAGTGCATTAGTAGTGCATTGCCAGCAGATCGAGGGAAATGATTATTCCCCTCTATTCGGCACTGATGAGGCCACACCTGGTGTATTAAGTCCAGTTTTGGGCCCCCTACTACAGAAGGGATGTGGACAAACTGGAGAGAGTCCAGCGGAGGGCAACGAAAATGATTAGGGCGCTGGGGAACATGACTTATGAGGAGAGGCTGAGGGAACTGGGCTTAAGAGAAGAGTGAGGGGGGATTTGATAGCAGCCTTCAATTATCTGAAGGGGGGTTCCAAAGAGGATGGAGCTCAGCTTTTCTCAGTGATGGCAGATGACAGAACAAGGAGCAATGATCTCAAGTTGCAGTGGGGGAGGTCTAGGTTGGATATTAGGAAACACTCTTTCACTAGGAGGGTGGTGAAGCACTGGAATAGGTTACCTAGGGAGATGGTGAAATCTCCATCCTTGGAGGTTTTAAAGGCCCAGCTTGACAAAGCCCTGGCTGGGATGATTCAGTTGGTGTTGGTCCTGCTTTGAGCAAGGGGTTGGACTAGATGACCTCCTGAGGTCTCTTCCAATTCTAATTTTCTACAATTCTATGTCAAACAGATTTAAGAAAGCATTTGATGTAGTGTCTCTTGAAGTCCTAGTGGAATTGGCTTGGATAGGAACACTTGAAGAACAGTTAACAGGCTAAACCCCAGGTAATGGTAAACCAATGTAGCTGGGGCAGCAGTCTAGCCTCATTCTAGAGTGGTGGCTTGTTAGCATCACAGCTGAGCTGCGAGCGTGGCTAGAACAACACATTCAGAACACAGACTGATTATAGGAAACTGGAAGAAGTGGCAAGAACCAATCAGGACAGACAAATCCTCTAAGAGCCCTAGGGAGATTGGAAACATAGGCAGACAAAAAAAAAGATGCGCTGGGAAAGGCCCAGGTGAGGACATCTGGGGGATGCTCCCTCAGGCACCTGACCAGCGCAGGACACTTGTGAGGCGCAACAGTGCCCAAAGCAACAACAGAGGGAGCATGGACAAGAAAGTTAGACATGAGTGGGCAATGAGACACGGCTGCAAGATGAACCAGCATAATATCCAGCTGCACATGCTTGGGCGTCATGGCCACAGCAGGGAACTGGTCATCTCTCCAGCTCTGGTGTGACCATTCCTAGAGCATCAGGTTCGTTTCCAGGCACCATATCACTAGGAAGAGGAGGTGAATCAGACATGAAATAGTGAAGCCCCATGCCTTGGGACAAGACAGACAGCAGGGAGCGTAGAATGGAGAACGACGCTTCCTGGCTAAGGAGGGATGGAGCGGATGAGCTATTTGTCTTTTCCCATCTCTGACTTCTGTCACAGAGGACTAAGGTGGGATTCTGTGGCATTATTTATACAGACGCACTTCGTGACCCTAAGTGCACTGAAAACTAAGGGTGGCCCCAGTCAAAGCAGGTTCAGCTGAACAACAGGGTTTTTCCTGCCTTGGGAATGCCAGGAGGACAGGTGCAGAAAACAGAGCGTGGAGCCGGCTAGTTCTGAAGGACACTGTGCTGCTGAGTTCAGGAAAGGTCTTGCTGAAGGAATTAGGAGCTGGTGAGGTGAGCCAGGGAGATTTGCTCGTCTTTGTCCCTGGGCAGGAGGAGATGAGGGAGAACTAAGCCACCAGCTGCATTACATTTCAGACTCACTCTCTTTTTAAAATTCACTGATTGTGTAACATCAAAGGCTGGCAAATGCTTTGTAAGATTCTCCACAGAGCCCCGCCAAGGTACCTCAGTCCTGACCCACAGCACCCCTGCCCAGTGCAGGCCCCTCCATCCCGACCTACAGCACCCCGGCTAGTCTAGTTTTGGTCATCACCAGGAAAGTCACACTAACAAGTCTGGTTGTGAGATGACTGTGCAGTGTGGACAGATGCTGTGAGGATAAGGTTGGCAGCTGGGAAATACTGTGCATTTATCCACAGACCAACCACGCTTTTGTTTTCACCAAAGATTTCTGTTTTTTTTTTTTTTCTTGTCCCCTTCCAGCAACGCCTGACAGAAGAGCTACAGACCATGGAGAATGGCTACCATGACAACCCGACCCTGGAGGTAATGGAGACCTCCTCAGAGATGCAGGAGAAGAAGGTGAACCTGAACGGGGAGCTGGGAGACAGCTGGATAGTCCCCATGGACAACCTCACAAAAGAGGAGCTGGAGGGAGAGGAGGACACGCATTTATAAGTGACATGAAACTCTACCAGCAAAACAAAACAATACAACCCCAAAACGATCAGAGCCACAAGTGCTGTCGCTTGGAGCATCCTGTGGAGCAAGGAGACACCCAGGTGCCTGAATGCCCCCTTGAGGCAGGAGACCATGACTGGCGTTTGCTCTGGCCGAAACGTTGTTCAATCAAAACTTATTCACTGTCCAGACTAGGTTGTATTTTTGCTTCTGTAGTGGGAGAGTGCCTGTATTTAAGCCTTGACTAGAGACAAGAAAGTTCAGCTTCTGGCCATTGTAAAAGGATAAGAGCTTGAAGGCCTCTTGCAGGGCTTCTCAGCCTTTTCCATATAGGGACCCCTTCCGTCTAGCTGGGATCTAGCACTATGGGAAGGGCAGAGTGGTCATGACACCCCCCCCAGCCCCGGGCTGAGAACCCTGGATTCAGAAGGATCAGAAGCCTCTGGTGCCTAACGGGGTACCTCAGAAACTGCGTTAGCATCACAGCGGATTTGCCTTAGTGAAGCGTGCGGCTCAGGGTAGAAGGGCTGGAGGCAAAGGGCTAGCGATCTACTGTCATAGGCTTTTCTCAGCTCTTCACTCTGCTGTCATGTGCATCACCTACTGCCAGTGCCCAGTACATTGTGAGGCTCTGCATTCTGTTTCGTTTTTTCCCATCACTGCTCACCAGGAGAATGAGGATCTTTCCCCCATGTAACCTCCATTGTCACCTGCATTTCCATAGTCAAACCTCCAGGTTCTGCTCCAATCAAATGATGGGACAGTGGTGAGAGCCCAGGGTAGGGGATTTGGGGTCCATTCTGTGTGACCTCAAAGAAGTCACTTCGGTGCTCTGTGCTTTTGTTTTCTCCATTTGTTATGTGTAGAAAAGCTTTATAGAAGTGTCAGTTATTAAGCCACAGGAGAGAAGGGAAAGAACAGCAACTGCCCTCATCCCAAGCCACATGATTGCCTGGTCATTTGCAAAGTCTCCCTGGAATCACTATGGAAAATGCTTTGCATTCAAAGCTTCCCCTGACAACCACCAGTGATCACTCCTGGGTCCTTAATACTCCCTCTGTCCTACATGGACCTTCCTGGCCTGCAGTGCGAATTCCACTGACTGACACCAGGGTCCTGTTGAGGATACACCCTTCCTTCAGGATAGGGCAATGTTAAGGCTCCAAGACTGCACATCCGCTGAGTTTCTTTAGCCACTGTAGGTAGACGTTGCTGTGGGATGTTGCCTTCTCAAGCCATTAAAATGCAGCGTTTTTTCAGATAACCGTAGCGTCCTTACTACAGCAAATAAAAGTGTTATTTAATTCTTGGCTGGAATCATGTCCATAAACAAACTGAGCAGGAAATACCTGCACTGCCTCTGCCATTGAAATGAAATTCCCAAGCCCATTCTTCTAGCTCCTAGCCCAAAGGTCATAGAAGTTTAAAGGGCAAGTGTGTAGGAAGCCCACCATGTATTTAGGGAGGGTCCCAGTAGGGGTCCTTAGTGAGATCTGCATTTGAAGCAGGACTAATCTCCCTGTTTCATCATTGCATCCAATGACAAAGTTGCTCAAAATGCACCGTGAAGTTTCTCACGGCTCATAAAAAGGCATCTAACAGCAGGCAAATAGGAAACTGCCACCTTGATTGTCTGGTATGCAGGCAGACTCTTGTCAGTACCACATTTTCTGAATGTGTGAATGCAAAAGAGATTCAAACTCATTGGGTACATCTACCCTACCCGCCGGATCGGTGGGCAGTGATCGATCAGGGATTGATTTATTGCGTGTAGTGTAGACGCGATAAATTGATCCCCGACCACTCTGCCATCCACTCCGGAACTCCACCGCGGCGAGAGGCGGAAGCGGAGTTGACGGGAGCGGCAGAGGTTGACTCGCCGCCATCCTCATAGCAAGGTAAATCGACCTAAGATACGCCGATTTCAGCTACGCTATTCGCGTAGCTGAAGTTGCGTATCTTAGGTCAACAGCCAACACCCCACCCCTCCAGTGTAGACCTAGCCATTATGTGAGACAAGGGCTGGTGCTGGGGAAAAACTTAGTGAAGTTGCTGTTGTTAACCCAAAAATTCTCTTACACAGCTGAAAAATCTGTGTCATGTGCCAGGACAGGGCTTCCTCCCTCATCTCCGATCCTGTGGCATCACACGTGGAAAGCATTAGTAGCACTGGCCACTCTCAGAGCGAATCCAGGCACTATTAGAGAGAGTGCGAAATGGCAACAGGCATTTCTAGAATGTTCCAAACCAGTCATCCGTTCCACGGTGGGCAGCAATCGCGTCGCTCGTCAATTAATCACTGCAGGTTTCCTTTAGCACACGTGTTGCACTCGTGCGCTTCAGCCAGAAACACTGCAAAGGGCCCCAACCCAGGATTAGAAGAAAACAGACCAAGGCTGTTTTACAGCCTGAAACTGACCTGCTGAAACACACACTAGCAATGCTCCCCCTGCCATAAGCAGAAGAATGGGCTGGGGCCCAGTGCAACTGGGAACCTAAAGTCAGTGCCAAAATTAGAGCTGGTCTGAGTGACGTGAGCTAGTCCCACTTCTGGCAGAATTTTGTGTAATCAGTTAATTTGAAAGCTCTGCCCACTGCAAAGGAAAAGAGAATTCAGCAATCAGGCTAAACAACAGCTGGCTTCATCAGGGGAGGAGCTCGCCCAATGTCTTATCCGGATCCAGTTGGCACGGGTCAATTTCTGCCAATTCACGCACCCAGTTGAAATCAACAGGGTTCAAAATAGGAAAGGCAAATGGAGGTTGCATCAAGCTCTGGGGGGGGAAAAAAAAAAAAGCAACTCCTTGACTTAATGTTTAATCTAGAATGTTACAAGAGATACAAACTGCAAAGCCTCAGAGGGGTGTGCATGTAGGGGTCAACCATTGTGTAAAGTTAATGTAAGTGCAAAGAAAAGCACATGGATAGTGATCTCACCTGCATGCAGACAGTTCCGTCAATTCGGTTACTGGGTTTATCTCTCAAATGAGGCTGATGTTACTGGTATGTCTGGATGGCTGCTCTAGTGTTTCCTCTTTAAAAGCCTGTGTGCTTGCCGATTGATGGTGCTGAGACGCACTCTGAAAAGACTTAACTTCAGTGGCAAAGCTGGGGTTGGATTTTGACATTCAGACCTTTTTCTTTAAAAGCCCCACTGTTCTGTGCACTTTCCAAAGATTTATTAACAAAGGAGCCCAGGATAAGGCCAATGTACAAAATCCGCTCTGCTGTGCAGCGATTTCACACAAGCCGGCTGGGTTTACTGAAGGCATAGAGAACTCACCAATGAGCTAAGCAGGGCAGGTGTCCTGGCACATGTTAAAAGTGTAACAGCAGGGATGAACAGAAGTGCAGGGTGTGGCGACTGCATCGCCCAGCATGCAGTATTCTTTTGATCTGAGCCACCTAGTCACTTGGATCAAAATGTGCTGAGACCTGTCGTTTGTGTAAGTTGCACCTCCGTATTATAGATAAGGGTGGCTACACTCTGCTCCTGTCTGTGCTTAATTGGGCACAGGCTGCAGGGTTCCTCTGCTTAGCAGCTCCCACAAACTCCTGATAGGAACCTGCAGCCTGTGCCCAATTATGCACAGATAGGAGCAGAGTGTAGCCACCCTTATCTATAATATATAAATCAAAAGAGAATTTGCTTTGGCCTCTGCTTGTAGAGCAATATTGTGGAGATGAAAGGGCAGCTATGAATTTTACAAACTCTCTAGTTTTGGGGCCAATCTGGTTTATACATTACATACAACTAATGTGTTAATGAGATTTTGCAGCAGGGAAGCGTCAGTGAAGCAAAAGCCACCTTCTCATGTCGTCACCTTACTAGGCAAAGAGTCCTGGAAATCACCTACGTATTGATTTGGATTGTGCCAGGCTGGGCATCTAAACCTGCGAGAGGTATCAGCAGAGGGCAAACTACAGTGAGCTGCACTTAAATGCCAATGTGATCGTTACTACAAGCAGAGCCTAGCGTAGGGTGACCAGATGTCCTGATTTCATAGGGACAGTCCCAATTTTTCACACTTGCTATCTGGTCATCCTCGCCTGATGTAACTCACGCTAACATAGTACAGCGCTAGTCCCCCTCATGGCTGGGCACCACGGAGCAGTTCGTAAGTGTGGCCCTTGCTTGGGTCATGGGCAGGGATGGACCAGTGGGCTGAGGTCCCTTCCAACCCTGGTATTCTAAGTATGAGCAAAAGGAGCCGCATCATTAGCCTGGGGGCAGTAGCCATGTCAAGCCACTGTACAGATTCCAGCCATTAGAGCGCGCAGCGCTGCTTTCGCATGAAATACACCAGGATTGCAGGAAAGATCCAAAATTCATTACAGGAGGTGCTAGGGGAGGGAAGAGAAGAGTTCACATTTCTGAGACTTTAGGGAAAAAAAAAAGTGATCTAGAGGTGAGTTTTCAGGGTGTGTTTCTCCCCTCCACACCCACCATGACCCAGAATCATTGCAGTGCTGCTTTGTCTAAAGCTGAGCAAGTTCTGAATTTCTTCCCAGATTTCTTATCAAGTCTCCCTCCAGTACAGTCTTAAGTTTAAGAATCCACAAAAGGTGTCACCTAAGAAGTCTGAGCGGGTACAAGAAACAGGGTATTTCCCCATCTGAAACTCGGCTAGGCCCCAATCCTGCCATCTGATCAGCCCCGGCAGACCATCAAGCCCACCGTGCTGCTCACTGAAGATCCTTGGGTGGCTCAGTGTATAGGGCCAGGGTGCTGGCACTGAAGAGCCTATTATCTGTTTCAGACACCAGGGCAGAACCCCGACAGCCCTTGGACTGGCAGAATGGCTGGTTAAATCAAAGGGATTTTTGCCTATATAAGAACTTCAGACCAATGTTTTAAAAAAAAGTCATCTGAAGCCCCGACAATTTATTCTTTTCTCTAAAAAGGACTTGCTTTTATTTAGGCTCCAAATTTAGGTGCGTTTTTTTTTTTTTTTTTTTTAAAGGCTTTCATGGTACAAAACCCCAAATGATTACTTTGGTTCTCACTTCTTAAAAGGGACACCATCTACTTTAAAAAAGGCATCACACTTCTGGCCCTAAACATTGTCCTCTCCTGTTGCAAGGACCATCTTATTCATCTTTTGTAATGGAAAGCAATTAGATAATTATTTTTCCTCTGCCTTTTCGGTTTATGGTCAGGTTCAGTTTCCCTGTGTAACCAGCCTCTTGTTTTTGTGGGTCTTTAACACAGCAGCAGCGAAAGCATTTTAAAAGCTAGGAACCGGATCGTGAAACCACAGTAGTTGACAGGAAAAGTCACATGGGCAGGTGTAGTGGTAATAAATTACTTTAAATCTTTTAACAGTAGGCTCAAGTAGAGGGTCTCCCTTTAATTTCATCTGCAGTATTGTGAACCCAGGCACTGTTGTGTGCCGGTGCAGGAGATGCAGAAAATGAAAGTAACCTCCTTAATTCGAAGGCAGTGTGGTCTGAAGACAGGGTAATAGATGCTAGCCCTGGCTCTGAAACCTAGGGCAAAACTCTTCAGGGTGAATTTTAAAAGGTATTTAGGCACCTAACTCCAATTGGTTTCAGTTACAAGTGGGAGCTTGTCCGGGATATCAATAGGATGTCTCTGAAGCTTGGGCTGTGCTTCCTCAGGTAGGGGAGGTACGTAACCCAGGCCTCCTTGATGTGTTCTGTTCACTTCTAGTGGCACCGAGATCATATAGAGATGGATGAGTCTGCTACAGCCTGAGTTAAGAGACACATGGCTTTTATCTCACGCAGTAGAGGCTCATACACTAACCTTGAGTGGTCCTAGGTTTGAGCCCGCCCAGGGTCTGTCAGCATTACACCCACATACCTTTAAAAATCTAGCCCTTAACCTCTGTGCTCTCAAGGGTAAAGTTTCCAGAAGCAGCACCGAAGTCCCGTTTTCAAAAGCAAAAGGCACTTAAGGAGCCTCACGATGAGTGAAAGCCAATGGGACCGAGGTGCTTAAGTGTCTGACTTAGAAATATGGGAAAGTGTTACCCAAAATCCTGCTCTGTGAATCCAGGGGAATATTTACTCTCTCTGGTAGAGCGGGTTCAGATTTATGGAGGAAGAGGGCTATGCACGGAGCATTACGCATTGCCATATCCAGGCTGAGAAAAGTGCAGACCAGCAGGAATGGTGAAAAAGTAACAGACATTTTGGAGTCTCAGGTGTTAATCATCCAAGGTATTCACACAGGTTAAAGGTTTGGGGGGAGGTAGGGAGGGATCTCAACCAGAACAGAGTACCCAGTACAAGTAACCCTTCCCCTTTCTCTCATACACTGAAAGAGTCTGAAAAGTGTTTAAACTGGTGTATGTTCAATATGTAAATATTACTGCTAGTGGTGCAGCAAAATATGTGGCACACTTTGCATTTTTGTGCACTGCCTTGGGAGGGGAAAATAAAGGTAAGGTTCAGAGCCCAGTGCTGCGAGAGCAGCCCCCATTGAAAGGGCTAAGAGTACTCCCACAGCAGGGGGATGAGAATCTGATCCAAATTAAAGGGGATGAACATTTCAGACTATAGCTTGCCAATGGGAAACTGCAGATTACCATTTTTGGTAGGCCCAGAAGACTCTTGTTGTGGTGAAGTGTGATGGCTAAATCTGACCAGCAGTGGCCAAGTGACAGTCTTGGAAGTGTGCTGTTGCATTAGAACAAGCAGCTTTGTTTTCATATTTAAACAGGCTCAACCTGCCTTACAAAAAGCCTAAGGAGCTGGTCTCAGCATTTCCAATAACTTTCATAACCACGTTGATTCATAATTGTTCTAATGGACAACTCATCCATTTGTAAGCTTGTGCGTCTGCCCCTTTACATAATGTTGAGTCTCTCTGCTTGTTTGTGCCAAGGAATCTTTAATTGCAGGATATTATCATAAAGGCCTCAGTTCAGCAAATCATCCCTATTCAATTAACTTCTACTCTCTATATGTTCTTACACCATGCTCATCACCAGAGCATGGAGTGCCTTCTGCCATGTGACTAACATCTGTCTTGTTCTCACCCAGACCACAGGGGAAAACCACATTTAAGCATGCTAGGGTGTTTGTTTTGTTTTTTAAATATACACATTGCTATTTATGTTAGAGGAGGCAAGCTCAAAAAAATGTGCCTTGCACTTGGAGCAGAAAGTAGTTCTCAGCTTTAAGCGCATGCTTGAGCCCTATTGAAATCAGGTATATACTTAACTGCATTGCTGAATTGGGTCCAGAGACCTGATATCACAGTTTGGAAGAACATGATGCAGGTCCAGGGCTTGACACTGTGAAATTACAGGTCTTATTCAGAGCAAACATTGCTCAGCAAGCAATGGCTGAACATTTGAACAAGAATTGTGAAATGTATTTATTTTTCCATACACCATATTTTTAAACCACAAGAATCTTAAAATTAGATTTTTTTCCCCTCCCACTTTTTAAATAAGGATTTCCTATGAAGAATGGAAAGTGATACATAGTAGATCATGTTCTTCAAAGTCCCCTAGGAAACAGGAGAACTAGAAAATGCAACTTTGAGCGTATTTGGCCTTAAAACTTCATAGTATAACGTAGCCATAATTGTGTGTGTTAGACCAAAAAAGATGAAAATCCTCCCCAAAACAATAGCTTTAACTTCAAGACACAATCTCTATTTGTACAGTGTTACCTTTACATTTTGGTAAGACAAGTTCTTGCAAGACTTCTATTTTCAGAATCATAGAAGTGTAAATAATGCATATTTTATGCTCATAGTCATATGCCATGGTCCAGCTGACAGTAGGTTTATATTATTGCCACCACAGCAAAATCATTCCCAAAACAGACTGTGGGGAGGGAAAATATATGTTTAAAGAGGCTATTTTGTTGTTGAATGTTTCACATGTACACAATACAGCTATCTAGCGTGCTGTAGAGTGGCATCTCTCACAGGGACAGGAGTCTGATTTACACTGGAAATTACTGAGCAACTGGATTGTAGAGATAATTCTTGCATTTTCCTACAAAATATATTTTGAAGACACCATGTATTTCTGTCAATAAACATTCTTGTGTGTAAAACGGGACTTAGTTTTTGGTTGGGATGAAGGGGGGACTGCTTGCGTTAAAGGGACATGGCCACAAATTAAGCATAAATTGCAAATATATTTCCAATATTTAAAATTGCTTTGAGTTAAACATCCCTGCCACAGGGTCCACTCACTGTGAGTGGCGCCTCCTGCTGGCCACCTTGGGAATTAACTTTCAGGCTAGTGCTCTCCCTCCGGTGGTATCTTCTCCCCATCCTGCCTGCTCTGCAGCCCCAGCTCACTCCCAGATCTGCAGTTTCCTCTTCATGGCTTGACTCTCCAGCCAGATCATGAAGGTCCTCCTCTTCAGGGGAATTCAAAATCCAGACCCACTGGCTGGCATCTCCAAGCCCTTGCCACTTCCCAGTGGCTGGGAGGGAAACCCAGACCTGCCCTCTACACTGTGTTCCAGTCCAGGGACCCTATAACAAGTAGCCACAGTCCTACCTCTTGCTGGTGTTTCCTTAGGCCTTTTCCTACTTATATGGCTTTTTCCCCTCTGTATTTTCCAGCCTCCAACTCCCTCCACTCAAAGAACGACTGCAACCCACTTCCCTGCAGCCCTTCCCAGCAAAAGCCCCCATCAGCAGCCAGCTACCTGGCTTTATGCAGGCCCCACCTGTTCCTGCACAGGTGAGCCTGTTCCTCTAATTAGGGCTTTCCTCTCAGTGTTTAATCTACTAGGTTAATTGGCCCATCTGGCTTCCATGAACTCCTCCTAATCCTGTGTGGGATGGACACCTCACCACAATCCCCGTACAGTGTCTGAAACCCAGTAACATGCTAGTGGCTGGGCTGACTGTTCCATGGAGGGTGGGAGGAGTGTCTCCTGTACGTCACTGTTTGCATTCTATCCCACCTAAGCATCTCCCCCGCCCTTATTCTCTGACTGTATATTACTTACAAATACAAAAGCTGTGATTGATTGTTAAGCACCAGATCCATGGCACACGGACACAGCTAAACACTGATTTCAGTACTCAGCTCTCTTTGTGGCATATCAGAATGCTAGACAGACTTGCCCCAATTCTTTTTGCGGAAGCTGTAATATACATTCAATATGTACCAAAAAAAAGAATCATAATTTCCATGTGCCCCCTCCAAAAGCTGCATTCAGTTCCTAGGAGGAAATGGTACTGGAATGAATATACAGTAACCAAAATATCACATCCGGTTTGTATATATATTTTTATTAAGAAAAAATGAAAATACATTCTTTCCATATGTACATTACATACAGCGGAATTCTACATTCGTCATTGTTCACCAGCTCACCCATTCATCTATTCACAGGGCACTGCTTACGTATTTATCAACCCAGGAATCATAACACTGCCAAGGGCCAGAGAAGGGAAATTAACATTCCAAGATGGAAATAAAAAAATCTAAGTAGCTGAGGCGATGGGTCAGGAAGAGGTGATAGATGCGGATGGACCATCCTGTCAGTATCTCAGAGCATTCATTAACAACGTGATTTGTATCCTAAGTGCTCCGTCAGCTCTGTATGAGTATTCAGTACAGACCTCTACCTGCTCATGAAAATGTCGCTGCAACTCAGAGGATGCATCTCTGCAGGACCCTCGTTGAGTCAAACCTTCTCCTGTAACTCACAGTACAGATCTCCTATGGCAGGGGTTGGGGGTAAGGCAAATGATCAGTGAATGTCCACCTCAAATGGGCACAAGTATACTTAGGACTGACCTAGAAATGCAACTAGGCACTACGGCAGCGATCAAAGAGAAATGTAGATGTGCCAAATTCTTGACCAGAGGAAGTTCAGCTTTCAAAGCACCATATGGGAGACAGCTTGTGGGGGCTTAGGCACAACTCCTATTAGCATTAATGGGAACCATGCATTGTAAGACTCAATCCCTTTCCCAGATTATGAGGTCTACAAATCATCAATTAATCAGATGCACAAGTGCTAATAACTCAGGATAGTGGGATGGAGGATAAAAGCCCTTTGCCCAAATGGTACAAGGGGAAAAGTTCATGGTAAGCAGTATTAAAATCTCTGCAGTTACTCTCCAAGGTACTGTAAATAACTATACCCACTCTATATACGTAGGGCTTGGTGCATCTCTGTCCCATAACTGTGGGATGTGGAGATTTTAATGACATCCACTAAGACTACCACAGCTTAGTCCAAACAGCCAGTGAACCTAGAGATACAAAACTTGCTCTAGGTGTTTTAAGGGGGGAGGGAAAACATTTACAAAGACCTGAGGCCAGGTCACACCTCAAAGTTTGCATGTGTAAAATCCACCTGATCATCATATGCGGAAGTTGCTGGAATGCAATCTCGCAATATCCCACAATGAACTAGAGGGTCCAAGTTAGTTAACTGAATGCTCAAACATCAGGCCATTGATTTAAAGCCGGACTCTGCAAACAGTGCACAGAACTTATCAGGTTCACCATGAACTCTGCAGGAACAGTTTGCAAGATTCAGCCCTACCACCAGAGCACAGGATGGTAGCTACCTAGAGAATGACACGGGAGGTAAGCAAGGTGCTCACTCTCACCCCAAGGGGGCAACCTTAAGACATTAACCTTCAACAGACAAGGACAAAAATGAAGACATTCGGTTTTCAATGCTATTTTGCCTTTTAAAATATCCTGGTAATTGAAAGAATCATCAAGTACAGTTACAGGATGGAAAGTGTCAAAAAAAATCCAGCTTCTTACTCAACATAGCTGCTCCCCATGTTTCGCTAAATCTCACATAGAGTTTAACCAAAGCAAATTAATGAATTCTGTTCACCACTGCAGCAGAATCAACACCGCTGTGGGAGAGGAAGCTGGCTACTCTCCTGCCTCATGCAGCAGCAAAGCTGACAGCAGAAATAGATATCAGAGATAGAAAGAACAGCTGGTGTTTAGACCCCAGAATCTCTGCAGTCAGAAGTCATTTTATGTGCTTGTAAATTAAGCAAAGTTTATCAGAGCTGAAGACGAACACTTCAAAAAATCACTTCTCTTACAACAGAATTAAGTTGTTTCCCAAAGATTTCGAAGATCACCTTCTTCCCTAACACAAGATAGCCTGTGAAAAGGCAGCTTTAGCATCCTGCCGTGGAAGTGTGCATCAATTGGTTCAATACCTTGAAGAGCAATGAATTAGGTAATTATACTAAATGAATTTTTAGATCAACATTGAGAAACATGGGCCATTTAGTATTTACAAATCTTGGAACAGAGTAGATGTGTCAGTGGGAGCTGAGATTTTGGTATAGACCTTGTCTTCTATTTTCACTTAAAAGGAGTTCACCTAAGTTAGCCCACTTTTTTTTATGTGTGTGTTAAACTTTAAGTAGAAGGAACCTTATAACATCTTCTAGTTGGATCTCCCTTGCTGTCAGATGTATTTTCTAGGTCCTACTTTTCATCTTCCAAGATGGCCGCTTCTGGTGGGTTTGTTGATTATTCTGCATTACATCTGATAGGTCTTAACACGTTCTAAAGAGACTTACTTCTCTTTGCAGCTGGACACAGCAAGCAGAAAAGTGTTGTCTAACATTATACATCAATATAATGTTCTCGTGTGGAGAAGAGAGGCAGCAAAGCCTGCCTGAAGTGCAGCCCTGGCATTTGGAATAAGCTGCTCTTGCACTAATTTCATTTCAAAAGAGGGCAGGTGGGTGATCTAGGGAATCTGGATAGTGAGAGGACACACCTTCCTAATGGTGCAAATTTATAGACTGGAGGTGGAAAGGGAGGGGAGAGGTTTCAAAAATCTTTGCATATGTAACAGCTCACTTAATAAATCAGTTTATGAGGCCAACCCCGCCTCCCTCCTTCCCTTGCTGTTTATATTCCTATTTGCAACAGGGAGGGAGATCAGAGGAGACTGCAACAATAAACCTGAAAGCTGATATTAATAGTCAAAACAGTTAATTATCTACATTACATAAGCAGAAGGGTCCCCCTGCCCTTTTCATAACCCCCAATCCATTATTTGGCTTGTTAACTTCAAGACAAGATCTCTATCCTCATACTTCTGCAAAGGAGCTAGCACACTGCTGATGCAATATAAAATCATACGCCACCCTTGGAATAAGGTCTTATTACAGTCTATGGCCTCTACGTCCTCAGCAGAATGTTGGTTGTTCGGAGGGATGTGAATAGCCAGCTCTCTCCTGTACAGTGGTATAAGGGGCAGAACATAAAGCTATTGCTGGCGGGGGGGAGGGGAGATCAGCGTGCATGATTTCATGTCCTTTGTTCTTGGGCCAGCAGGCCTCGAGGAGAGTGTGGCTCAGGGCTGGCACAATCTGTAGCGACTCCTTATTTTAGAAGTGATGTTGAGGTGCTCTGGACAGAAAGGGTCACAATGATGCCCTGATGGAAGGCAATGAAAGTGATCCACCACAGCCTCCATTCAAGAAGAGTCCCCTTCAGTACATCAGCATCAGGTGTGCACTGGACCCTGGCGAAGAATGAATAGTCACAATGGAGAAGAACTGGGAAGAAGGCCTGGATGATCAACTGCTGTCCACTGGAATGTGCAAAAATAATAGCAGCCAAAGATTTTCATCTTCCACATGTGAGACTTTAAAAGGTCAATTGTAAAGCAGTTTATCCTGACCTGTGTTCGCTTGGTTAATGAAATATGATGCCACACCGATGTTGAATGCTGCTAATTAAATTCAAGCGGGCCTCAAATAGTTAAACTCCAAACCAATCAATGGAATCTCAGCAGGCTTGTTACAAGGAAAGAGATGCAGGACTGTTCCCCCATCTTGCTCTCCCCCTCGCTGCCATGCCGAAGCCTGAGCTGAAAGTTCTCTTCCTCTGATGCGATAGGTGATGGCATGCCAACACCTAGAAGGAAGGAGCTCCCTGGGGTTCCGGGTGTTAACTTCAGAAACAGAACCCCAAACTCGGGTCACTGCAGGTAAAAAGAGCTTGGAAGTCACCTGCACATAGAAACTCGCATCAGTGCAAATGTTTACATTTATTTTTTAAATCAGAGTGTTTGTCAAGGTGCTGTACTGGCAACCCTGGAAATTTAAGTTCTCAAGTCAACCTCAGGCACAACATAGGCAGCAGTAATACAAGGTCCCTGCACACTACTCACTATTGGAAAGTCACAGCCCTGTTCTGGAGAGACAGGGATGGATATCCCAGGCTTCATCTCCATTCAATCCTTTGCCCCTCTGCTGAGAATGCCAACACAGACCACCTGAACTAACTGGAGTACTTTGTGTTGGGGTCACTTGAGACAGTGAGGATTTCATCAGATGGTACCATAACCATTCTCTGATGGATTTTAATCAGTGTCCTAGAGGTGAAAGACTCTGTTCTATAATGCCGTGTTAACAATTTCCCCAAATTATCTTTTTTGGATCATCAGAACACAGGTGGTTTCCAGAGAGCAAAAAATCTTGCATAAAAATTCCGATTACCACAACCTGAAAAGTTTTTAACGCAACTCTTTCATGACAGTACAGTGATTAAACACCCACTGTGCCCATGTTAATCAATATTACAGAACTCCTCACTGTAATATGGTGTTACCACACATTTACACCTATCTAATGTACCAATATTCACAGCTGTGGCATAAGCTACACCCAATAGAAACAAGTCATGCACTTCCACTAAACTTCCCCTCCTCTTCTCTTGGGCACGAGGGCTCTCTAATTCACCACACATGAAAAATAGTTTTGTCAACTGGTCTAATTCTCCATGGACTAAAGAATGGACTGAAAGGCAGTGTTGTCTACTGGATGGAGCACTGAACTAGAACTCAGGAGACCTGAGTTCTATTCCCAGCTAGGCCTCTAGCTCAGCCTTGGGCAAGGTACAATCTCTCTGTGCCCTCCCTATAAAGCACTTTTGAGATCTACCTCTGAAAAGCATTATGTAAGAGCTATTATTATTACCGAGACTGATTTGAAATAAAGACCATTCCTCAAACTCATTAAATGTAGTGTTTTCGCATGATTATACTAAAGCAGGCAGGTCACAACGATAAATATTGGTATAATATGCTTCCACTAACTGCTACTGTGCAGCAAGACAAGTGACTTGAGCACTTCAGAATCCACACGTGAATCCCCATTTTGCTGTTAAGTACTTATCTCTATAGTGGCCAAACCTGTACCCTAAATCTGAACCACCCACGAACTACGGGGCATGGATTCAAAATTTGTACCTGAGCCTGGATTCACATTGTGTCAACACAGATACTTCTCCACTCTTAACCACATTGCCACCTGGTACCGCTGTAACCGATCATTTTGGCATTTTCCAACAAGAAGAGATGTATTATCTTATAACAGTATTACACACGCCGAGAGAGATGCAGGAGATTTAAATTTTTATTCTGTGCAGAGTTAAATATACTAAACAAACTGCATTAAATAAGACCTCTAGAGCAACATGACTCTCCTTCCCAATTCAGGTCCTATTGTGACATGTAGGATTATAAATAATTCTCTTGGCATGTTCTTGCATCATCCGTAATGACGACTGAATCCTCACCTTATTTTCCTCTTTTAATACTTGCAGAATTACTCAATATGATTTTTGTGGAGTTTATGCACTTGGTGCTTTAATTGTTACAACTAAGCTATATATGAGAGAGGTCAGACTTCTGAAAACTACACTAACCTATCACATCCCACCCTTTCTCAGCTTCCCCAAAGGGAACCCTCCTCTGTAAGGGCATGTCCACCTGGGGAAGTTGACTGGAATAAACCCCCACATGGATACTATTCTGGAATAAAACTCATCTTACTCCATACTAATTAGTGCACTTCCAAAGCAGAGTAATTTTCTGGAATGGAGTGTCCACATGGAGAGCTATTCTGCAACAGAGATTCTGGTCAAATTTCCCACTACTGACAAGCCTTAAGATGCCTCTGAGGATGACTAACATTTTAACCCCTCCCTTTCAAAGAAACCAAAGAATGGCACCACTAAAAACGCATAGGTTAACATGCTGGAGAAGTTGCTGAAAGAGTAGGGCAAGGTCTTATCCCTGGTTGTTTCAGACCAGTGTTAATGTGTCACCACTTATTTTCAAAGTTTAGCAAACTGACATCCATCAGTACTGTTAGATAGCACAGACTAGCAACAAACGTTATTGGAAGGGAGAAGGAAGAAACGCTGTTTCCTGAACACTTAAGTTCTCTGAAGTGGCAAAATGATTAGCCATCAAACCAAGAAAACTTTTAAAAAGACCAGAAACCTGGAAGCAAGTGACCGATTCCTCAAGTGTCATTAGTATTACATGAGCAAAACAGAGCCTACAGCTAGCAACACAATTTCCAACCAACCAATCTTATTTCTGCAGGTATTTTTAGTGCAGGGGTTCTCAAACTTCATTGCACCATGACCTCCTTCTGACAAAATTTACTTCACGACTCCAGGAGGGGGAACTGAAGCCTGAGCCCATCCGAGCCCTGTCCCTGAGGGGTGGGGGCAAAGTCTGAGCCTCACTGCTCTAGGAAGCGGGTCCAACCTGAAGCTCAAGGGCATCAGCCCCAGGCAGGGGGCCTGCAACTTGAGTCCCAGGGCTGACGCCCTCGGGCTTTGGCTTAGGCCCTGGGTAGTGGGGCTCGGGCTTCAGCAACCCACAGTTTGAGAACTGCTGTTTTAGTGTATATACAGAATCCTCATTTACCAATTCAATGAACTGACACTAGGCAAGTAAGAGTAATAATTAAATAAATACCTTAAAGCTGATGTCCTCATGCTGCAGACAGTATAAAACTGCACGCATTAGAGTATCTTCTAAATTCATAGTCACATAAAGAAATGAACCACGTCCAGTGGTTTTCAGAGGAAAGTGTTAGCCACTGATAATGCACTTGGCTAACTACGCAGAGCTCAAAAACTGCTTATTTAATAAAAGTAACCAAGACTCGGGATTTCAAAGAGGGCACTTTTACTACGATTTATGGCTTCAATACCATATTTTCCTATTATTCTCTATCCCCTTTGTAATGCAGCCCATCATCTTCACTCTTTGGCTCTGAATCAAGCAGAACTTTTTGTTAAGCTGCCACAACACTGGCTAGATCTTTTCCCGGGTACTTTCTGAGTTAGTTGCCACTAGTCTCCATGCACATTAACATTATCCCACAGTCAAAAGTTAGAGCTAGTCTCTGCTACTGCGCTACGCTAGCACAGCTGCGCCACAGTACTGTGCCTGGGGAAGACGTACTATGCCGACAGGAGAGTGCTCTCCCAACAGCATAATCATTTCACCTCAGTGAGAGGCGAAAGCTACGTCGGTGGGAGAGCATCTCCTACCGATCCAGTGCAGTGTATGTACCAACGTAACTTACATTGCTCAGGGAGAAAGAACGAGGAGTCCTTCCGGCACCTTAAAGCAGATGTGGGCAAACTATGGCCCGCGGGACCGTCCTGCCCATCTCCTGAGCTCCCGGCTGGGAAGCCTGGTCCCCATTGCCCCCCCTACCCCACAGCTGCACAGGCGGCACTCTGGCCCGCTGCTCCTCCTGGGCAGCGTGGGGAGTGCAGCTGACTCTGGCTGGGTGTCATGGCTGTGAGCTCCTGCTGTTGGTAAGGGGGTGGGAAGCAAGGGGGTTGGGTAAGGGAGTGGTTGACTGGGCAGTCAGAGGATGAGGAACAGGGAGGGTTGGGAGTGGGAGTCCCGTGGGGCCTCTTAGGGAGCGAGGATGTGGATGGGGTCAGGAGGGCAGTCAGGAGACAGCGAGCAGAGGGGGTTGGATAAGGGGGTGGGATCCCAGGGGGCAGTTAGTGGTGAGGGGTCCCAGGAGGGAGTGGTCGGGGACAAGGAACAGAGGGCGGTTGGATAGGGGGTGGGAGTCCTGGTGGGGGTGGCTGTGGATAGGGGTCAGGGCAGTCAGGGGACAGGGGGGTTGCATAGGGGGCTGGGGTCCCAGGAGGGGACGGTCAGGGGACAAGGAGCAGGGGGAATTGGATGGGTTGGGGGTTATGAAGGGTGAAGTGGGAGGAGGCGGAGGCCAGGCTGTTTGGGGAGGCACAGCCTTCCCTACCAGCCCTCCATACAGTTGTGCAACTCTGATGTAGTCCTCAGGCCAAAAAAAAGTTTGCCCATCCCTGCCTTAGAGACTAACAAATATATTTGGGCATAAGCTTTTGTGGGCTAGAACCCACTTCATTAGATGCATGGAGTGGAAAATACAGGAGCAGGTATAAATACAAGAAAAGATGAGAGTTGCCTTACCAAGTATGAGGTCAGTCTAATGAGACAATTCAGTTAACAGTAGGATAACCAAGGGAGGAAAAAACTTTTGAAGTGATAATGAGAGTGGATTCGCACCCCTGAGCAATACAACTTACATCCACTTAAGTGGTAGGGTAGACAAGCCCTTACTTGGTTATTCCTGCCTTTCCTCTCTACTCCTAAACCAGTGTTCAGTCTGAGAGCTTCCCCTTCTTCCACCCCATTGTTTTCAAGATTCGTTAGCAGCCTCTTGAAAGATTTTTTTATAAAGTCTTTTGAAGTCCAGATGCAATTATATCCTCCAGGTCTCTCTTATCTGCTATTTTCAACTCCATGCCCCAGAAGGTGCAATCGTCTTTGCTTAATTCAACCCCACTCCACTACATCTCAATCTCCCCCTACACCCACATCTTGCCTCTGCTTCTCCACGGTCAAGAATAGATGTCATCTTTGGAGATAACCAGGGCTCAAACTGATGGGAATTCCTGATACTGCTCTACAGCAAATTCTTCCCATGTCCCAACACCATATAGGAGAGAACTCCATATCTTTTACAGGCTATCACTCATGGCAGCACACAGCGCTTCCCCTAGGCCACAGAGCTGGTTTTTTGGGATGCGAAGAACAAGACAACAATACAGTAGCTGGATTTGATTTCAAACCGTGTAAATAAAGGGTTGCCGACCTCAGACAGTAAAGGAAGTTTACCGATTTTACTTTCCCATTTATGCTGACGTAACTTTTCCCACTACACTTAGCTACCCTCAATAATAAAATTGGACTTGGCCAGGGAGTATGCACGTTCACGTTCAATTAGATTAACTTTCTGATGCTCCTGCACCAATGCAATGAGTATTTGTTTCCCACATTGCTCAGGCAGTGGGGAGTCATTCAACTAAAAAACCTTTGTGCTATAACTCCACCAAACGTGTATTAATATTAGGATTTGTACATTTCTCATTACACATCAGTTTTGTTTTATGTAGAAGCTTTTTGACTGTGTACCTTTAAATTACTGTAATCTGCTCAGGTTACACAAGCAGTTTATTCCCTTACACCACGTCGCCTGGTCTAAATTCCTTCACCAACACTTACTCCCAACTCACTAGAAGATATAGCATTTCTCAACACTGCAAAACTCTACTTGCCCAGTCATCAAGATAAGGCCTGGAGCAGATTACCTAGCACAGGCGTGCAGTATATTTCATGACAATTTTGCCAACAGGAGAAAGCTCTCCCGTGAATTACTCCAGACCCTGCGAGTGGTGACAGAAGCTCTTCCGTTGACATGACACTGTCCACACCGGTTGATGTAACTTACATCACTCAGGGAGGTGGCTTATTCACATCCCTGAGTGACATAACTTATACCAACTTAAGTTGTACTATGTACATAACCTTTATCTCTAATCACCTCTCTGAGTGGAGTTTACACTGGTGCCTGTTTTGTAATGCTTTATCATCTGTGTGGTACTCTACCCCAGCCTACAGCAGGCTATAGCAAATTTATGACTCGTTTTATACTCCCCATCTCACAAGAGAAATAACTATTGAAGGAAAAACGTTACGTCAGACATGCAACCTACTACACTGGATATAGGATTCATTCATGAGCAATGTAAGACTTCCTGATTTTTGTTCCTAGAAGAAACAGATGAAAAAGAAAACTCTCAATATACCAAGTCTGTTTCCTCCAGCAACTGGTTTTATAAAGTACATTTCTACACACGGGATTACAAATCTTTTTAGCTTCTGGGAAGAAAAAGGAAAAAGCAATGAACATAAGAGATGTGACAATATCTCCCATCCAGAGATAATGGATTCTTTACTGCTATTCGTTCTTAGGAACAGAGCTATGTAAACTTAGGAGATGAATTACACTCTGCTCACCAGTTTTCACATTACTGATGTCTCTGGCAAGAAGGATGGTTTCTTCAAGCAACTCCATGCTTAGGGAAAAGAATGCCTAAATTGGATGCCATCTCCATGTCACAGTCAAAACTATCCTCAAAGAAAGAAATCAGTGCAGAGGCTTTTCTATAGTACATTATCAAGGCAGATTTACCTAAAGTCTGATCTCCAGGGTCTGTCTGCAAGCCCTCTGCAACTGTGTCTGCACCCACCCATTTTTCAAAATAAATGCTTCAACATGGTTTTGAAAACAATTCCATACACACTACCTGTGGCCTTACACATACACACAAAATCACAGACAACCTAACAGATCAGTATTTATTTTAATTTCTACTGTTTCCATCTAAACACTACACATATGGGGTACTGTGCATGGAAGCAAAGAGCAGAATAAGCATATCTTCTGATTACAAGGAAAAAAGAGCTTGGATTATGACCAACTATACATCAAAACTCTCTCAGCAAGCATCAGGATTGTAGCTAGTTTAAATAATTACCACCCTGCAGACAGGTGTAGGCAACATTCATGTCTCACCACTGTAGGAATGCTGCCACTGAGACCTCTCACAACAGGTAAGAGTCAAATGGAATGTTGGTCAATTTGATTTCTTTAAAAAATTAACCAAAAATCTTCCTTTTGTCCCTTGTATTTATATGCCTCATGCAAAATATGTTTAAACGTTTTACAATGGTGCTTTTACCTGAAGATACCATTTTTGAAAGAATCCAAAAGATACAGATTTACCTAAAACACACAACAAACATGGACATCTATGGATTTCTGCCTTCTGACCCACTGGCAAGTGGGGTGATACAGAGATTGTTTCCTCTTCCCCAGGTTCGTGATCCATGTCTAAGATTATACATTCAACTTTGAACTTAGTTTTGGCAATTTGCAGTAGGTAAAGGGCCTTGTTGTCTGAGGAAGATTTATGCACAGCTTCTCAGGAACATTAACATAAAACAAGCTTTATGTGAACAAAAACTTACCTACTGAACACCATCCCAAGGACAAATATTCTGAAGACCAATATCAGTAGACATTGGCCCAGTGTGTCTCAAAGTCTCTACTAGTTAGTAAGCACTGGGAACAGCAGACATTTAAATTATAGCTTCTCATTCTTCAGATTGTTGGTACAAAGTTTTTTGCCTTATAAATCACTACAAATGAACCAGCTATATTTTAAAATAGTCTTTGTTTTACAGACTTCAGTTGGTAGAAAGTGTTCACTTAAGCAAATGGGACAAGGTTTAGTTTAGAATGCCCAATTCACATTTCCATGTAATGAAGTGACCTACAGTTGCAATGTGGATAATATGTGGTAGTAAATTTACAAAGTAGAGATCATGTATACTACGTGTTCTTTCATGTGCTCCAAACCAGGAAGCAGGCTCGGTGTTAAAAGCGTTTTGAGGCACTACGTAATCAGCAGGATCAAGTACTGAGATAGTACGAAGTAAAGCACGTGTTTACACTTATGCCGTTATCCAGTGAGCGCACTGTACAACAAAATGTCTTCTAAAACGACCTTTCCAAACAAGGTGGATGATCTCTTCTGTTTGGACTTTTGTATTTCCATAATGATTGGAGCTAATAAGTTCCTGGAATGACACTCACAGCTTAAGCCCATGCATAATACAACCCCAAAATCTAATATCACAACTGTATTTTAACAGGCTATTACAGGAATTTCTGTACATTCTCAGGAAACTGAGCAATGCTTTTTTTTTTTTTTTTTTTTTAATACTACCTATTTTTATCAGCTATACAAGAGATGCAGAGTATACTATTGCAAAGCACCAATCATATAATTTTGATTACTAACCTTCAAGAGGGCACGGAAGTAGTGGATAACCTTTAGAAAATCTATAGGAAATACTCACTTTGAATAAACGTATCTGGCCACAGGGTGCCTCTATTGCTTCACAAATATAGAGCTGCAAATGCATTTGCTGTGTTAGGTTGTACATCAAGCAGTTCTTAAAAAGGAAAGGAGCTGTGGAAATGGCAGCTGGTTAACCACCAGCTGGAAGCAATAAAGCGCACATTGAGTGGTTTGGGAGGGGTGGGGGAGGAGAGATTGGTAAACTTGTCTATGTTCACAGACAAGGTATGTCAATATTTGATATTCTTCAAGTACTCCCATTAGCCTGGGATTGTCAGTCATTGTGTAGGAAGTACTAAGCTGGCAACTTTAACTTTCTGCACTTGCAGGCATCCACAACCTCCCCACCTGCCCGTAGCACAGAGCAGGCTTACACTCATGACTGAACATTTGCTGTTGTGTGTCTGTCTATATACAACAGAGATAATTTAAAATTGAGAATTTTAGTCCCAGTAGTTTTCAGAAAAATCATATACACACACCCTAGCCAATGATGTTTGCAAATCTCGCATCAGATCACACAAAGATCATGCTTTACTTCAGTGAAGTGAGTATGCTGTCACTTAATCACAGCTTGATTTGCAAGATATGCTTCTCAATGAGGTTACTACCCCAAAAACATTTGGTGTTTTTATTAGACCCTCCACTAAATCTACCCTTGGTTATTTTTAATATAAATTGCTTCACTTTGGTTCAACTTTATTTAAATAAAAATAAAGTTAAAAAGTGACATGAAAATAAACCCCACCAGCTAGAAAAATGAAAGTTAGAAGAGTAAATGACAGGTAAACTGCTTAGAAAGATTTTGGGGGGGGGGAGGGGGAAGGGGGCAAAAAAGCCACCAAAAAACAAGAATCACCCGCTTGACATTGTGAGCAAGTTTGTTTCTGTGAATAGAATACATAATCATAGCCCCAAGATAAACAGCACACAACATTGTAAACCTCAGTAGTTGAGGACTGAAAAAATGTAGTTTAGTTACAGAACAGCAGTGCTATGGCACAGTGCTAATGGAAGCAACAAGATTAACCTAGCCATTACCTAGTAAAGAACCAGAAGGTTACAACATGCAGTAAAAAAAAACAAACTGTGGCATGGCACTTCATGTTACTGGAGAATTTTTTTTTTTTTTTTGACATTGTTCCTTTGAAATATTTAACCAGATTGTATTTGCTAAACTGTGTGTTCCCTTGATTTTTTGATTTGCTACCTGTTAACTACATTAACTTACTTGCCAAACAGTAAGTTCGCGGTAACTTCAAAAAGAAAGCTACATCTATAATTTTTTCAAGGCAAAAAAAAGTCAAGTCTAATCACTTAGTTTTTAAAGCAAATCCAGCCTCTAATTTACTGTTAATTTCTGGGTGTTTAATAGCTTAATAAGCTAAATAGTATTACAGATTTTTTCATCATGATTTCCAATGTACTGAAACTGGAAACAAATTGTGAGGAAGAAGGGGACTAACTGAATGAAAACACAAGAATACTAGAACTATGAAAAAATATTCACTGTCATTTCTTTTCATTTAAAAAAAGTCTAATCCATCATCCCTGCACACACAATACTTCCAGTAAATTCAGAGAAAGTTACTCAGTCACAGGAAATTCAGGATTCATGTCCTATGGGCTGTTGGCTCTCTAGACATGAATCTCTACGGTCGTTATATAATTTATCAACCAGTTTGAACTGCATGCTTTCTGGCACTGAATTTAAGTATATGCTAACACTAGGTGCATGTGTCCTTCCTTATACTTTACAGACACATTGCAGCTCCAAGCCCTTAGGCCTACATACAAAGAGAGTTTTCTGCAAGGGAGAAAATAAAGTCCAATTTCTGGACATATGCATTCAGCTTATTTTAATAAATCCAACTTTTAAATGAGGGGAGAGGCCTTTGTGCACAGAATAATTCTAAGATGCACTTAAATGAGCTGTGCTACACAGGACAGACAAAAAACAAGCTGTTGAGAACAATCCTCATTAAATTTCACATTCAGACAAATATGCGAACAGAGCTAACATGTACGTAAACCCAGACATGCTGCTTTGGAAAACTGCATCCAGACGGAAGTGCTGTAGAGGTGCAGCGTGTCCATGGGGGATGTGGAAGACCCAGTTCTGTAGAACTCTACAAGGACTTGCAAAGTTTGTCATGAAAGCAGCACAAGAGAGGCACAGACATAAAACCATCCCTGAATAAATTCTTGTACCAGCACCTCCTGCACTCTATTTTCAAAGGTTTCTCTGAGGTTCAAACTTCACTGCCAGCTTTAAGTAGAAGGCTTCAGAGAATGGAAGCCAGGCATTTACAGTAGCACCAGCTAAATATTTATGTTCACACTCTATAGCAAATCCAATTACGCGCTAGTGTTAGTCAGTTTATCAGACTATAAGAGGGTGGCAAATTTGAGACATATCCTCCTTCACACTGTACATTACAATTACAGGACTCAAGTCAAAAAGGACACACATTACCTTAACGTACAACAGTGTCCTGCTGCCAAGCTACATAACTGCTGCGAATAAAGCCAGTAGGGCAAAGCAAATGTCATGACTAGTTACAATCAAGCAAGAGGCATTTAAAAAAAAAAAAAAAAAAAAAGTAAAACCATCTTCAGTTTCAAGGAGCCTGAAATATCTCAGCATTTCCCCTAAAAGCAAAAAGGATGACTGCATGATTGATTTCTTCTTATATGTGCTAACTCAAGTCAAAATCAGAAAATATATATACATACATATATACATATACATATATATATATATATATATATATATTTATGTCAGTTACATTTTATTAGCCTAATTCAACAAGGGGAAAAACCTCAGGTATTCATTATACAAAGTATAAAGCCCCATTCAAAGACCCAGGGGTCACTACATTACTGCACTCAGCAGTCAATCAATGCAGTAAAAAAAATTAAAATACTGAAAATGGATGCTTTTTTCTTCTTTCATATGTCCAGTGATTTTTCTGTCACAGTGTGATGAGGTCTACCAGGTTGCCTTTAGGAGGAGTCATGTTGTCAGGAAAGAAATTTACTAACGTATCAAAGAGCTGAGTTCTTTGCGCATAGGTATGGTCAACGTCCGAAAATCCTGGGGGAGTGAGAATGACAGGAAAAAAATAAGTCAAATTTAAAACATGAAATAAATTAAGCAATGAAATATGCCAAGTATATACATTTTAAAGGAATGCGGAATACTTGCTATTGTCTCCTCATACTCTTTTCTGAAATACACATCACTGCGCTGGCTGTGACCAAAAGTCTTTCCCAACCTTGCATCACACATCAACATTAACAGTCCAGGCTGTTTATTCAGCCCTGCTATCCACTGCCACCAGTTTATCCATTATACATACTCTAAACCAGCCTGGAGTTGGTCTGCCTCACATTCAAGCCAACATCACACAAGGGCAATGGATTTATATATAGGGCCCTATCAAATTCATGGCCATGAAAAACCCGTCACAGACCATGAAATCTGGCCTCTCCACCATGAAATCTGGTCTTTAGTGTGCTTTTACCCTATGCTATAGGGATTTCATGGGGGGAGACCAGCATTTCTCAAATTTGGATTCCTAACCCAAATGAGAGTTGTGGGGGGGAGGAGAGAGGGAACAAGGTTATTATGGGGGGTTGCTGTGTTGCCATCCTTACTTTTGTGCTGCCTTCAGAGTTGGGTGGCCAGAGAGTGGCGGTCGCTGACTGAGGGTCCAGCTCTGCAGGCAGCAGCGCAGAAGTAAGGGTGGTAATACCGTACCATGCCACCCTTCCTTCTGCACTGCTGCTGGGGGTGGCTCTGCCTTCAGAGCTGGGCTCCTGGCCAGCAGCCACTGCTCTCAAGGCAGCGCTGCCACCAGCAGCGGCGCAGAAGTAAGGGTAGCAGTACTGCAACCCCCCCTACAATAACCTTGCAACCCCCTCCAACTCCTTTTTGGGTCAGGATCACCTATGATTACAACACTGTGAAATTTCAGATTTAAATCATGAAATTTACCATTTTTTAAATCATATGATGGTGAAATTGACCAATGCGGACCATGAATTTGGTAGGGCCCTATTTATACGTACTGGAACATCCTCTTCAATTTCTATGATTCACACCACTGGTATCCCAAAGGGGTCACTTTCAATCATAACTAATTCTTACTACATGAATGCAGACTTGTCACATTGACTGAAACAAGGGGAATTTTCCTTTAAAAAGATACAGGACACAAAGAAAGGTGCAACATATCCTCATTGTTACAACGCAGATATTAATCTTAACAGGACTAAAGAAAAATACCTTTGTGTATTACCATAATCATGTACTGCAAAATATTGGAATACCATATTATCCAATTAAGAAATAAAGACAGTGTAGTTACTTCCTAAAGTTAGGATTTTTTTTTTTTTTAAAGCTGAAATATTTTACATGAACAGGACAAAATCAAAGGAAAAATGATCTACTAAAATACAATTTACGTATTCAGTTTCTTTAAAACCATATACACGGTCTTTATGGGAAATCTAACTCTGTGGCTCATACACAGTGAGAATGTTACAGTAGATAATTCCTTGGCACCACTGTGATAAAGGCTAATTTGCCTTGTTACATTAGAACAAAAAAATTGGAAACTTTCAACCGCTGATGTCAAGGAGTTTTTAATTTAAAACTCATCTTAGAAAAATGAATCTGTTGATAATGCTTAAACAAGATCAGCACAACCTCCTCATCCATTTGGACAAACTGTACAGTCTTTTTTTCCTACCCTATTAATTCTTGAGATGCAAACTGCCAGTTCAGCTAATACCAAAATTATCAGTGCTTACATAGCATGAAACCAGGAACTACTAGGCAGCACAGAGTTAGAAAAACAAAAGCCAAGTAATGCCTCTGGCCTTCTCATAGGTCAATCTCCAAATTATCATTCAAGTAACTATGAAAAATATCTTGTTATTGGATGTCAGGGGAAACAAATTATGTTTTGGGATTTCTTGTTTTTGTAAGTTTACAACATTGTCATCTTTATTATTCTTGACATTCTGTCCAAAGAGCCAGTTTTGCAAAGAACAACCAACCAAATTGCTCTAGGAACTGCACTGCGTTTTCACACCAAACAGAAATCTGTAACCATGCTGCTGGATTCCAAAAATGACACGACACAAGTTCCTTTCTTTTGACCAAGGCTTCTGCTTATTTGGGTAATGACGCAGCAAATGGTGTAACAAGAGCTGCAAAATGATCCACTGATACCTGAATTTGAGACCACTGATGACTGGCTGTTTTAAAAATGGGCTTGGGGCAATAAACGCTATTGAATAAAAATGATCCTTCTCAGATATTTAAAGACACTTTTCGGAGAAAAGGTGAGCAAAGTAATCTCTTTTATTGCTCTTTTATTATCTGAAGAAGAGCTCTGGGTAAGACTGAAAGCTTGTGTCTCTCTCAAACAAAAGTTGGTCCAATAAAAGAAACTTATCACCCATCTTGTCTCTCTAATATCCTGACTGTGCTAACACGTTTGTGGCCTACACCTCAACAGCAATAGCAGAAATCTTATCACAGTAATAAACCTGGCTACACTTTGTGGTCTCGGCATAATTCGTCTCTGGTTCATTATAATACTCACCCAGAGTGGTGAAATCTGAACCAGACTTGAACAGTGCTGAAGCAAGAAGCTGAAACTGTGGGGGGAAAAAAAAAAAAAAAAAAAAACAAGAGCCACACAAATTATCCAGATGTTTACATAAGGCAAACAAAAGCTTCTTAAAACAGCAAATTGCATTAAAGGTGGCCTGTGCTGTGTTTACCTAGCACAATGTTCATTCAGATGTATGGTACAGTGGTTGTCGTAACAGAGGCAGGCAGAGCCATACAGGATTTTGCGACTGCATTTTTTTTTGAACTATAAATATAGATTTTACATGTGTCCATCCCTCCTTTTTTCTTCGGTTTTAAGTGAATTCGGTGTTTAAAATTTAGCATGAATATCATGAAAGGCAACAGTCAGAGCCCTAGAGATCAAAGTCCTACTTTTGCAAAGAAGACACACATCATAAAGGTAATGCAAGCTTCTCCTGAACTACCCCTCCAGATCATTTCTGTCTTGGAATGGCCCCTTCTAGGTATGAGTGTGATACTGTCTCCATGTCCATTCAATCCTTGGTTGCCCAGCTGAGACAACTAAGGGTGCCAATTAGCACTGAATGAGACAGATGTTCATGATGTGCAGAAGGAACTTGACTACAACCACCAACTTTTGTTCATAGGCCAAGCAACCTTTAAATGGTTAATAACTTCTGGTCACTACTAACCTGGGCCTGATCATCCATATCCCAGTACCAATCCCCATCCATTCAGTCCCATAAGTTTTGGGTTTTTCATTAAAAGATTCTCAGGCTGGGAGCATGAGACTCAAGAGCGAGAATGTGGTAAGAATAACTTCAATGTAGTAATATCCATCCTTCATGTCTGTAGCCTTCAGCTATCGGGAAGCAGCTATATATAGCAACCCCCCCCTTCACCATACCGCTAGTTGCCAATTAACAGAGCTATACAAACAAATCGAGTAATTAATGTTTCCATAAAGATAATAAGTCCCTTAAGGCACTTTATCATTTCTGTAGACCTTCCTCCTGTTCGCCTGCATCCCTCTGGTACTGAGATGTGCAGATTCCAAAGGAAGGGTGAGGTATAAACATACATAAAACAGAACTAAAATCAATCATTAAGCTTAGTGCGCTTGCAGTGCTAAAGATGAGCTTCACTGCCACTGCAAATGGCAATGTACGAAAGTGTGATTCTGGCCCTGATTCAGCAAGGTGCTTATTTGTATTATCCATGGCCTTAGGAGCCTCAGTCATGGACCAGGACCAGCTTGTGCTAGATGCTGCACAAATCAAACTAGGAGAACTTACAATCTAAGTGTAAGACAAGAGTAAACAGACAGACACAGACAGAGCAATATAAGGAAACAATGAGTCAATATCCGTCAGTATCAGAGCCTGTGGTCTTAGCCCACCAGCAGCCTAACCGCTGTCAAATTTTTTTTGACAGCATCACACTTAAGTGGAGTTTAAAGAGGGATCTGAAGGGGAACAATAAAGTGGCTTTGCAAATATTTGCAGGGACCTCTTCCCAAGCTGGAGGAGACCAGCTTTACCCCTGCAGCTCCGGGCTGAAGGGAGCATGCTCAGTTGCTCTGTGGGGATGGCACATGTGCAGTCCAGTCACACTTAGGAGCTATGAGAGGCTCAAGCAAGCTCAGTGTGGATGGATTCTTCGATTTTAGCAGCTACCATCTCAGATGTCTCTACTGAGCATGTGCAAACTGCAATTTTTCAGAAGTTGTATAACTTAGCAAAATTTGGGCAGATTTTTGTTGAGATTTCAAAAGGCACATCCATGACACGAGACCACCACCTCCCTGTTACCCAGGCCAAATTCAAGTTCTTGTTCCAAAGCACAGGGGAGCTGGAGCTCTTTAAAGAAAAGGTCACCAGTATTTATTTTTTTTCCCCCTCAACATGGGCAAAACATACTTTTCCCTAGCCTGGTTCTCAGAAATGGCTGACCTGTTTCAGCTGGAGTTTTCCCAAAAATTTCTGACTGAGGCAGACAACTGGCACGGAAAATTTCAGCTCAAATGGTTACAGTTTGGCAAAGTTACTCTCAATTGAAAAAGTGGTCTTATAATGGGAAGTGTTAGGAAATAATTATAAGCAGATCTACTCAGTCCTGCCTATACGTAGCACCACCTACAGCCTAGCATAAAACATTTCCTTCTTTAGTTACAATGCATTGCTCCCTCTACATCTTCTGAGTGTGACTGATTCTTTTCATTTCTACAGTTACCTTGAACGTATTTATAGAGTGATCATGTGTCCCCACTCAAGTTCACTTTCCAGTGTTAGGGAAGTTTCACTCTCAATCTTGCCCTACAGAATTATTTTACTCTCCATTCCTTAGATACTTCTGTTCCGTTTTCTCTCTAGGTTTGTTTATAACCTCCTGAACAACCGTCACATTCCAGGTATAGTTACAGGGAACAGGGGCTGCTAACAGGGAGTTTCGTAAGGGAGTTCTCCAGGTGAAGGAGCAGCAAATACAGCATCTGTGGGGTAAGTGACTGTCTGTAGTGTGTGTGTGTGTTTGTGTTTGGGGGTTACTTGCTGTGTGCTGAGCTTGTGTTTGTCAGTCTGTTTGTTTGGTGGTTTGAAGGACCATGTGCTATGGCTGGCAGTTGGAGGCCTGAGCTTCAGAGGAAGGTTTGAAAGCTCAAAGCCTCTGGTAATTGGCTGAGCCTTAATCAGTAGGCGGGACATTAACTCAGGCCAGGGCTTTATAAAGCCGCGCACAAGCAATCAGGGGCTGCTAACAGGGAGTTTTGCAAGGGTGTTTGGAAGGGGAGTGGGAAGGGAGGGAGGGCNCA
>NC_133769.1:5939564-5963570 GCF_003597395.2 Chelonoidis abingdonii
TGCAGCAAAGCCATCCACTATGACCTGCACATTTCCTAGAGTCACTACCTTTCGTAGCGGTGGCTTAATGATTACTTTGGCTACTTGCATCCCAGCAGCCCTCACAGTAGATTTTCCCACTCCAAATTGATTCCCGACTGACCGGTAGCTGTCTGGCGTTACAAGCTTCCAGAGGGCTATCGTCACTCGCTTCTCAACTGTGAGGGCTGCTCTCATCTTGGTATTCTGGCGTTTCAGGGCAGGGGAAAGCAAGTCACAAAGTTCCATGAAAGTGCCCTTATGCATGCAAAAGTTTCGCAGCCACTGGGAATCGTCCCAAACCTGCAAAACTATGCGGTCCCACCAGTCTGTGCTTGCTTCCCGGGCCCAAAATCAGCGTTCAATGGCTAGAACCTGCCCCATTACCAGCAGGATCTCCAAAGCACAGGAGTCCGCGGTTTGAGAGAATTCTCTGTCCATGTCCTCATCACTCTCGTCGCCGCACTGCCATAGCTGCCTCCCCCTTGCCTGGTTCAGCAGGTCCTGGTTCAGCATACCTCGCACATTCACGTGCAGTTTGTTTACAACGTCCACGATTGCAGTCTTGAGCTGAGCAGGATTCATGCTTGCTGTGCTATGGCATGTGCACAGTTCACCCAGGAAAAAAGCCACGAAACGGTTGTCTGCTGCTTTCAGAGAGAGAGGGATGAGGCCCAGAACTACCCACAACAATGTTTTTTGCCCCATCAGGCACTGGGATCTCAACCCAGAATTCCAAGGGGCGGGGAGACTGCGGGAACTATAGGATAGCTATGGGATAGCTACCCACAGTGCAACGCTCCAGAAATCAACACTAGCCTTGGTACATGGACGCACACCGCCCAATTAATGAGTTTAGTGTGGCCACGTGCACTCGACTTCATACAATCTGTTTTAAAAAACCGGTTTCTGTAAAATCAGAATAATCCCGTAGCATAGACATACCCAGAGACCCATTTCTATCTGAGAAGCTGATGAACTGCCTGGAGGGATACACCATGACTTCAAGTGGGATCATCATTAATCTGCACAAGTCAGAACTACATTACAAATCCGTTGTGTTGGTGAGTGACAGCACAGCCGGGACCTGTTCATGGCCCGTGGGGGCAATGTAATGAGTATTCGTGTGCTAAAGGGTGCCAAGAGGTTCTCAGCCACATTCCAGAATTAAAAAACTAAGAGAAAATAAAAAAAAAGAAAATTCCCTTAACCCGATAAATTCATAACAAATGCTAAAATTCTGGAGGTGCCATGCTGTCTCTCATCCACACTACATTAAACAAAATTAGTTACCAAAGCCAGAGCAAGTTTCTCAAGAACAAATTGTCTGTTTTCTTTGGCACAACGCAAAACAGCTGAAAAGATATGAAATGAAGTTTAAAAAATGAAATTACTCCTCCTAAGCTAGGATCATTATATGCAGAATTTTACCTTGGTGCAATCCTTTACAGCAATGCTTACAAACCTCTGAAATCTGTGGTTCACAACGTGAACACCAACTGACACTGAACACCACAAACAATCACACTACACTATAACAGACAAATCCAATCAGCTTGCTGCTTTGCAAAACTGTGACCAGTGAATACGCGTTGGTTGGAGACAGAGCAGAGATAGGGAAGGTAAAGGAGAGAGGAAAGACAGCCGTAAGAGGAGATCTGAAGAGAATCAAACTTAGCAGTCCTACAATGCTGAGCTATATTCAGCACACAGAGTCAACAAGATATACTGCCCTTGCTATGAAATAGACCACATCTCTGTTATGGGTGGTGCCAGGGATTGTGCAGGCATCTGTGCTGGGAAACAATGAAACTTTTGCTTCAATTTTGATCCAAAATATGGCATCAGTACAGAGAACACCACTCAGGAGCCATTTGAAGATGTCGTGGCAGTTCCAGAAGCCAACTCAATGAGATAACCGGAAGGGAAATTGACGTCATGGAAATATACCCCGTCAGTATCAGTGCAGCGTGGGCATAAAGCCATCTGACTGGCAGCTCTGTTATACAACAAGCCTGAGAATTAAAGCTATTGGAACAGAAGAGATTGTAAAGGAAGAAGTTGCAAAAGATTTTCAGCAACTGCTCTAACTCTGCTAAACAGTAAATACTGATCTGGCAAAGAGAAGCAAGAGGAAAAAGGTCAAAACATTCAAGCATTACGCCTGCAAAGAGATAAGGTGTAGTGAAATTACAACTATTACCCTGAAAAGCCAGAGAGAGAGAGAGAGAGAGGAGCTTAGGGCCCTGCACATCGGGATTGAAACTTTTCCCTGGAATCACAAGTTCACATGGTACCATGGTCAACTCAAACATTTCATGCTTGCAAGGCAGATAAATTGAATAGCATGCAGTTTACTGTGAGAGTATCTTGCAGAGACTTTGTGAAAGTTGTGAAATATTTTGGGATCCTCTATGCACTACATGAAATTTAATTCAAATACTTTTCAACCTGAAAAGTAGCAAGAATTTCTTGTTATTTTTCTTCCTAATCTGTCCCAAATGAGAGAAAAGATGTGAAGATAGTTAGTATGAGCCAATTTCAGTGTGAAGCTCATAATTTAGACATGTTGGATATGTTATCTATTAAATCTGGCAACATAACCTTAGCATGTCAATTATGTTACTGAAAATGAATTGCAATCTATGATAAAGTAATTAAACAACCATTTCCAGGATCCTGATACCAGCAAATTAGTTTCCAAAGTCCTGTGACCCTATAACCGCAGCACCATATTGCATATGGCCTTCAGTAACAGCCCCACAAAAACAAAGCTTTTAGAGGCTACACTTAGACAACTTCTATTTGCTTAGAAAAATTATATGATCTAGCCAGCACACTAAGGGGCTTTGAGCCAGAGACTCCCCAAGTTCTTATCACAACTTTGATACTGACTTGACACATGAACTAGGGCAAGACATTTAGTTACTGAGCCCAATTCTCGCCTCATACCAGCTTTACAAGGGTAACTATCCACTGACTTCAGTGGAGCTACTTCTCATTTGCACCAATGTAAGGAAAGTAAGGAACACCCTAACCAGTTAAAATGAGGCAACTGAGACAGAGTGATAAGGGTTACATGTTTGTACAGCACTGTGAAGGTCCAAAGTATTATACATAAGTGCACATAGAAGCAAAATCCAAAAGCCTATCCTAAAACTTCATAAATTCAGCAAGTTATCTAGGGCTGCTATTAGATTTCCTTAATCCCTTTTGTAAAGTGACATATGTAATGGAGAGAAGCTGTCTGAAATTCCTATCAGCTCTTGGGAACTTATGGCTTCATTTGTGCTGTGGGAACCAACTTACTCCTGGAAAAACCAAATATGTGCACTGAAAAATGTGATAAGGCTATCTAAAAGCGTTAGTGATCAACATACATAAAAAAATCCAGAGTGAGAAATATATATTCTGGAGAAGAGCTCAATTTTTTCCTTCAGAACTATTTAAATATGTACAACCCAAATGAAAAAATATTCTGAGATATCACCTTCAGGGGCAATGTCTGATATCAGACTCTCTTTTTACATCTTCTTAACATAACATAACAGCAGCATTTCCTTTTATTGGGTGCAATATAATGCACTTTCCATAGCACAACCAATTAAGTATAAGTCTGTGCCATTTTATACAGAGTTTATATTTCATTAAAACCCCCAAACATAAGACAGCCCATTAGAATTAAATCTAAGGCCCCCTCTGCATGCAGTTTTTTTACTGATAGCTATTTTGATTACTGAAAAAACTGGAGTTTTTTTAAACAATAGCAATATAGTTATACTAGTAAATCCCCTAGCTTAGATGTAGTTATACTGGCATAAAGGTGCCTTACGCTAGTGTAGCTATTCCCTTATATAAGAGGAATAAGCTATACTGGTTTAAGTACCTTCATATCAGTATAACTGCAACCACATTAGGGAGTCGTACCTCTAAACTATTCTGGTACAGTTAAAGAAATACGTGTGTGTAGAGAAGGTCTAAGAAAACCTAAGGTAACTCTAGAAGTTCCACAGTATGAACCTTTACATTCTATTTTTTTTTTTTAACTGAAAAATAGGGAGGTAGTTTTCACCCTTACCTCTTTTGTCTCCTCAGGGTCAGAATGATCCACAGTTACAAATAAGTCATTCTGTAAATATTTCAGTGCACTGAGTGGGTCAGTTTGGGCCTTTTCTTCAAACCTGTAAAGTGGAAGGAGATAAGCAACTTGTATGTGATTGTAAGACACACTCAGAACGAGCACTGTTTTCATTTACCTTGAACTCAGTTACTAAACACTACTGTTTTATGGGAGCAAAAGTCGCACATGCAAATTATTTAGTGAACTGCTTAAAGCACATGAACTCTATGCCAGATGAGCCCCCTCCTGCTAAAAGTCTAGGTTCAGAAGCAGCATTCTAAGGTGCTATGGGGAAATCAAAGCTAGCGACTTTGATCCCTTTGCTAAAATAACCAAGTATCTCAAAGCTGTACAAGTTGTTGTTCATAAGGTACTCTGTACTAAAACATTAGGCAAATAAGTGTGGTGTATCCATTTCACAAAGAGATACACCGAGGCATGAGGAAGTGATGTCATTTGCCAAAACAGCAGATTCAGAGCTAGAACTCAAAATTTCTAACACCCACTACCTACAATCAAGACACAAAATGTCCAAAACCTGATCTAAACCACTTTTAAAAAAACCAATAGCAAATTTCATCCAAAATATTCCCTTAGGAATGAATTCAAGGGCTGCAAATGTCTTAAAAGTATGGTATTCAGGCACCCACCGACCAAAAAGGAATAAACCTAGGACTTCAAGTTGGTCTGTCGCAAAGACAAGTGAATGGACAGATCGGACAATCTTGCTTTGGAGATTAATTCTTCAAGCAACCTAATGAAAAGTCTATGTAACTGAGAGAATCAGTTTCCTCCCCATGTTATTAACTGAAAGACCCCTCTAGTTCTATGGTTTGTAATATTGATCGAAGCAGCCATTCTCAAACCGACAGCATGTTTACAAGTCACAAAAGAAGCTGCTGTGACTTTTCTGTACCAAAAGCACTTAGCAATTATCATCTACCTTGTTCATTGTGGATCTCGGGAGGACAGAACTTGGAATAACCTGCTTCAGAAAGCAGGGGTCTTTTTAGAAGCTAAATGGAGATTTCACTGCAATAGCAGCAATAAGGTTTCCTTCTTCTATAGGCCACTCATGCACGTGAACAGGTCTTACATTCCACCCAGCAGAGGGCAGAGATGACACAGCCAATACAGTACTCAGTTTAAAAAAGATGCCAGATCGAGAATGTCAGCAATTTTTTTCAAACAGATGCAGTTCTATATCTATGTTTTTCAACAAGCTAAACCTCAATGCCAACCCAATTGTGCTACGCTAAGGAGTTCCTTCAGTTTGGTTTAGAACATCTCCTTTGATCAGGGTGGATAAAATTAAAAAAAAAATCTGTTTCTTTATATTGTATTTTATTTAAATATTTTCTTTTTTAAAAAAATAAATGTATTGGAAATTGTGACAACATATGTTAAGGCCTAAAATTTACTATGACTTATTAAAATAAATTAAATAATATTTCAAGTATCACATTTGCTGCCAAAGTTTTAAAGAACGTCATACTGAACTGATTGAAGTCACTGCATAAGCACCTGGAAACAGAGTTTGCTGAAGTGCACTAGCCACATCTGCAATTGCAGAGAGAATATTTTCTTTATTTCAGTTTATTCAATTCAATGACTAGTTCATTTTAAGTTGAGAAACCAATTGTGAGTTGAAGCAAGAAAGCTTGTTCTCTTCCACTCTACAAATAAAAATGAGGTAAGGGAATGAAATCTACTAGTTGTAAAATCTTGATGGTCATGGTGCCCAGAAACAACCAGTTCAATTCACTAACTACAGATATACTTCCTCTACTTAATCAATTAGTTTTAAAAGCAAAACATGTTTTGACTCTCTTATGTATCCAGCACATTTAAGGTAGCTTTATTTAACAGAACAATTTAAAAATACTGTTTTTGTCATGAATAATGATAAAAACCCAGTAATAAACAAATGCGTTATTCACCATTTTCTCAAAAGTAAAAATTAAGAAACTAAATACGTTTATGTTAAGCAATAACTGCTTAAATAAAATGTGCATATAATATATCCTTTTGGTTAGCAAAGTCTCAAATTTAGTTGCAAATCAGTATGTATTAATCGTTACCAACCAATGAGAATCAACCTCTCTATCAAGATAAAGATACTAATGCCAAACATGATTATAATAAATTATTTAAATCAAGTTTACAGCTTACTGATTTAACATCAATAATATAAATGATTTTGGTTTAAATCAAGTCACTCTGTCTTTGATTATCTCCTTCCTTTAAAAAAAAGTTTACATCTTTTAGGAAGCTGCATGGATGGTCCAAAGGCAGAAGTTACCATGAATTAGCAGTCAAGGGGTAGGAGAGATTGTTCGATGTAATACTGACAGTGTACCAGATTCACCAGTAGGTGCTGGTTAAGCTTCAGCTCTATTTCATATGACTAGAGGCCTCAGATATTGTACAGTATAAAAAAGGACATTCAAGCCCAAATTTTCAAACCTGAGCATGCCTGACTGTGCAAATCTACCTCTTCATGCACTGTTTTCTACATGGCCATTTGAAAAAAAGAGCTCTTACTGAAAAGCTAAACTGAAACTTTAGCTAATAGCTGCATGATACGAGCACATACTTCTACTGCACAGTATGACATCAAAGAAATCTCATCTCCATGCAAATACCTGTAGACTTTCATCTACTTTCTTCTTAACCTTTTCTTTGATAAACCAACTAGGTCCATATGAATCCTAGAAACATTTTCATGTGAACCAGTAAGGGTGTAAATTTTCAGACGTGCAGGGGAATTTGGACACATGGCCTTGCTAACACCACTGGAAGACAATTGCCTACTAGAACACTGCTTTAGGAATGTGTCATTGACTTCTTTAAGAGACAACAAGAATATCTGGGTTTATTTTGAAAAGCAGCAAAAAATAATAGGGGAACCTATAACAATTTTCAAAGAGTCTCTCTATTTCCCCACAAAACTTCTATCCAGATACTCCATGGACGTTCAGTATACAATTCTGTATATGCTGAAAAACACACAAATGAAAAATAATTGGGAAACTTATAACCCGTTACATAATCAGGGTAATGACATATCTACAAAATAATGACAGATAGCCTTTCCAAAAGCTTTTTAGAGAATTTTAATACTAAAACTTGTAATTAATCATCTCAAAAGAAGCCGCCTCAGCTATTATACCTGTGCTTTCTTATGAGGTATTTGCAGTGTCTCAACAGGTATTCCTTCGAAGGCCGACAGAGCTTCAGTGACCAGAAGTCATCCAGCCTCATCTTTGGAGAGCAAGATTTCCCAGGATTTCCTCCAAACAAATAATGAACCTATGTAAGCCAGAGAGAGTTTTTAAGTTGATATGTGCACATGTATTAAACATTTACTGTACATTTGGCAAGTCACGTCTCTGAAGATGTTATTCTACTACGTACACAGGTGGGGGTTTTTGAAAACCTATTCCAAGTTATTACTAGGCTTGCTTCACTCTACTGAATCTGCTGATCAATAAATTGAAAAATAGTAATTCTCCTCAAGCTTACTGTCTAGCACGATGAAAAATATAAGTCTGTGCTGCCAAAGACTAGTATGTGTCTTACTTTAAGATGATATCTTGAAATGATCTCTAATATCCATAAACTATACAACTTCTTTCAAAGTGTTCTTTAGGTTACCGTATCTATTGAAGAGAGAAGCCCATATTAATGCAACAGCCCTTCAAAGTGAATATGACAGTGGCTATGTGAAAGTAACAGTAGAAATTAAAGGTTTTTACTGTATATCGTCTCCCAATACATTTTGCTCATTAGGCTTTTCTGGCACTGCTGCTCAGAAAGACTTCTGGCATAAAGACTTCTCGACAGTGACAGATTGCCAATATACTCTCCATTCTTGACTTCCAAGACAGACTCGGAAGTAGACAAACAGTTATCTGCCAGAGGCAGAACACCAGTGTGTGGTAGGGCAAAATTAAAGCATAGCTACTATAAGGCCCAGGGTCCTGGAGTCACATGACAACAGAATCTCTCTTTTGGTTGCAAAGAAAGTCTTGAAAAGATAACTTTGCAGACAGCCTGCAACAATGGTGCTCTGATGTACTACCTATCCTAGTCATCCTAATGAGTTAACTTGGAAATCCATTACTATGGAAGCACCATCACCACAGCAGAGGGCATTGGGGGGATCCTCACTGCTACCAATGAATCACGATTCTGATTCAGAGATGTGAGCAGCTCTCTGGGTTTGTGAGAGCAAAGTCCTCTCTTCTGAGTTAGACCTCAACTCATCTGAAGACAAGGACCAGTCTTCTAGGGCAGTGGCTCTCAACCAGGGGTCCAAGGGCCTCTGGGGGGCTGTGATCAGGTTTCAGGGGGTCCGCCAAGCAGGACCAATGTTAGACTTGTTAGGGTCTAGGGCAGAAAGCTGACCAAAGTCCCTCTGCATGGGGCTGAAGCCTGGGGCCCTGAGCCTCACCACCTGGGACTGAAGCAGAAGCCTGAGCAACTTAGCTTCGTGGTGTCCACTGCAGCACGGGCCCTGGGCAATTGCCCTGCTTGCTACCCCCTAACACCAGCCCTGGCTTTTATATGCAGAAAACCAGTTATTGTGGCACAAGTGGGCCATGGAGTTTTTATAGCACGTTTGGGGGGCCTCAGAAAGAAAAAGGTTGAGAAACCTTGTTCTAGGGAGGCCTAAAGAACGCTCAAAGGATAGTGATTGTGGGCTGATCCCAGTCCAGCAGAATGCTTTTAAGAGTAGAGGTATCAGGAGCTACCCACACAAACAGGGATGGGTCAACAGGGACTGTTAAGGCCCCCATTGTCTTAATATGACCATAGTATATGGACGAATACTCAAGTAGCCTCTGGAAGGACAGATTTGTTTTCATTATCTTATAATACAATAGCCTGGTTATGAGATGTTCTACATGGTGAATTACAAGAGGCTTGTTCACTTCAGCTCCTACCTTAACTGGAGGCAAAGCAAAGAGCTAATGGGATAAAGTGTCAAATTGGAAAGGATGCATCCTGAAATGAACCAGCCCCACCCAGGATTTCATAAGTGATTGCTATTATTGCACTGGAACAGATAACGCACCGATGAATATTATAATCCACTGCAAAAGAGAAGAATTAATTGTACACAATCAGTTCTAAGGAGTTGCTATGAAAAAAGGAAGGAAAAGCCAAGACACTGAAAATTAATGCATTTGAGAAAGCCCTTGTTCCCATCTCCCCGTTTTCATCATTTAGGGGTATACAAAAAGATTTATATGTATAAAAAACAAGTACAGTGTACAGTTCACATTCTGCTGGTTTGCATCCAGCAGTACCACAAACTCAACGTTACAACTTTTAGTCTCAGATATCAGAAGGCTGTACAGGTAAGTCTTCCTACATACCCAAATTATTAGAAGCTGTGGCACTAATGACCAGTTAAATGATACAGCATTGGTAAATGCATTACAACATCTCTGCTCAAAGCCTCTATTTTTGTCAGCATAAAGGGCAAGTTTTGAAAAATAGAGTCATGTTGTTGAAAGCACTTCAGTATAACTAAGATGTTTCCCTCTAATTATGAGGCAGAGTCCATGACCTCTTCACAACAAGGAGATGTAAAGCATAAGGAAAGTGGAAAGCAAGTAGTATTGATTTTTCCCTTTGTTTACTGGATTTAAAAAACCCACTTATGACCTGAAAACTCATCTGTTGAATACTAAATATTCCATAGAGGGTTCTGCAATTGCAGAGACTCAAAAAATTTCTCCTCCTCCATATATTCATTCCCCTCCTCCCCAAAATCACAATTTTACAGTCCATAGAAGGGAGATTCCTCATTTATATCATGGGAGTCCAGAAAGGTCATTTGAACAGAGGCTTCTAAAAGTATGTATGGCTTCTCATATAGAGTGAATTCAGGATAGGAGCCATGATTCAGCAACCCTGTAGAATTCTGCTCTCAGTCTTGTATGGTTTAACACATTTAGGATATGTCTACATTGCTATCTAGAGGTGTGACTGCAGCATGGTTAGACATATGCTAGCTTTAACCATGCTAACATGGCTAAAAATGACAGTGTATGTAGTGGCACGGGCTTTAATGCAGACTAGCAATGCAAGTAAATATATGGAGATATACCTATCTCAGAACTGGAAGGCACCCTGAAAGGTCATCAAGTCCAGCCTTCACTAGCAGGACCACGTACTGATTTTGCCCCAGATCCCTAAGTGGCCCCCTCAAGGATTGAACTCACAACCCTGGGTTTAGCAGGCCAATGCTCAAGCCATTGAGCTATCCCTCCCCCAACAGTACATACCCAAGGGTCACCAGCATGCTCGAAAGCCTGTGCTGAAGCCTGCAATGCTGCATCCACACTGCTGTTCTTATCCATGCTGCAGCTGAATTCTGGATTGCAGTACAGACCTATTCTTAAGTGACAGCAGTTAATTTTACTGCACCAGTTGTCTATTCTGCACCAGTATTTTGAATGACAAGTTTCCCCTGTACAAGCAATATTTATTCTTCCTAAATTAATACAAGATTTTAAAGTTTGGAGAATTTGAATTATATGCCCAAAAACTGCCTGTGTCTCACAACGCCATTTGCTGGGAGCCCACAAGATGGGTATGTGAAACGGAAAAGATTGCAACCACCCTCACTTGTACTATGCAATTGAACATGACAGCATAAGCCAGCCAGCATGTGCTACTCCATATAGACTGAGCAGATCAAGATGGAGTGCTGCATGCAAGGACTTAAGCCTGCATGGGCTTTACCTATGTTTTAAACATGAGAATGATTGTGAGCTAACCTCACTACAAAACTTCATAGGCAGCATTTGTTCCATAGGCTGCTTTTTTGGCTGCCTCTAACTTAGCACTATCATGCCTATTATTATAATAAAGCAGGGGTCGGCAACCTTTCAGAAGTGCTGTGCCGCGTCTTCATTTATTCTTTCTAATTTAAGGTTTTGAGTGCCAGTAATACATTTTAACGTTTTTAGAAGGCCTCTTTCTGTAAGTTTATAATATATAACTAAACTATTGTTGTATGTAAAGTAAATAAGGTTTTTAAAATGTTTCAGAAACTTCATTTAAAATTAAATTAAAATGCAGAGCCCCCCGGACTGATGGCCAGGACCCAGGCAGCGTGAGTGCCACTGAAAATCAGCTTGCATGCTGCCTTCAGCACATGTGCCACAGGTTGCCTACTCCTGTTATAAAGGAAGCAGCAGCTCAGTAACTTGTATGTTGAATTGATTCACCATCACCAACAGATCTTCCCATCACCCATAGGGCCAAACTCAACTATTAGACAAAGCTAAGTGCATTACACCATGTCATAACATCACCAGCTTCTTCCGCTTTATCACAGGCAAAGATAACCATCTTTTTTTTTAGATCTGCAGTTATGCCCACTAAATACAACTGAAATCTAGCACTCTGAAAATAGACATCCATACCTTGTGCAACTCATCATACACCAGCTGATGGGCAAACCTCGGGCAGGGCTCCTCCTCCTGAAGGCTTTTACTGGGATTATCTTTTGCTGCTTGATCGTTCTTATAGACACAAGACCTGGAACACAGGGTAACATTCAAACAAACATTCTCCCACTAGCAAACGAGAATTAGCTACAGGTAGAACAAGCAGTTAGTGAAAGAGAAGGTTGCATAAAATGTGGTGGTTGACTGAAACTCATACTGTGTGCAAGGTAGGTATCTGGCTCCTTAACAGAGGGCTGTGGGAGACTATCAGAGAAAAGGCAGGCAACAAATGGCCATTCCAGGGAACAGGAGGTCTTATTTATTAGTTTTAGTTTGCCCCAACCTAATCCCAAATAAATGTACCATATAGGAAATGACTTCCCCGTGAACCACAGTTGGCAACCTTACTTCAAGTCTGGTGTCGTATGAAACACTGTCACTTCCAAAGGGTAATATGTGATAGATACAGCATCAGAATGTAATTATATTTGCTTTCCACAACCAACTCTGTGTAACTTTTCACGAGTGATGTTCCCAAGTATTTGGATTCTAATATCTAAACTGTATTGTTAAATTTCTTCACCTAAATTTGGATTATTGCTGATTATGTATTTTATGACTTTTTTTTAAAAAAGAAAACTTTGTACTTGTGGATACCCTAAGCACTATATTCAGATGTACAGGCACATTTCTTAACCCGTGTATTATATAATTTTTCTTAACATTAGCTTTTTAATTTCTACTTCAGCTACGTTTTGCCTTATGCATGGTAACTGTTACAGTACTCAGTAGGCAAATGGTTAATTTGAAATTGCTATAACATTTTAATTACATAGCGCAAAATTTTCAAAGTATTTAAATGACTTAGCAGCCCATGACCCATTAATTTAAGTGGGACAATGACTTCACCCATTAATTTTCTGGGGTCGTGTAGTGGCACCCAACTGGTATACATCATACTAAACAGAAGTAAGAGGAGAGGTTTGGATCAAAGATGTTATCTGGGAAGTGACCCTGGACCGTATGTTTTTAAAGGTCTCTCATTGGAGGCCATCCCCCACCCTCCCACATAGTAAAGCTGCAGGGAAACCAAGTTATCCAACTCAGTAGGATGAAAGCCTGAGTCAACCCTGTCTGCATCTAAAAGTGTTGTAGGGGGAAGAGGCTTTTTAAATATACTACTTTCCTACCATCCCACAAGTACAAAATGGAATAATTTTTAAAAATTAGGGAGGTTAACAACTGCACCTTGCTTTCAGAGAAGCTTTTCATTTACTTACCAGCTGTTCCTCACAATGTCATAAATCCAGAAAGAGTTCCTAACATTCTCTTCCCGTTTCTCTTTGTCTTTACTGAGCCCAGACAACACATGTATTTCGTTCAGTTCTGGATCAATGGTGGCTCTCTGAGTGAAACCTGTCATAGGAACTGTTCAGTAAGAGAGAAAGTAAATGTAACATCCTAAACAGAACAATGGAAGCAGATACCGGAGAAGGGAGAATTGAAGGAATCGGATATATAATATGAAAATAAAATATAACCTGCAGAGTCTGCTTGTTAGGCATGGGGACCTCTATTTAGCTAGGTATTCTTTATTTGGCAGAGATTGGTTCTCTCTCATGTCGTGTACACTGCAGAGATATACTTGGCATTAAAGAAACACTCAAGTAAATCCTTTGATTTATACCAAGAACTTCTTTGCCTTTTAATTCCAAGACAATAAGGTGCCTCATCTCTGCTAGAGGGAGAAGATTGCAAAGAACTAAGGACAACTGCTTCATTTTGTTAATATTCAGTAGGGCACAATTTTTATTTTTTTTTAAACCAAGACAAGGCTAAGTGGGTTTTACTACACAGAGTTGCACCAGCTGAAGCTCAAGGTGCAGTTTTAAACAGTTAAATCAGTGCAAAAAGACTTTTTGGTTTAAACTAGGCTTATTTTGATTTAGTTTAAATCTATTAGCAACAAGTTTAGGCTACACTGAAATGAATGTGCCTGGACAGTGGTTTCTGCCAGTTTTTCTGTGAACTACGGCTGCTATATCTCAGCAAGTGAAGGGAGCTCTGGGCCCTTTAAATTCCCACCTGAGCCCTGCCATCCCGACAGTGCTCCCACAGTGATTTAAAGGGCCTGGAGCTCTGCAGCAGCCAGAGCCCCGGACCCTTTAATTTGCCTCTGAGCCCCAGGGCTCCCAGCCACCTCTACAGCTGGTAGATCCAGGGTGATTTAAAGGCCCTGAGGCTCCCAGCCACAGCCAGATCCCCAGAGCCTTTAAATCTTGTAAGGCCCTGCCTCTTCTGGATGAGGCCACACCTCTTCCTGTTGAGGCCACACCCCCATTCAGGATTCCGATGTACCGGTAATTCCTGTAAGTTACTTTCACCCCTGACCATGACAAAAAATAACTGACTACCCCTGGACAAAAAGGTACTGTGAGGAAGTTGTATTTTTGCACTAAGAAAAACTGTGGTATAAACATCAAGGTATTCTTCTCTTTTCTACCTTCAGATTTAGAAACGATGACATACTGAAGATTCCTGAAGGTTTCATTTTATGTAGTTCCCCGAAACAGCGTCATCAAATTAGCAGTTTGGCAGTCCTAACTGTTTGTTGTGTAATTCTTATTTCCTGTTTCCCCAGGCAACCATCCTTTCAAATGCCCTCATAACCAACACGTGATCTTTGTTTATCGATTCTGTTTGTCTCATTTTTCTTTCTGGGTCAGTTTACAAAGGCTGGTGAAGGTTCCTGGCTCTCAGTCAAGTTGCTTGGCAGGCGAACTCTCAAGGCGCTTACATGTTGCAAATTCCCCCTCCAATTAACTATGAAACTGCATAAATGTATATACAATCTTGTTCTTCCTTGGAAGGGAAGCCCTGTGCTAACTACTTTTTTACATTATTATTAAACAATATACAGAATTGCATTTTACAAACCTGTTTGCAACAGATTTTAGTATTATGCTTCACTATTTTCATATGCTGGGTCAGGAAAGTAACTTACACTGAATTAAAAAAATCTGGAAAGTACTCATTTCTCTACAAAAAGACAAATAAGCCATTCAGTAAGTCTCATATTCAAATCTGTAGTCAGATAAAAACACACATATATAATACATCTAATTCACACTTGAATACGTACAACCCACCAGTGAAACTGCACATTTGAGCACCACTCAAGGTTCTTTCCAGGCTCCAATTATGTTCCTCAGTGGAAAGCACAAGTCCTTGGAGATCTTTAACTAACCTAGTCTTTCCCCACTCCTACCTGTAGCTTTAGTCTCAATTTCCATGTCAAGTTTACGAGTGAAAGGTTGCCTCTAGCTGGCAGCAATGCACATTTGAGCTGTTTCTGGCTTGTGTATCATCTTTAGTGATAAATAGAATTTGGTCAGAAATGTCATCTATGCAACACTACTATCTTCTGCCTTGCAAGTGAGGGGGAAATTGGCCCAAAGGCCCAGTACCTCATTCTCCCGTACCTGTGTTGGCTCTGTAGGACTACCCAGAGTAACGAACAGTTAAAAAAATAGTGCATATATACATAACAGACTCCTAGGTCAGAGCTGCATAATAGTACAATTGAGAGGAATATGATGCATCTATTATACTATTGTTCGTATTGGAAGTATATAGACTTCTTTATAGAGAGGTAGTGTCAGTCGGTAAAATGTGATTTGTTGGGGGTTAGATATGTTAAAGAATCTCTTATTCTGACATTTCTTTGCTTTTAAGGGCTTATGTGGGTGGCTTTTCCCTTAACAGAAACCAGTTATGGTTACTTTCAATTTTTGTCTTTGTGCGAACATAAATATATTCAGAATAAAAGAGGGTGAGAAAACTGGAATCTTTGAAGAACAGACTATTTAGTTATAGCCTCCCTCTTTAAATGCTGTTGTAAAACACCTGCATTGTCCCTCTGGCCTAGGAGTGATTCTCCGTAGTGTATGAAGGATACTACATAAAGCAAGTTTATTGTATTTAAATAAAGAAGAAAATCTTTGAGAAAAGGTCATCCTGTAATAGCAAAGAAAATACAAAGCTTACTGGCCAAGGTAACGAACAAAAGGGAGTAAGACCAGATGAGATCCACTCAAAGTGAAATTTCAGGGTTCACCTAGAATGAGAATCAAAATTGATCAAATTCATTCACTCCCTCACCCCCAAGTGTCAGTCAACCACATCCTGACAAAAGGTTCAAAATGGAGGGAGTTTGGAGATGGATAGGAGGTAGGCCGCTCGCCACAGTATTAGTGTTTTAACATGGGGAAAGAGGTGGAACAGATAACCGCAGAACTAGAACCTCACACCTTGACCACATACACAAGCTGTACTGCTTCAATTCACTCAGCTTTGAAACTGAAGTGGTTAAACACAAATTTGTGTTGAGACAAGGCCCTTTATTCAATCCTTTACAGAGGAAGAGAATGAGAAAGTAAAAATATTATTGAACAGAATGAAAAAAGGCTCGGGACTGAACAAGTTCCTGAAAACAACAAAATTGATCAGACAGCAGTGGAACTAGGGCACGCTAATTGGAAGATGCTGGGTAGAGCAATATTTCAGCCTAGAAAACATTAAAACCTTTAAGGCTGTTTACCAGATGTCTGTTTGATTCCTATCAATGAGCACAAAAGCATATAAACCACCAACTGTACAAAAAACTAACCGTTCCGATAGAAGGTACAACTTCAATATCTACATCTGCAGCACACAATGTATTAAGTACTTGATAATTAAACTATAATGTAGTAACTTCAGTCATTTGAGGGGTGTACATGAGTAGTGAGCTTCTGAAAAGATATGTTCTTGGGTATTCAGCCAACAAAAGTCTCTTTAAAAGGACATTTAAAAACATAAGTGCATGTAAAATTATTAAACCCTTACTAAAGGCAACAAATACTTGCTTGGGATCTACCATTCTGATGTCTTAGCATAACACGTGATGACCTGCTGAGAATTCCCCTCAGCCAGTGGTATCCCTCACGTGGTCAACTACAGCCAGTTCACATCTCCTCTGAGCCGCTCAGGTGGTCCAAAGGGTACAGAAATGGGACTCAGGAACTCACCTGTGATGTTTTGTGCCATTCTTTCAGAGAAGCCACTGGGCTCTCAATGCTTGAATCAGCACTAAATCAAGGAAATAAGTCCATCTAATAGATGGAAGATGTTTTCATGGATTATCTCCATTAGTTGTCAGCTCAGTGTCCAATTGCTCAGAATAAGAATACAGCAACAGGTGACTGTGATAAAGTTTTACATTTCAGAATTTTCCTCAGAAACTGTTTATAATATTATGGTAAAAACAACATTGGATTATTAGCAGCATGTATGGTGCAACCTTCCACATCTCGGAAACTCGCATATTTCTGAAATAGGAGAATGTAACCTGAGCTCTGCTGCAATGAGTGTTGATGTTCAGTGGGAGAGGTACAACAACCTACTGGCAACACAGTGAGATACACTGCGTTATCCACGCAAGATATTCTTTGTGATGAGATGGCCTGGCCTTTGGAATGGCCAGAGATAGCCAAAAATAAATGGGAAGACAGCGAATGGTTTGGTTCTGTTGATGTAGTAAAGTAAGACTCGAGAATCATCCAGTTTACATAAACTTCTCTACCAACATATATGTGGCTTCAGAGAAAAGACGGATACGTTAAGAGACTGATTCAAATGGAACTCAGACCAACTTGGCAAAAGACCTAGTATGCGCTTTCAACATTACCATGTCCCTGTGAAATATTGTGTAGGGAGGTTAGCCATAAATCCTTGGCGCTCACTCATTCTCCTGGCCAAAGTGATAGCAACTATAATAGCCATCTGCAGAGTGAGATGAAGAAAGAAGCATTCTGAAAGGGGTTCAAAAGGAATCACCATGAGTTTCAAGAGGACAATGCTGAAGTTCCAGGCAGAGGAAGGTTTTCTGACCTGTGGATAAATATGTAGCAGACCCTTAAGGAACTTCAATATCATCAGGTGGGAAAAGACTAGCACAACTGCATGGCAGATGGGAACACTGAGAATGTGCGAGGTGAAACTTAGTGAAGCTCAGTGAAGGGTTAGAGTGTTTTACGTGCAGCAAGTCATTCAGGATCTTCAGTATTGTAGCTTGCAGAGGATGCAGGCCATGTTGGGATGCCCATACAGAGAACTACTTCCATTTTGACAAATCATTTTTCTTGGTGGACATCCCTGCTCTGCACCAGAATTTCCTGAATTTGTCCAGAGCAGTCCCTATCCATGATACTTAACCAACCAACATCCAGCCTATCAGATGGAGGGCCTCTGAAGCTGGATAGAGTACCTTACCATAGTGTGGCAAAATCAGGGCCAGGTAGTTCTAACACTTGGCATTGTCCTTTGTGATAAACAGATCTATCACAGGAACCCCAGGACATATGTGAATTCTCATTGTCTTTTGTGAACCAAGTCAGATGCCACACCTGTCCCTGAGGTGTCTGATTAGAGTCTGTCTTCTAATGTTCTTGGGTTCTAGACACCAGCCCAGTTCTGCAAGGATGTGAGGTGGCATCAAGTCCTTTCTGTCTATCGGGTGATTGATGGGAGAGAAGACTGATTTGGGCCTGAGTTGCAGGTAAGGTATGGCAAGCAACATCACATATATGCTTGCCAGCATATGGCCTAACTTTCCAAGACAAGTCTACATTGTAGCCAGGCTTGATTTTATCTTGAGTAATACCAACCATAAGGACAGGAACCTATTTGGCAAGAACACTCTCTCTTACCTGCTCCCATTAACTTTCAGGGGGATGAGAAGTGATTTTTCTTAGTTCAGTAGGAGACCCAGCTGGCTGAACAGAGAGAGAGAGAGAGAGAGAGCATAATCTAGGCTTGTTACAGTCTACTGCTGGAATCTGCCCTGATCAGCCAATCAATTTACAGGTAGATGTGGATGTCTCATCTCCTCAGGTGCATGCACCACCACCAGGCACATTTTGAAAAAACTCTCAGGCCAGTGGAGTGTCTGAAGGGAAGTACCTTGTACTGATAGTCATTTGGCTGCAGAGTGAATCTCAAGTACTTTCTGTGGGTCAGTGGATGGCAGCTTGTAAGTATGTGTCCTAGAAGCTGAGAACCATGAACCAGTTTTAAGTCTGCTGAAAAGGAATGGTGGAGGCAAGCTTTATCATTCTGAATCTCAGGTGGCATATGTATTTGTTCATTCTCCTCAGGTCGAGGATAGGAGGAAGACTCCCTCTTCATCAGGAGAAGGAAATATTAGGAGTAGAAACCTACTCCCCTGTACACCTGAGGTACCAGCTCTATGGCTCTCAAATGCAGCAACGGGGCCACTTTTTGCAATAGGCTCTCATGAGAAGGGACCCTGAAGAGGGCTAGGGAAGCAGGTAGGATAGGGAGTAAGTGTGGAAATGAAGCCAAGGGCAGCTATGGGAAATGATGTCCAACATCCATTTTCTGTTGTTAAGAGTAGACCAAGCCCAGTGGAAAGGGGCAAGGCAGTAGCAAGCTTCTGATGCAACATCAGAGCTCCACATTCCTGTCAAATGTTCTGCCTCTGTGATGCTGCAGGGGGAATGATTGAGGACAACAATGGGTGTCTACTGCAGTAGTGGGATCTTTTTCTTGGCAGGTACTCTGGCTGTCTGCTCTGGGAGTAGGACTAGATCTTCTGCTGAGATTGACAATTACAATTACATACACATACACACACACACAGGATCATAATGTGGCCCTCAAGCCTTTCAGCAAATGGAGCACTTCATCTAAAAAGATGGAAGCTCTTCAGGCATAAGGCATATTGATAGAGAGCTATACCCCTTCAAAGAGAAGATCCTCTTCTGGGATGCCTGATACTAGCTGCCATGAAAAATTAGTGTCTTATTTAATGTGTTCTTAGCCACTTACAGAGCTGTCCTGGCCCCCATTTGGTCCTCTTATGATCCCCTTCAATTCCTCCCTGTTGTCCTTTGCGATTTTGGACAGAAAGGGACTTACTCTCTTCTAGGTGAGGAAGTTACATTGTATGAACAGTCTGGTAGTTTGCAACACAGAGCTACAATGAAGTGGAGGAATATACTTTGCTGCCAAAACTCGTTTGGATCATTTTGCTTTGGGCCGCCTTTTTGACGTGAACTTTTCTTGGATTGCCGATGCCATCAGAAACCCAGGATCTAGGCATGCACCAAAGTGACAGAAGTGCTTTGGAGGCAGCAGGGTATCTATTTTCCCCACTTGCTTAGATGCAAAGGCCAGAGTATCCAGGATCTGTCACAGTCCCTTCACTAGCTTGAATAAGCCCTTGTTGAGTAGAAGGGAGATCCTGGCTGAGTTCGCAGAGCTCACTATATCAAAGAGTTTACAAGACCTCATCTGGATTACTGTGGTTTCAATGGGAGGGGCTCTGCGGTCTGTGAGAGAAGGTCCTGGAAAGCCTTCAAGTTGACGACCTGTGCCAGGGCCACTGCTTCATGTGGTGACTATGACAATTCCTTCAGTTGGGGCTGGATTTGTTGCAGTCCCTTCATTGTTTGAGTCAGTGGCCTCCCTATTGATGCCGCTGGGGAGCAGAATCTCTTCCTCTTCACTGCGAAACAGCAGCAGGATTTGCTCCAGTACATATAGGATGATAGTCCCCAGTATGGCTAAGGGAGCACGCTATGTGGTACTGGCTAGGTTGAAGCTGGCCAGCCCAGTGCCATTAATATCTTGCTTGGAATGGGAGTCCTCCAACAGTAAGGGATAGGAATCCCTACTTGATGCCAGCAAGAACAAATAGGTCACAGAGTGATGAGGCGTATTCTTCCTCAAATGATAGGGACAGAGTGGTGTTCCCCTGGGACCAGCAGCTGTTTTGGTGAGCAGTGTGTCTCCAGTTCTTCCTTGAGGTATGACCCTTGACAGGCTCAGCTACTGGTGCAGGTGTCAGCAGTGAGATTGGCACCAGACCAAAAGCCCCTTGTGCCTCACCAGCCAACCAGCTTGCCTCCTCCGATTTCGGCTATGTAAGGAGTTTGGAGGCTGTGTCTTTGGAAGAATGGCATTTAAGTTCTACTTGAGAGGTGGTTCCATGTGGCGCTTGGAGCCATGTTTATGCTCCATCTGGTCTTGCCTCTTGATGCTGCCCTTTGGTGTGAGGGCACCAGCACGGTCAGGTTCAGTGCTGAGATAACTCATGCCATTGCTGAGGCTGCCCATGCCCAGATAGCTGGTGTTGAGGCTGCAATGTTATTGGCATCTTCTTTGATGACTTCTTCTCTCCGGAGGCCCAGAGTACGGTGTCTGCTCAAGGGAGCACTGGTCAAAGATTTTTCAGCTCCAGTCTGGCTGTTGGCAATCTCCTCAGGGTTAACAGTATCCCACAGACTGGTCTATAAGATATAATTTGAGCCAACTGTCCCTGGACTTTTGAGTCCTCAGGGAGAAAGACTGTTACAGAGCAGCTATCAGGGTTATGATGCTCTCCCAAGCTGAAAAGGCATTAGATGAACACTGGGCTAAAAATATAACCGAACTGTAAGATTCTGGGATCTAATCCTACAACTGAAAACCAGGAGCAAAATGAAGTACAATGCATTAAAGATACTAACATGTAAAACAAGCATCCTTAACCGCATTTAAAGGGATGAATCAAGTTTATATTTACAGTGGCCTGTCACAGAATTATTTTTACTAAACCAATGCCTTATTACTAAACATTCTCAAAAGGGTTCCAGTCCAGACTTGCTTTCTTTGACAGCATTTGTGGTTTCGAATATAACAGGCCTTTCTTCTGTTCTTGTTAAAAGCAAATAATTCTAACATTTCCTTTCACAAACAAGGGAAATGTTCAGTTGTTTATTTACTTTCTCAGACATGAGAACAGCAAACTGGAAATCTATTCATAAATGATTTCTAATGAGTCATTTAGTCACAGTCTGCTATTCAACATTAAAGGGGCTGGAGGGAGGGGGGGAAGAGGGCTAATTATTATGTTCTCATTTGTCTGACTAACTGAAACGTGCAATTAATATACTTGGCCAGAGAAATCTGGGTCATTGTGCTCACTAGTCATAAGACAAGTCTAATTTCTAAAATCTGAACTCATCACAGGTGTTCATTAAAAAGCCCTCCACACACACACACACTAAAATGTTTGTCATTTAGATTTTCAAAACTGCAGTTCCCCTCAATAACCAAGTGCTAGCAGACTAGTAAAGGATATTCTTTCCTTTAAACTGTGGGCCAGGTCTTTGGGGGGGGGGGGGCATGTTCTACTGCAGCGCCAAGCACAGAGAGGGCATTTAAATAAGATTGTGAATGGAACGCAATCTGGATCTCCCTCAGGAAGATAGTGAAGAGTAAAAAATAAATAAATAAATAAATCACTTTGCAGGAAAAGTATCATGAACATTTATCCCTTGTTTAAAGATTGAATAATCTCAGACAACTAAATTAACCCAAGTGAGCAAACTAAATGAGCAAAGAGCAATTTATGAGAGTATGACAAATAACCAATAAACTTGCCTTAAAAAAAAAAGTGATCAAAATAAAGGGTGGAAGCTGTGTGTTTGAACATAAGTGATTTGTTTCCCAAACAAACAGAAGGCAAAATTAGCCACTTGCATAAATGAGAAACTTACAAATAAACATAATATTCTCACAGAAATGTAATGGCACACCGCAAAACAACCATTTTTAACTTCCCTGTTGAGGGCTGAATGCAACAGGGAATTTCATAATTAAATAACAGGCACTAGTTCTAGTGAGTTATGGCCCTGCCTTTACTTGGCAAGGAAGACAAAACTGCTGTTTACATACTTTAACACAGTTTGTGCACATACAGAAAATTTCTCCCTTTCATAAAAAGGGAAACGTACATCAGCGATTTTGTAACTTTACCCTAGAGAGGAAAGTAAGTGTCAGAGCGAGAAGATGAAAAACGATTACAGTGTTTCTGATTCTGTTATAATCATTCTTGCATGTAGTGTTGTTGTAGCTGTTTTGGTCCCAGGATATTAGAGACAGAGTGATGTAATATCTTTTACTGAACCAACTTTTTTGGGTCTTTTTCTGAAGCAGAGCTCTGTGTAAGCTTCTCTCTCTCACAAAGTTGGTCCAAAAAAATAAAAATAAAAATAAAATAATAATAAAGACATTACCTCACCCACTTTCTCTCTCTAATAATCTCTGAAAGCACCTGTCAACATGGTATTCTTGACAAGGTTTTAGAACCAAAATGATTCTTTATAGATCATAATACAGAGATGGTTGCAAGCCATATGATCCATTCAAACCAACTTGTACTGCAGGATTGCTTTAAGGGAAGGAAGAAAAAAAACTAAGGCAAGACTTACATATGAAGTCTTACTAAAAATTCTTAATAAGGCAGAATGAGCCCAATGCAAAGCTCACTGAGGCCAAAAGGAGTCTTTCCATTAATATCAATGGGCAGTAAATGCTTTGAGCGTGGAGTGCCACTTTATGTGCAAGTCACTGCCTCAACTGCACCTCTGATGAAATCTTGATCTAGGCCTTAATTTCCTTTTGCCTACACAATTGAAATTATCCCTCCCTCTGTGGCTTCCCTTCAACTCCTTTCTCCACGTTGCAAAATACCTGCTACCTGCCTTTCAACAGAAAAAAAGTGCATCAAATAACCCACTGATTCTCACACAATTCCACTTGCTTCCCATTTGTTCTAGGGATTAGTTCAAAGCTGTTCATTCTCCTCGGAAAATTCTACACGGACTTGACCAAGCCTAACTCACAAACCTGTTCTCCTCTACTCCTTTAGTCCCTTCATTTCATTTAGCATAAAATTTTCCTGTCCTAATACAGAAGCTGGCTACTATCAAGCGGTTTGTGCCATCTGGAATACTTTCCCTATATCTCTGCTTCATCAATTCTACAGCTCATTTCTCATCTTGGCTGACTTTATATATCCATCAAATAATGAACTGGAACAGAGACGCTTCACTATTTTGGAATATTCCTTGTATGAAAGATGCTGTAAAAATAAGGGAGTATTACACTGCCTTGGTTTATGGAACAAACTATATGTAGAACTTTTTGTTTTCAGTATTTGCCAGAGATTGGGACAAAATATTTTAGCAAATACTTTGCTAAGATTCCATTTTTATAGGCTGCAAAGTGCTGAGCATTGATCATTTGTTAGAACGAGGGAAATAATATAAGTCACATAGCTAGAAGGCCATCAAGACTGTGGTGAATGGTAAAAAAGACGGTTACTCACCGTTGTAACTGTTGTTCAAGATGTGTTGCTCATATCCATTCCAATTAGGTGTGCGCGCACTGCGTGCACGCTCGTCGGAAGATTTTTACCCTAGCAACACCCGGCGGGCTGGCTGGGCGCCCCCTGGTGTGGCGCCGCTATGACACCAAATATATACCCCTGCCGAGCCGTCCGCTTCTCAG